>NC_089274.1:26847052-27205218 GCF_963678975.1 Dysidea avara
ACTGCCGTGGACCTGTGCTGTCTCCACTGCCGTGGACCAGTGCCATCATCATATATCACTGTCAGCGCAGCAATCTAAGCACAAATGTGCTTCCTTTAATTCATTTTAGATGCTTAGCTACATCCGCTGCTTCGGTAGCATCTCCACACCCAATAGAGGGAGTGTAATAGTACAGGGTCTCAAGTAGGTGACTGCCTGTAGGACATTTGGTCTAATTTGAAAGAATTTTTGGAAGGACAACCTGTCTTACCCCCAAAATATTCTTTCCTTCGGCCGCAAGTATCTTGTCATGCAAACACTTTCAGTACTATTTGACCACAGAAAAGGTATAAAAATTATTTGACCCCATCGCAGTTGGGGCCTTGTACATTTACCAATTCACTTCCACAATCACCCAATTGTGCGAGAGTCAGCCTGATAGTGCAGTCTCAACAGGACACAAATGGTGAGTGACATTAACGATATGATTATCAGTATATACAAGCATTCGTGCAGTAACCATACAAGCTTTAAAGAGTTTAAGAAGACTTATGTAAGTTTGTTGTTTTTCTGGTGCATGGTAGCAACTGCTCCTGTAGTTGATATTTCATGCACACTGTTGTGGGAAGGTAGAGTTTCAACATTTTCTTTCAGTTTATACATATAACTACAAACATCAGAATCTTTTACACTACTACAGCATGCGATGCAGTGCTGTTTTTAGTGACAAAATAAGGCTTTTGACAAATCAGTCGCAATCAGGAGATGAGAGGAAACTTGTCACGATATCTTCTTGTCCATTTATGGTTTCATGATCATCAGGTTCATCATATGCTGTGCATGATATGCTGTGTTACACTATAGCAGTGATGCTATAGTGTGGTAAATTAGCAGTGATGTTAATTTTGTATAGGCAATTCATTGCTGATTGTAGTGGCTTACATTCAATAGCATTAAATTGCTACTAAAGTGTTAATGTTAAACTTATGTTGTATGTACACACATATATGTATATAACCAGATCTGCGAAAAGGGGTCTTATGGCCTTTCAAAATTTCAAAGTTTGACAAATCATAACTCCTAATGGGTTTGACCCAACACCTTGAAATTACACCAAGCAATTTAAAGTGGGTAGATACAACATGATTAAATTTCAAGCTGGTACCTTGTTCACAACTCATTTAAGTTATAAGTTGCCAGGTACATGTAATTGGAAAAGCTATAAGACTCCTTTTTGCAGATCCGGTCACATCCTTTTGTGAGAGGCTAGTGTTTAACTTTAGCACTGTACTATACTGAGATTATTACTGTAATGGTTCAAAATTACTGTATATGTATATATATACAGAACCAAGGACTTAATAGAATGCATGCAACGCATTTTAAGAAGGGTATACGTAAAATGTGAATTTTTTTGACCTTGTCAATACTATCTGTGCACATTCATTATCCTATGAGTTCATAACAGCCATATCTAGTATTACAACATTATAATAGCTATATATAGAAAAAAATAATTGTTTAAACAGCCTATCACTATATCAATTTTAAGATGTTTCATATTAAAGGTTTGGATATTATATATTGTTTGTTCTACAGCATGTATGTGCAGGAATCATCCTGATGTGTATCATCTTTAATTCTTTACTGAAGGTGCACGTATAGTAAAAGTTATTTAAGCTGCAGCTAGACACAAAATCATTGTAATTTATGCGTGTACGTATGTCCAAAGCAATAAGTATTATACAGACCTTTGGATGATCCTTGCACATGATACTACAGAACTGTGTGCAATCGGAAATACAAAATAGCCTCTCTGAAAATGCATAATTAATTTGGTTACATTGATAGGCCGAGTAAACAATTTTAGCTTTTAAATGTCTCATTTTGTCATTGCGTTGCAGCTTCAGCCTATACACTACTTTTATAGTAGACCCAGCTGTATTAGTTCTGTGTAACAAATACAAAGTCTATACAGTTCCAAGGGTGTCCATCCCTTTCTCAAGACACTTAACACATTTTTCTAACTTCATAATAGAATTGATGCTCTTTTCAAAAAGTGGATGGGTATCTCAATATATAGGCACTGCAAATCTTTGCCCCAACCTGTAAGTTATTATGCATGCATGCATGGCTATGAGTTGTTGGTACGTTGAAAAATCCTAGCAATGTATGTATACCTATAATATAATGAATTGTTGCTATTATTATGTTCCACTGTACACGTATGATTATGGGTATTTAAGTGATTTTTTTTTTTTATAACCAGCCCTAATGGCACTCCCTTCCACCCACACATCTCTATGGAAAACAAGCTAGAAGAAAAAACATAAAAAGGGAAAACATTACCTACAGAAAAGACACCTAAAAGAACCTACAGAAACCCAGGGATTTGCAGTGCCTAATTTGAGTATTTAAGTGCTTTAGTGTGCTATCTTTTGCCTATTACACAGTGTACAATACACAAACAAAAGCAAAATTTTGTTAGCATACCGGTAAACAGATATTCAACTTCCAAGAAACTGTAAAGCTAGATATTAAGTTAAAGCAGTTAATTTCTAAAGGTGCATGAGGAAATACAGATATAGCATTGCAATGGCTTGAAAAGAATGATGAATAATGTGAACATTGTAAGCATGATGTACTAAACACCTAGGGACTATAGACTAAATAGTTGACTATGAAGTTATTAGTGGCTATAGAAACACTTATAGTCAACGCAAACTATTGATACATAATTCCTAACTGTGAATAATAGTATTTACACAGCAAAAATAGTGTCCAATACTACCTATGAACTCCGTCTTTAGTCAGTATTGGAACAACTAATTCAAAAAAGTCCCTATAACAAAAGAAAATGGACCAAAAATCTATAAATGACTCCAGTGCTATTCAGTATTGGGGTATGTGATCTGATTTTGTCTGAGCATAGGTAAACTTAGTTCCAACACCTAAACATAGATGGAATAAATACAGTCAGTATTTGTATACAAATTATGCTGTGTTACTGTGTTTATTTATGCACTTTAAATTTCTACAATACAATACTTTAGTTGTTAATCATACAGGCATTTGTTTTCCAAACAGTTTATTTGCACACATTAGCAATGAAAGTACAAAGATGTCAGTTTCTCTGGAAAACAGTTATTGTTTTTATTATCAGTATAGTTCTGATACGCATAACAATGTGTGAAGTCTACTATGTAAGGCCAAATGGAAATATAAACAACCAAACATGTTTACATCACTATCCTTGTCATACGTTGCAGTATTACTTGGTAAACACCACAAAATATTTCAATTCTAATGTTCAGTTTCATTTTCTAGAGGGAACACGTTATTTACGCAAAGAAATTGTAATATGCAATGTGCACAATTTCTCCCTAACAGGCAGTCAACAATTGCATGACTCTACTTGGCCACACTCTCTGATCTTTTGTGATAGTTCAAATCATAAAAATGGAATAATCATCATTAACAGTAGTAACATCATAATTGCTGACCTTGAAATAGTGAATTGTGATTCCTATACTTCAAGGTATACAAAATTTCCCTTCAAAAGCCTGCCCCATTATGATGAGGAGGAACTAAACATCTCAACATCATCCTTAATTGTAGTAAATTGTCATTTTGTTGTCTTGAAGCATCTGACTGTTTCAGCTAAGGCTAGGTGTGAAGTATTAGGGGTAAACCTAGTTGGAGATTCATTAATCACAGAACTACACAGCATTGGTTTAGCCTTATTTTATATGGAGTACACAGGTCCAGAAGTAAATTCAACAGTCACAATTTTCAACCATCATTTGTTTCGCAGAAGGGACATCACAATACAAAATTTAATCTGCATTGCAAAATATCATTTTAACATAAATATATATTTTAGGTCTGTGTCATTTCATTCCAGCTATGAGAAGATTATAGGAATTACCTTAGAAAACTATGGAATTGTTGCTATATACTTTATTGGATGCTACTTTACTGATAACCAATTCATACCCAGTGTGTATGGCCAAGAAATGATAACCATTAATTTCTCTCGATCAGAGAACACTACGCAAAGTAATTATTTCAATACAGTGCACTTCATCAATTGTGACTTCTCACAGAACACTATAAACAATTTATGGGGTGGTGTGTTACTTAATATCATTTCCCTAAATTCAGCTCACAACAAGTCTCATTTGTTCATCACAAACTCCACCTTCCACCACAACCACAACTTTAGGGTACTAGAAATCAGTACTGCAGCTGGCTACCTTCACATTGAACCATTAACCATATCATTGTTCATACAGAATACATCATTCTACTCTATGTACTGCAATAGACAGGTAATAGAATTGCAAAATGCGTTCACAATGATAGAAGGCTTGGTGATATTTAAAGAAATAAATGGCAATAGTAAAGCTGATGATGACTTAAACAGCTGTAGAGAGATTATTGTCAGTTCCCAAAGTAATATTACAGTCAATGGGTATTTGGAAATATCTGGTAATGAGTTTATAAATAAATTAATCAACTTAGTTGACACTTACTACATTACAGTAAATGAATACTTTGTTGTTAACATCACAGAAAATATTATTCTATATAGCTTATTTAACATAAATTACTATGCCGTTATTGATGGATATCCCCTGTGCTTATTCCAGTATAATACCACAAAAAACACATCATCACTAAACTATTCTATTATAATAAATCGTAATGTTTGTAGTAAAGTGTTTGGCGTAAATGTCAAAAATATACACTGCACTTGGCTTCCTGGCTCAGTGTTTAATACAGAGATGCCATATGATATCAACTCAAGAATTATTCAAATGACAAACCAAACAGGTGAAAAAATATCACTTAAGGACACTAAATTTATTTGCTATTGTACTAATGATACACATCAAGGCTGCAATGTTGATGAGCTAGGCCCAGTATACCCTGGACAAACACTGTCTGTCAGGTTTGCATTACAAACCTCATATTTCATAAATAAAAAAGTTGATCAACCAAGTATTCCAACACAATACTTTCCCGTTTCAGCTTTAAGTACAAACATGTACCATGAATGTGGTGTTCTCCAAGGGAAGGAAACAATACAGAAAGTGGGAAACAATCAGTGCACTACAGTGAACTTCACTATTTTATCCAGCAGTGATAACTTGTGTGAACTTCTTCTTTTGAAATACGAAGTTTATGTAACGTCTATTGCAGATGATGCTTTTTATGTAAGATTACATGCTTGTCCAATTGGGTTTACATTAAATCACAGGATGTGCATATGTGACTCAGTGCTACTGAATGGTCCAGTTATAGTAGACACGTGTGACATTGATCGACAAGCTATACTAATACCTGCAAAGAGCTGGATATCAGGCAGTACCACTAACAATTCGCACCAATATTTGGTCTCACAACATTGTCCATTTGATTACTGCAAACATTTTCCATCATACCTTAATCTTTCTGCTCCAAACTTACTGTGTCAGTTTAATAGAACTGGTTTGTTGTGTGGAAAGTGCCATTCAGGTCTTAGTGCTGTTTTTGGCTCTTCTCGATGTGAACAGTGTTCTAGTATATACTTGATAATTGTAATACCACTAGCAATAACTGGTGCGCTACTAGTTTTCTTGCTGTTCTTCCTCAACCTCACTATCACTAATGGTGATATTATTCCTTTTATATTCTATGTCAATGTTATCAGTATGAACAGTACAATATTCTTTCCACTAAATGCTTCCAACTATCCAGCTTATGTCTTCATATCGCTTGCTAACCTTGATCTTGGAATTAACACATGCTTTTATGATGGTATGAACGATTATGCAAAGATGTGGTTGACTTTAATTTTTCCACTATACATCATCTTGTTGACATTTTTGTTAAATAAAATCAGGTTCTATTGGGCAAAACTGCAATGGCTAACAGCAGATAGGTATACACATGTAATGGCCACTCTCTTCCTTCTCACTTATACAAAACTGTTAGTTGCAGCATGTCATGTTCTGTTTTTCTACACTAAGATCACTCACCTTCCAGGTCATCGCTCCACAATGGTGTGGTCAGCAGATACAAATGTAAAGCTTTTTGATATGAAATTTTCTTGCCTGTTTGTCACATATTTAGTGGTATTCATAATTATATTTGCATTAACAATAATAATGCTAATTAGAAAGGCTATATGTCCTCTAAGAATTGCATTGTATGTTACTCCATTATTAAATGCTTTTCGAGCTCCATACAAAGATGAATTTTACTACTGGTCAGGAATGCAATTGCTGCTTAGAGCTGTGTTCTTTGGATTGTCAGTAACTAATAAGAATATCAATCTCACCATTGGCATTATATTTCTGGCAGCTTTAGGATACGTTCATGGACTCTATAGTGTCTTCAAAAGTAGCTTCAGGAATTATAATGAAATATTATACCTCCTCAACCTTGTTGTACTCTTCTCACTTCACGCACAAAATACCCATGCAATTTTGGTCACTATACTGATTGGTATAGCTGCTCTTCAGTTATGTTTAATCATTGTATATCATGTCATCATGTTTAGTCTTCATGGAAAGATTAAAGAAGCATTGAACAAACAGTCATTGACAATTGTAAATAAGATCATATTATTAGGAAATTTAAAATAAAGGAACTTATATTTATGCACATAAGTAGTAATTACACTGTAAACTACATTACATGCACCCTCCCAATGAACATGCACATTTATATACTATATGTGTATACAGTGGCAGAGGAAGTAGTTGATATGAGAGGGGGCTGACTGGAGTATAGAGTCTCTGGCAGCAGGGGGTAGAAGCTGTAGCCATTTTAGCTTTCACAATGTCTCAAAGTTCACCAAAATTAATTTATAGCAATTTTATAGGCATTAAAACACCAACTTTTAGTCAAACTATCTATTTGCTAGTTAAAAACTTTTTTGGCAAAGCTTTTAGCTGTTGACTACAGGGTTAATGAACATATAGTATTTATAAGCAGTACAAAACAGCCAAGAGCCACTTGGAAACACTTGATACAGTGGTAAGACACCAACTAGTAAGTAAGAGGAACCTGGTTCGATTCCTGCTGTAGGCAACATTTTTCGTTGTTTTTTAAAGCTACTTTTAGGAACACGTTTTTAAAAAGGCCTTGACTGCTCTATTAGGGTATTTGAGCGTTCTATTAGAGTATATCGATCTTTATCACGGTTTCAGCCCCCACTCCAAGAAGAATAATTTCAGCGTGCCGAGGATATCATTCTGAGGGGGGCTTCAGCACCCCAGCCCACCCCATCCCACCCCCCGCCTATGTGTGTGTACAAATAATGTGTTTTGTATGAACACATGATATAACTAGCCTATAAATTTACATAGTATAGTGTTGTATGCATGATAGTATCAAATCACACCGGAATAATTCATGGTTGTTATGCAATCATGCAACTTTAAAAGTTACTAGCAACATAATATAGTTACTTAATTGCTAGTAACAAGTTACAATTGCCTGAAAGGTAACTAAGTTACAATGGTTACATAGGTAGTTAATTTTTAAAAGCAAGAGCACTTCAATTTTTGTGCTACAGCCACATTAAGTAGACACTGCTCTCATGGTTCGGCTTGAATAACAGATGTAGCTGTTGAAACTGAGCTGTAATGGCTACAGAATTGTTATTTTCAGAAAGTATACATATAAAAATAATTATTATATAGTTATCTTTTTCCCTTGCTCTGGGCAAAATAATCATGTTTTTATTTTATTTTATTTATTTATTAAGGCTTTATAGCACAAGTGCTGAAGGTCTGTACTGTTTAAAGTTGTTACAGAAACTGTGTTTGAAAAGGTAGAGAAAGGAGAAAAATCCATGACTGGACCTAGGCAGCCTCGAACCTGCAGCCATCCGATTAACACTCGAACGCTTACAGGAGTCTGCCAGGTGGTCAGGATGTAACAAACATGCAAGCATAATTTATTTATGAAAGTAACTATACATTAACTAGATACTTAGTTACCTTTTAAAAAGTAACTGCAACTTAGTTACATGGGATAAAAGTAACTAGTAACAAGTAACTATCTCCAAATCTGCCCATGCATGTGCATTTAGCTATATGTGTTGATAGCTACAGAGTTATATACACATGCGGCTGCAGGCAATTATAATTCATAGGGCACGTAAATGGCAGAAACACATGGATTTCCCTCGGTTGTTTAAGATGACATGATTTCAATAGTTATTCAGTTTTAGAGCATACATCAATATGCCAGGTCTAAAAGGTGGTAGATGAATTAAGTCAGCTTTATTTCTCCAATATTTTTCTTTTTACTTGTATAAACATTATTTCTGTAACACATTCAAAAGCATAGACGCTTCCCATTGTTGAGTGAGTCCATTGATTTTACCACTGAGGCTGTTTCAAGTAAAATGATACGTACCATTCAAATAATTAACACCGCATGTGTGTGACTTTGTAGTTACCTCGAATAGCTTAAAAAATGAATCCAGACGTGTGTTTTTTACTTTGTACCTATTTAGTATAGTGGCGGAGCCCCAAAAATTGACAATATTGTGCACTTTTTCATAAACCATGAAACCCTTCCACAGTCCTCAATACATGTATTTTTAGATATAGTGCCATCGCTGAGTTGACCTTTGGTGACCTTTATGGCCATTTTTGTACAGAAAATTGGTCATTTTTGTCTTTATCTCCCTAAGGCAGTAATTAACTTGTTAAAAACATGATACCAAACAAAAGATCTTACTGATAGAAACAACATGGTTTTTCAATAGGTGATTTCATTACAAAGTTATGATCATTTTTATTAGCTGCAAATTTGATATATTTACCTGCCCATGAGGTGTGAATTACCTGTGGGCAGATAATTATGCATAATTTATCAAATTTTGCAGCTAATAAAAATAGTCATAATTTAAGAATGAAATCATGATCACCTATTGACTTCAAATAAAACCAAGTTGTTTCAATCAGCAAGATCTTTTGTTTGGTACCATGTTTTAACAAGTTAGCTAATTACTGCCTCAGGGAAATAAGGACAAAACGGATCAATTTTCTGTACAAAAATGGCTGTAAAGGTCACCAAAGGTCAACTCAGCGATGGCACTATATCTAAAAATACATGTATTGAGGACTACTATTTATGTGGAAAGTTGCATGGTTTTATGAAAAAGTGCACGATTTTTTGGTTGTGCCACTATACTAATTGTTTTATGTAAATATTACTATATTCATTGCTTAATAATGTGCTTATTTGTAACTGTGCAGATGTGTATACACTATCCCCAGCCCATTCCGGTGTAACTACACTGAAAATGTTAAGTGATAATCATACAGCACGATAGTACTGTATATAGTAGGCGCCACAAAGGTTTGGGCATGGCCCCATGAAAAAATCATCACCCAAAAACCAGCCTAACTTTTCCCTGATGATGATGATGAAGCAGTATTGTTAGGTAAACCTAAGCCTCCAGATCCACCTGAGACATTTTCAACAAGTGGCTATAAAATTTGTACTAGAAATAGCATGGGTAGCAGTGAAATTTGGGATAAATATCACGAGTGTTGTATTGGAAATGGGGATAAATTTCACGAGGCGAAGCCGAGTGAAATTTACCATTTCCAATACAACAAGAGTGGTATTTATCCCAAATTTCACTGCTACCCATGCTATTCCCAGTTAATACCATACTCGCTGCATATACGCATGTTGTGCATTAGCATTGCTATGTACGCAATTTGTCACTATGTACTAAACACACTAAACACGGGTTGACACTAATTGGTGCTACATTGTTAACATAAATTCTAGCTAATGAAATTACAATTACAACTTTTTCACTGCTGTCAGTGCAATACGGGATAAATTTCACTGCTACTATTGAGACTTTTGTATGGGCAGTGAAACAGGTATGGTATTAGTATATGTAATAGGATGGATGGCTGTGGTATTCGGGATTAATAGTGCGAGCATTGTAAACAGGAAGGAGTAAAATAGTGCGAGGTGAAACCGAGCACTATTTCCTTCCTGTTTACAATGCGAGAACTATTAATCCCGAATACCACAGCCATCCGTCCTATTGCAAATTAATCCGACAACCATAGCAACTGTTACTAGGCGACAGAAATTCAAAAAATAACCACTGCAAAAGTCCAATCACATTTAGCAACCGTTGCCTGGCAACCGTTACTATGGCCTCAAAATGACTTTTACCTTAGCAATGGTTACCTAGCAACCGTTGCTAAGCAACCAAAGCAACCATATTGTGTCATACCTTGGGGGCATATATCACTATGGTGGCAATAGTTGTCAAATCAGACATTTACTTCTAATATAAACACACCACACTATTTTAGCCAATCAAATTAGTATTATAGATTTTTGTCATAGCACCTTGACAAACAAGTGTAATACTAATTCTATTGGCTAATCGCTTGACGTATTTCAATATAATACGTTCAATATAACACGTCAAGCTGCTATTGAGAGTATTATACAGTAACACATTCAGTTGTTGGATTAAAAATATATATATATTAAATGGAATTTTCTACTGACTGACTGAGTAACTGACTGATGCGGCTAAGGATGTGGGCTTAATTTTTCACTGTTCAGTGTTGCTTCAGCCAGACACTGCCTTTTGGCATACTGCAGTATGTACAATGCATCCTTCATGGACTTACCAGTGTCCTCCTTAATTTGTGTCCCATTCATCTTTGCTGACGGTGAAACATGGGAGTCAAGTTGGCGGTAGCGCATGATGGCTTCCCTTTGCAATGGAAATTGTCCATATTTTTTATAGCAGCTAATTTTTCAGAAGGTGGGGCACGGTGTAATTTCTTTCTTTTGATGTGGTATGCATGGGTATAATAATTTTATTTTAAAAGTTAACAAACAAGTACACAAAAATGGAACTTTCAACTAGCTAGAGTATAGGGACCAGATTGATAAAAAGTACTGAAACAAGTTGGAGTAGTGCACGATATTAAATTAAATTTGACAATAAGAAAATGTACCCTGGCCTACTGTGCATTTCCATTATGGTATCTTGAGCACAGTAGGGATATTGTTTTAGTGTGATGCACTGCATGCAGCTTGTTTCAGTACTTTTTATTGATGTGCTATGGCGGTCCCTTCTCTAGTTAAAAATTCCAATTTTTTGCCTTATTAGGAGTGATGGAGTATAGGGCAAAGGGGCAACTTTGGACATGAACTTTACACAGTGTAACTTGGACATGAACTTTACACAGTGTGTAGTTTCTATACATGGCATGATAGCTATAGTAGCAGGGTTTTCTAGGAGTGCAGCAGCCCTCAGATGCTGTATGGAACCAAAGCATCAAGTTTTTAGTAAAAATACCCACCCCATTTTTATGATGGTCTTTCAGTCAAGTGCATCAATACAGAATGAGAATCAATTGCTGGCTAATATGGCATACAAAGACAAAACTGTTTCAGCCGGCTGGCAGGATGTATATGTTTAATTTGCCCAGCACAATGGTAAGATGACAGTGCATGCATGCACAGATAAAGAAGAGGTTTATAGCTCTAGTTCACACACCTTAGTTGAGCATGCAGTTGACAGTTCTATTGATTTTACAATTCTGTAACTCCTAAAATATAATTTTGACCACCCCTAATTGGTACTTAGAAGAGATTTACCCTTCTCCGCTCTTTCTATCGCTTTTCATTTTGATATGCTAGTATCTATGTATATATAGTCATTAATCGATTCTCGGACGAATTTATATCCGGACACCTGTAGCAACCAAACAAAATGTTCCATAGCCCTGATATTTGCAGCATAGGAGGACATATGCGTTGGCACTTTGCATACCAAAAATCACTCCAATTGGTTAAAGCAGGTAGGAATACGAAGCCCAAATGTCCGTCCGAAAAAACCATCGATTACCGGACAAAAAATCTATATCCGGACAACAGCTCATAATTCCGCAAGGAAAGAACCGATTGCCGCTAAACTCTATAGTATATATAACTTTAGTCTATGTTAGTACCACGATAAAAATGTGGAGTCTGAAATGTACACCAACTGGCATATACAGCTCGCTAAAGTTCACCTACTACAGCGACCACTAATTCCGGACACTTTATATCTAGCAACTATAAGTTACTTTAATGCATCTGCAGTCAGGCCCGTAGTCAGGGGGTCCAGAAGAACCGCCCTCTTAGAGAAAAGGTCCACAATTTCAGTAAAAAAGGTTCACAATGTTAGCAAAAGCCTTAAGGTAGGCATTCCAGTATCCGAGATTTTTTAATAAAAAAATTCTCCGTATATTCCCCAATAGAACCCTGGTACAAAATGACATCTCGTGTTTAACTTGGGATTGCTCCGTCGTCCGAGCTCCAATGAGGGTGAAAATCGCTGTGGGGTTTGTCCACACGCTGATCATCATGAAAATCTTAGTTTTATCGTGCGCGTTACATATAAGTAAGTTTTGTGTTGTTTTGTAATCTTTTCAAGCCTTGTAATGTATGTAGAATACTTTAAAACTGTAAAAAACGTACGGTCGGGTGGAAGGTAGTCACTGGTGCTTACTTTAAAGTGCGTAGTTACTTCGCTCGGGTTAGCGATTTTCAGCTCCAGAGCAATTTTCTGATGGCTGTGTCATCAGCTCAAAAGTATAAACCACTTCAAAGTCGGCATAACAATGCCATAATTGAAACCACAACTCCACCTTAGGTATTGTTGCATCATTGTGGCACCTCCACTTTAGTTGCTTACCTTTATAAGTTGTTAACTTGATGTTTTTACCAACTTGAGATAGCCACTTGCCTATGGGCATACACCATTGTATTGAGAAGTGTGCAGTAGGTGAAACATATTTGCTCACCACAAAGCATACAAAGATCGCTGAGATCCAATAAGACCTTAAGTTACTCTCATTACATGTACAAACTTGCAGCTAGAAGCAACTGCAGTTTCAAGACAGTCCAGGTTGCTAGATGGCTTCCTCATTCAATTGTGCCATTTTCCCCTGTAAAATGTATGGGGAGCCCTGGAGAAAAAATGTACCTTTTTTCAGTTTTTAAGCACTGTGCATGCCAAAGTAGCTAATTCCAACCCAACAAACTATATATTTCTGAGATCAGCAATCAATACTCTATCTATTGAGCATATAAAAAGCCCGTTTTTCCAAAATTTTAAGATCAGTCTGGAATGCCTACTTAAGGTCCACAATTTTGGTAGCCATTACAAGTCCAAATTTTCAGTGGAAAGGCCGTCCATCAGCTGCAGTTTACTAAATACCACTAATAAGCAATAGCTAGCTATATACCAAATTCTCCGGTTACTTATTCAGTAAATGCAAGATCGAGATATTCTAATAGAGCAGTCAACCACTCTAATAGAACAGTCACTCTAATAGAACAGTCATGTTTTAAAAACTGAATGTAACTACTTAATTCATTTACAAAAACATATAGTGAGATCATCTAAACTTGATTAAAATATGAAATTGGGGCACTGAGCCACTCAGACCACCATGAATAACACCCATGCTTCAACTTCATGTAATGTGTAAATTTAATCCCAGCCTGTAAAGAAAGTGCACGTCCAACTAAAGCAGAGTTAACTGTGGCAAAAAGTGATGATGTCATAGTGTGGCCATGTGTGAGGTATGGAAATATTAATCAGTTAATACACTATTGTTGTTAAAGTATTGATGAGAACTATGTGATACTGCTAGCTTTTAAGTGTGTGAGTATCTTCATGAATGCCACTCAAATTTGATTCTCAATAAAGCAATAGATTCTCTGATAGCAATAAATAGTTTGAGCTTGGCCGCCTTTCCTGTATAAAGCAATGCTATGAACAAAGGAAAGGCAGCCAAACTCAAACTATTCATTGCTATCAGAGAATCTATTGCTTTATTGTTATGAATTAGATGCTCACACACTTAAAACCTAGCAGCATCACATATTTCTCATTAATACTTTAACAACAATAATATTATTGTATTATCTGTTTAATATTTCCACACCTCACACATGGCTGCACTATGATATCATTACCTTTTGTCATAGTTAACTCTGCTTTACTTGGACGCGCACTTTTTTACTGTTTTGGATAGAATATTATATATACACATATTTATAACACAAATTATGGGTTTCAAACATATCTTTAATACGGAACAATGGTGCAATGGTGCCAGTAAGGATAAAAGTACACATACACCTATGGTAACAAGAGCACAGAACAAATTACCAGTTGTTGGTGGTGAGTTGGCATATACATGGTATACATGCTTATAAAACATGATCTCTGTTCCTAGATGAAGATGGCAGTGAAAGTTCTCATAGTAAACACTGTTAGAATCAACGTTACCAACTTTATTAGTATGTTAATAGTTTAGATCATTGTGCAGCCAAAAGTGTATGATTGAGCAATTACCATTACAAACAGTGCAGTGGATAGCATGTGACATCTGCAAAAATTAGTTTCACAAATACTGCTGTCATTTCTCTGAAGAAGAGCAAACCCCTGTCACTTCAAATGCAAGGAGCATCAGTAATCATAATATATATATACGTACTGTAGCTTTACTTATGTAGCTCTTTATCTGTGACTCAGTAATGATTATATTGTGATGTGCGTATGTAAGCATCCCTGCATGTGATTTATCTATCATGTTCCGTAGTTTTATGGTAGAGCTACTTATAAGCCTGCGTCAAATATGCCAACATTATAGACTATCATAGAGTGATATGTCAGCATAATGCAAACATACTAGGTGGATATTTCACATCATGGAGCTTAAGTCCTTGTAAATAGATCGACATTCCCTAATAAAGCAGCCAGCAGAAAATTTAAACTGCAATCAAATGTAAATAGCTCCTTGGATCAACACTCTCTATTCGAACTGTCATTTTGTAGTGAAAAACTATAATAGAGCATTCATGATTAAAATATTCCAAAGAAATGCTGTTAACCTAGGAGGCATAATGAAGATCAAAACTTGGGGAATTCCTGAAAGCATTTTTGGGCAAAATTTTAAGTATATATTTGACTCAGGCCTATAGTTACTTAATGATTAGCTGATATTATTCAGAAAAATGTAGTAAGTGTGATCTTCGGTTAGCTACATGCAACAGCAGAAAAGTGTTAAATAAACACTTGTGTGGGCCAATGCTTGAATTGTAAAATAACATGAAATTATTTTCGGTAAGATAGCTAACACTTCAAAGGTTGTAATTTTAACTATCAGAGTTTAAGTTATCAGTTTGCAATATTAAGTACATATGTACAAGCTCAAAGCAAGGATTATTCCCTATGCCCAAAGTCAGTATTTTGGTCACAACTAGCAGTCTCACTTCTAGCCCTTGGATGCTGGAGGTTAGTAGATAATATGACAAAAGATCAAGGACTATCTTGAAAATTATTACTATTCTATACAATCCATGTATGTGCTTTACTTGACTGTTCAATTAGAATGCATGTATGACTGTTCTATTAGAGTAAATTGATCTGGGACCAGATCCTGTATTCTTATATACACTGTTGGGATAGAATGAGATAACTCTCACTTTTTCACCTGTGATATTAACCTCTGTTTCATGAAACCGCTGCAACTTGCCAAGCAGCTAACAAAGTATACTATTCAAAGTTCTGAAAAAAAAATTAATAAGGTACACTTTGTATACCCTAAATTCGAGTTTTGGCGTGGACATGGTAAGGATAACTTATATTATGTATGTCAACTAAATACAGATAGGTCAGGTCTACAAAGACTATATTATAGCTACTCACTCACTACATTTCTGTGCCATATTATCCTCTGAGACACTGAGATGCATTTTGCAGTTGTACATGTGTCCAGCATTTGTTGCACAAAAGCCTTTGGCAGTACTAAATCTATTCTTGGTGGATAAAAATAATGTTCTTTGTATCATTTCTAAAGAATGATTTGGTGACATATTTGGTTACACAATCATGCATGTGGAAATAGGTCAGATACTTACAATAGACTTTTCTGTTCAGAGAACTCTGCACTGTTGTATCACATGAACTTTGCAACAATTAGCTATAGGTTATAGCCAAACTTCCTTAATAAGATTATGGTTAATTGCATTTGTTCATGTTAAAAGCCATAGTATACATTTCAACCAAGGCTACATGTACCTGTCAATTGCATAGGGAATTATATAGCTAATATTCAGTTGAGACCACTGGCACCTGCCTAATGGAAAAATATGAACTTGCTTTTTTAGCCATTGGTAGCTAATCACCAATAAGCAAGTGCATGCATGGCTCCAGTGGACAAGCATGCATGAGGAATTAACATTGAGTAGAGAGGTGGTGACTATAAGTAAGGCTCTGTGTTGCATAGCTAGATTATAAGCATGCAGCCCATAAAACAACTGAAGTGGGAAAATGTAACATAACGATATCAATATAAGCATTTTCATCAATTCAGTGGTAATGCACTGCACAGGGCGTAGCCAGACTTTAGATACATCTGGGAGCATGCTCCCCAGGAAATATTTTGAAAATATAGACAAAAGGTTGGAATTTTATGGTATTCCCAGTCAATGAAAATAGCACAGTTTTTAGGTAGCAAATTCAAGCTCAAGACCAGCTATACTGATAACATCTGGAAAAGTATCTCTACTGCCACTGTATAGTTATACCATCTATGTCTGAATGTGTTGGAGTGTCACAGTGAATAATTATGGATGGGAAAGCCTGAGTGCTCTCTCAGTAGGGGCAGTGGAGCAGGCCAAAGAGTACTTCAAGACAATTAAATTTACACATTACATGAAGTTGAAGCATGGGTGTTATTCATGGGGGTCTGAGTGGTTCAGTGCCTCAATTTCATATTTTAATCAAGTTTAGATGATCTCACTATGTTTTTGTAGATGAATTAAGTAGTTACATTCAGTTTTTAAAAGAAATTATAAACGTGACTGTTCTATTAGAGTGACTGTTCTATTAGAGTGACTGTTGTATTAGAGTGACTGTTCTATTAGAGTGACTGTTCTATTAGAGTGGCTGACTGCTCTATTAGAATATCTCGATCTTGCATTTACTGAATAAGTAACCGGAGCATTTAATTCAGCTTGATATATAGCTAGCCATTGCTTATTAGTGGTATTTAGTAAACTGCAGCTGATGGACGGCTGGGCTTGTCACAGTATGGCTACCAACCCACTGATTGTGGACCTTAAGGCTTTTGCTAACATTGTGAACCTTTTTTACTGAAATTGTGGACCTATTCTCTAAGAGGGCAGTTCTTCAGGACCACCTGACTACGGGCCTGACTGCAGATGCATTAAAGTAACCATATCAAAACATATGTATGGGATTTGTCAAATCAAGCATTTTCAGGTGGTCAACATTAAAAGTTTTCAAACACTGGGTTAAACCTTTAAAAATTAAGAATTATGCATTAAATAAATCTAATATCTGTTTAATATCCTTTTTGAAACCTCAACTTGGTAAACAGGCTGATCATAAAATCTCATCATTCCTTGTCATTTTTTGTCCAATACAAAATACATGTATTTTACACTACACACAAAAACACTAATTTACAACCTTTAACTCACAAAATTTCTACAGCACACCATACAATAAAAGAAAGCCCTTGAATTTCTCTATCCAATTCCGACCGTACAAATGGGAAAATGTCGCCATAGCGACAATTATTTACTGCTGATGATGACATAATACACGCTCCATACATTAACCTATTGGAAAATTAAATTATCTCGCCGGGAAAATCCCAATTTACATGTTATCCTCAGCCAAATTCGCTAAATTTGGTATCATTCTACGCAGCGAAGGATGCTTAATAAGACTCCGACCGTACAAATTGTTAAGCAGGTTAGGTTATAGTTAAAAACACATGTTTTTACGGGCATTCTGAACACGTAAATTTTGCGGTACAAGGCTCCTTTCTAGCTTCCCCTTCATTACTACACAAAGAACTTACACATGAATCGAATCGCCTTTCATCAAGGAAACTGATAAACCAAACTTCGTGTCCGTCAACCAAAGTACGCGGAAGTTATGGCGCCTTGTTTAGAGGACGGTGTTATTGTATACGAAACGGGCGTAACCCATTCGGAAATCCGGAATATCTTACAGTAACACAAGTTTTGATATGCTTATAGTTGCTAGATATAAAGTGTCCGGAAATAGTGGTTGTTGTAGTAGGTGAACTTTAGCGAGCTGTATGTGCCAGTTGGTGTACATTTCAGACTCCAAATTTTTATCATGGTATAAGCTTAGACTAAAGTTATATACTAGAGTTTAGCGGCAATCAGTTCTTTTCTTGCGGAATTATGAGCTGTTGTCCGGATATAGATTTTTTTGTCCGGTAAGGCCACTCCAAATAAATTCTCTGTTTCCCGTCCACCGCCCGCACCTGGTTACTTCCAGCTCTATATATTCCATTGTTCCTTATTTTCCGGTTATTCTTGCATACTGATAGGCTATCTTGAAACAGTGTCAGCTCACGTGTCAGCAGTGCTATGAAGTCAGCACAAACTTCACGTTTGACTCGGTTATTTTTGCAACTTACAAAGGAAGGAACAAGCCGCGAGGAACAAGCCGAGGAACAAGCTTAAGCATGCTTTTATGCAGCCTTTTTGGCTGTGCCAGGCAAATAATGGTTTGAAGAACTAGCCAATCTTATAATGAAATAATGGAAATGGACGCCCGCCCGCATGCAAATATGCCTGAGTCCAGGACGGGAAACAGAGGATTTATTTGGAGTGGCCTAATCGATCGTTTTCTCGGACGGACATTTGGGCTTCGTATTCCTACCTGCTGGGGTGATTTTTGGTATACAAAGTGCCAACGCATATGTCCTCCTATGCTGCAAATATCAGAGCTATGGAACAGGTTGCTACAGGTGTCCGAATATAAATTCGTCCAGGAATCGATTAATGACTCTATATGCATTTAGCTGCATCTGTAGCTTCTACTATATAGACAAGTATCCTAGCTAGCTAGCACGCAAAAAAAATTTGAAGGGGCGAAATCAGACCTTCAGTGCTGGTCACTGTAAAGTGTTAGTAGTAATAGTAATAATCACTTTCTGTTTACCTCAAATCCAAATCACGTGAACCACTGGGCGTTTACTAGAGGTCTACTGTACTACGTCATCCATCATGCACATTTTTTTGTCACGTGTCAGTCTCGAATTTTCTTGAGCGTTGCTGTCGAGGTTGTGCTTTTTCTGGTTTCCTATACAGTCGCGATGCCTTCCTACAAGTTGTACTACTTTAATGCAAAAGGCGCGGCCGAACCAATCCGTCTCATTTTTGCTCAAGCCGGGGTGAAGTATGAAGACTTTCGATTTGAAGGCGAAGACTGGGGAAAGAAGTACAAGGCAGGTACGCTCTATGATATCGTACAATAACTCAATTAACTGAGTCAGTGCGAGAGGATGGGGAGACTCGGGAGTGGGGGGAAGCCTGGAAGGGTCAAAAGTATTGCCCGGACATGTCGGGCTCTGGATTCTTTGTTTTTTTTTTCGTAAAGAATCACCAAGACTCACGGTAGTGTGTCATGAGGCCAAGAAAGCAGGCGCGCCACAAACCAAGAGCGTTTTCACGCCATGACCCCTTAGTCTCGCGTGGCCAGACCGCTTTTTTCCGTATATTGGGTGGGGAAAAAAGGGTCTGGTGCAACTCCAATAGCTGTTTACTTCTGAGCCGTCCCCACATTCCGGGGACGCTAATTGAATAACATTGGTCACAAAGGAGGTGCCATGACGTCAGTAAGTTAACTAGAGATCTTTTTATCCTTTAAACGAATCTTAATTTGCTCTGATGTCTCTTTTATAGCGTCTTGAAAGTTAATCCTCATCGTGTAACAAGACTCACAACCGGAGCAGGAGTGTAGGAATACTTCATAGTTTTACTGACGTCATGGCACCTCCTTTGTGACCAATGTTATTCAATTAGCGTCCCCGGAATGTGGGGACGGCTCAGAAGTAAACAACTATTGGAGTTGCACCAGACCCTTTTTTTTCCCCACCCAATATACGGAAAAAAGCGGTCTGGCCACGCGAGACTAATGGCCCCTTAGCGTACCATTTTTGCATTATAGCTATCCGCCAGGTAGGGTAGGCCAGCCGCACAGCAAATTTGATTAAATTCACAACAGCCATTTCAGGGCCGGAGGAGGGAAAATTGAGTTGGTCAGGCCATTGACTATGATGTTGAAATTGCTACTATATACATACCAATGAGAGAGGAGCTGTTGCACAGTGTGCGAAGCACAAGCATTCTGGGGGCATGCCTCCACAGGAAATTTTTGAAAATTAGACACTCAGATATGCAATTTTAGTGATATTTCACTGCTAGCTAGCTATATAAATATGCCCAAGCCTATCTGTTCTTCAGACTTTCTATACTATGTATAATTGTAGACCTGACATACAGGGGACACAGCATGAAACTTGCTGTATGGTTCATTTAGTTATAGCTAGCAGTTAGAAGTTCAAGGGGGGGTCTGAGGGTGCAACCCCCAGGAGCTGCAGAATTTTTGCAATTTAAAGGTTTGAAATGCCTTAAACTTTAAAATTGATGCTAAATTTTAAGTAAAACTAGCTAGCAACTTGCAACTTTCCACCCAAATTTCACAGGAAACCCATGCAGCATGGCCCCCTTTAGCTAGGATATAATTACTATACAGTGAATTCACACAGCTACAATAAAAAGCTACACAGCTACAAAAATACAGTATACTACTATACTGGTTTGTATGAAGTGAACGGATCATCACGTAAATATACTGGTGGACAGTCACGAGACCAATCAGTATTCGAAAATGGCACGATGTGGGTGAGACTGAGAGTTTGCTCGGTATCTTGACAGGACGAGTGGGTAGTTGAAGAGGAGTGATTTCTACTCAACATCTCATCCAGATGGCCACCATGTAATGTATGGGTGTACAGCTTCTTGCCGCGGAATGAGTCATCTGGTTTGTCACTACCAGCCCTTCGCCCAGTAAAAGAAACCAAGAGAGATGAGCCAAGGAATGCTAATGATTATTTTATGAGGATTGAATTGTGATATAAGTGTGCTGGTTTAGAATCAAAGAAGGCACCTGCCTTGCATGTGGTAAATGCCAACTGTCAGCACACGTGATACTGTACGTAGAACCCACAATCATTTCTGTACAAAACAATACAAATGCTATGCTGTACATTGGAGGTACTATAGGTGTAGTTCTGTGCTTTAGTTAGGATGAGAAACTAGGTAACTACTCGTGTCATGCAATTTCAACAACATCTGTAAAATGTATGTAGCTACATGTAGATGTGATCGTCCAAAGATTGCATGAGAGTAATGTAGTTCGAGTTGGTTCAACTCCAGATTATTGGTCCGGCTCAGGCCTGACCAACCGGACCGTCTCCTCCGGCCTTGCATTTGCGAGGTATGGGGGCTTTGATTTCTTTCGCACACTTTGCAAAATTACTATAAAAATGTAAATGTGTGATTTGATTGCCTCAATCTTTGGAGCATGTAACAGTGAGTTCACGTACCAAGTTTGCTGTGAATCTGATGAATATCCAAGGAGTTGTGAGCATTTATTCACAAAAAAGATCAAACTTTTGTCATGGCTACTGGTAAACCGAGTATGGGAATAGCTTGAAAATCAGAGTGTACATAGACTGATCATCATAGCATTGCCTTTGGATAGTTTGAATAGTAATAGAGTTACAGCTACAAAGTTATAAAGCAAAAACCAAGCACGGGATCGGGATACTCTATTGCAGTCACTGCAGGGTAAAAAGGTACATAAAAATGTTGAAAAAGCTTACCAGAGGGACCTCCATAACTAACACCCGCATCCTTATCCACTGAACCACTACTGTATTGGCTGATCACCTTGCTTAATTTCTGCTTTATAAATAAACGTTTGTAATTTCATAGTTCTACCAACAGAAGTACTGTATTGTTCTAGAACATTCTATATATGTTCTATTACCTGGTACATACAATATACTTTTATACAGAAATGCCCTTTGGACGAGCACCAGTCCTTGAAGTAGATGGCACTAAGATTGCTGGGAGTTTAAATATCCTCCGCTACTTGGGAATAACATTTGGTAAGTACTTAACAAATGATATTAAGTGTGTACATGTAAGGCCTCATGCATGTAAAGCAGTCTAGTTTAAGCTCTTAGGTTCACTGTTAGAAACACCTTAATAGTTGCATGGCCTAGCCTTGTTATTTAGCATATGAAGTTTGCAGTACATGTCTAGGGTAGTCTTGGCTGCTAACTGGTAGGTTGTACTAATGTACGTATTATTAAGACACTTGAAATTGCATATGTACAAATACAAGTTTCATGACCTGTTGTCTCACAAAAATTGTGTGGGTAGCTAAGCCTTGATTGATTGCTCAGTGTTTACAATACAGTAAAAACTAATTGTTTATATCCCAACTGTTGATCTCACTGATTCATAGTTCATGCTGCTTGTATGAAGGATTTTAATAGCTACAGTAGTTACGTTAAAGCTTTCTCTCATCATCTCAGTTTATAAAGCTCACCAAACAAGTGTTGGAAGACCTTAAAATTTCCTATATGTAGGTGTGGAAAATTTCCTATATGTGAGTGTGGAAAATTTCAAGGATATTAATTGTTATTGGTGATAAGTACAAACAGAAAAATAGGATTTTAATCAGCTTCGTGTCCTGGTATTGGTCAGGTAAATGTGCATGTCACTGTTTGGAAAACATCACACGGCACTATCGCAAATTGACAGCTTGCACTGTCAGTAAGGATAAATGGGACACAGAGAGGTTAAGTCCATGAAGCATGCATTGTATGTACTGTGATATGCAAAAGGCACCTGTAATCCTGAAGTGACATTGAATAGTCAAAAATCAAGCCTTTGGCCTTAGTTATTATCGAGTTATGCTTGTCTGAAGGCATCAGGCAGTCAATAGAATCTTCTTCATAACTGAACTCTCTACAAGGCAACTTGTTGTGTTGCTCTACTCTCTATAGGGTGATATGTCACATATCTCTTTACAGAGAGACTTGTTTGTAGCTGACCTCTTTACAGGATGACTTTAAACTTAGTTGAATGCTGGCTGCGCTATTAGAGCATCTCAATCACACACTGGTTATACGTAGTTCAATGTTGATGTCTTCTAAACCCTGAAAGGCTCTTCAACAGTGAATAATCTACTTGCATTCAAATTTCAACTCATCCCTACACCTTCCTCTTTAATATTTTTAAACAGCCTCTTGCCTCCTCCAGGGCCCCACCTCCCACCCCTTTTGGAGCTTGCCTAATAGAGTCAACGTCGGTTTAAAAAACTATCTAAAATGGCGGGAAATGTTGCTATGCTCTGGAAGGTAAGGAATTTGTATAAAACATGTGAAAATTTGGTACACATAGTTTCAACCATTGATGAGTTGCAATGCTCTAAATACTTAAAACCAGTACTTTTAAATAGGTGATAAGCTTGGTTTTCCCACATGTAGTAATGCTTTACACACAGGAATGGCTGGTAATAATGAATTGGACAATGCTGTGTTGGGAGGATCTTCTGATTACTTGGCTGACTTAACCAGTAACATGTACAAAGTTTTTTTTGCCAAGGATGATGAGAAGGTTATTAAATTAGTTTGTGTCTTTGTACATAAATTTTAGTATATATAACAGGCAGCCAAGCTTGCTGAGTTCAAAGAGAAGACTGTCCCTCAGATGTTTGGTGTCCTTCAGAAGCATGTGAAGAATGGACACTTCATTGGATCTGAGGTTGGTATCCTGTACATGTTAGGGCTGTGCTAATCACCATCTCTACTAATTTGACTGTGTTATTGATATTTTATAAGTATGCTGTAATACCTAACCCACTCATTGCCATAACTGCATCACATTGTAAATACTATGTAACTTCTGCTAGTAGCCACTGCACTTATCCTGTTGTTTTCATGCTCTTTAGTATATAGGAACAGTCCGTTGCATATTATTGTGGGTAGTATGTCATCGCATACTTTTGATGGTCAATAATAAACATTGTGTACTGTAGGTTGGGGGTGTTAAGGGTGCTCTGTACTATTTCGGTATGGCTTCCCACAAAATATTCTTCTCTTTATAACTCACAAATGGGCTAACCAATTGTATGAAACCTACTTCACTCGAGATAAGGAATCAACAGTGCACAGTTTAGTTCAAACCCTGTGTTTTAACTCATTGCCAAACGCGAGTTATACTTTTTCGCTTTAAATTAGAACTAGTCTTACATTTCTTGGCTTAGAGCCTTAAATTTTTTACAATACATTATTGAAAACTATACAATCAAATGTGCGGTTCTACTTTTGTCCTCTAACTTCTCAAACATTAGATACTCTTCTTCCGGACTTGAGCTTTTACTAATCACTCTTCTTCATCACCACGCCATTCCTCGCCAGAAGGTCCTATCCAAAACCAACAAGTGCTCTTTTACAGCAAAAATACTATGGTTACCCGTCTGAAATTTTAAAGCTAATCGGTTTAAAATCATGGACTAGTTCTAATTTTAGCATCAAGGTGTAGAAACTGAGGAACACACATCTGTTCTCCGACCACAGTTATTGTTGCTTAATTGCATAACTGGAGTAATAGCCGATAAATTACAGGTTATTTTATTCATTGCACCAAGATGAAGAAGATACAAGACTTACTTTACTTTCTTCACTTATATCGCTCTTCCTTCTTCACTTGTGGCTACTTATTTCATCACAGTGCACACTGAATCCAATTAAACAAGCCACAGACTAATTAGATAATTACTGGTGACCATAAGAATCCATTAAGGTGGCTCGGAACAGTTTTCATAAGGTTTCAACAGTGTTATGCAAGCAATCACATTAGCTATGAGGCTTAAATATAATCATTACTGTGGTTGACCACCAGTTCCTGTCATTTGCAAATGAATATAATTATGTTGCGTAAGCACACATCATCACAGAATTTAACAAGATTGCTGCGTGCTACTATTACAAGCCTCCATACAAAAATGAACTAGTTGCCAGTTTTTCAAGATATGACTGTCGAATTTTGGATGGGCAAGCAGTAGTAAATAAGCTGCAATTGTACGGAAGTCGATTTTTAATATTCGCTTCTGCCTGGCAGTGGCGAATTAAAAAAAAACCCGTTTCAAATCTTTGTGTGACATGGGTAGAATTAACTCGTGAACTAAAGACCTGGTAGGAAAAGTAGCTCCGCACAATGATAGATAATCAGTTAGTGCATACCTGACACATTGGCAACACAATCAGATTTTATTACAACAGTACTGCTGCCCTTGTAACACATGACAGTCCTCCGCCATTTCCATTATACTTCTCTATCACGTGCGAGGTTGATCACTTGATGCATTACCAGATGAATACAGGATTTGCCCATTAAGACTAGCACAGAGCTGTGCCAGTGTGCAAGTAGCTACTGGAGAGCTCCAAGGCTGTGAGTTTGGTGTGATTTTTTCATTTTAAAAATTTTTACCACTGAAAAGGGGGTTTGTCCAAACCATCCAAACCCCCCCCCCCCCCCCCCCCCACTTACGCCCTTGATACCTGCAGGTATAGGCAACCTCCCTTGTTTCCTTACTTTTTATTTCTATGATCCCTAATCGAACTTGGAATTCCTAATTTTTCATTACACTTATCTGTTTACTTTTTTGTAACATAATTATGACTGGTCACCTGCGCATACCACTTCAAAAGAATGAATGGCACCTGACATTATTAATAGTGTCTAGACGCGTGCCCCAACTTTCAGTTAAGGAAAAGTAAAGTAGCTGTTATGCTTCGTGTCAAGCGATGTTCAGCATGTTACACAGCATTTCGAAAGAAGAAGAGTATGACAACTGCCTCTACAAGCAATCCACTTGCTACGGAAAATATGGACGATTTTTGCGTAGCAAACTATTGACAGTGTTAGGAATAATGCGTTACTAAAGTAACGCGTTACGTAATAGTTATTACATTTTGTGATTTCAAGTAATATAACACGTTACTATTCATAGTCTAGTAATATAACTTAAGTTACTTTCAAGGAACCCACAGTTCGTTATATTGATTTGCCAGCAATGTTTAGGTATGACTGAAGTGGTAACAACAATGAGCATCTCTACACAGGTGCAAGAAGCCAGTAGCTATATTTACAGGAGTGTTTTTTATATGCTAGCTCAGTAACTAACATGTAAGGTGTATAGGAAAGGTGTATGGTCAAAGCAAAAGTAACTTAATGTAATATATTAAGTTACTTTTCATTTGGAGTAATATGTAACTTATTACATTGCCCAAAAGTAAAGAGTAATATGTAATATATTACATTGACAAAGTAACTTTTCCAACACTGACTATTGAGAAGCCATCGCGTGCTACCACAAATTGACATCTTGCGGTGTCAACAAAAAGAAATGGGACACAAAGGAGGACAAAGGTAAGTCCATGATGCACTTATTGTAGCTACAGCGGTTGGCGAAAAGGCACATCTCGGGAAGAAGCAACATCAAATAGTGAAGAAATCAAGCCCGTAGCTCTAACCAAATTCTAGTTACACTTGGCTGAAGGCATCAGTCAGTAGAAAATTCCGTTAAATACAAAATTTTAAAAATTTCATAGAAACTTGCTGGAAGGGTTTAAGTGTGTCTAAAACATTTTTGGGCTATGTCTAACCAATACTGCCAAGCTGTTATGAAGGTAAAGTGAGGCTGGTTTTGGGGTTATATAATTGGGCAAAAAAACCCTATTCTCCATGATACCTAATATACAGTACTATCGTACTGTACGATAGTTAACCAGCAATCAGTGTTGGGCAAGTTACTTTGTAAAAGTAATTACATATTACTTACAACAGAACTATTTAGTTGCAGTTACATATTACCCATAAAATAAAGTGACTATAATAATATTACATATTATATTACTGTGTGCCCACAGCCTTAAGCTGTCATGTGTGAAACTACCACCTTATCACATGACATGATTGCGTTGTTGGACAATGTGCAAATCTTGGTTATAAGTAAGAAGTTGGTGAATAAGCCGTTCAGTAGGCTTCATTACTTCGTTGTGGCTAGGCGTTACTCAGTGGATTACTAACGAGATTAGTAGCTTCGTTACTTGTAGTAATAATATTATGTAATATTAGATTCGTTACAGTAACTATATTAATTAGGTAACACGTTACATTTGTAAGTAAAGTAACTTGGTAATAATATTACATAACGCATTACATATGTAACGCGTTACTCCCAACACTGCCAGCGATCAACTTGCCAGTGGAAAATATTCTTCAAGATATCCTTAGAGCAAGCTTGAGGAGCAAGCTAGTCCCGCATGGCCAGACCTCTAGTTCAGTGCAGGGGCTTACCAATTAGAGGTTTTTCAGCACGGGCACTTATAATCTTTACTTGATTAGCCCCTGCACTGAAACAGAAGTCTGGCAACAAGACTAGCTTGCTCCTCAAGGTTGCTCTAAGAATATCTAGAAGGATATTGTCTACTGACAAGTTGATCGCTGGTTAACTATTGCTGTCACATTCCCTGCACTGCCTGCAGTGTTACTCCACACCAGGGTAAGGAATAAGTGTTGTATAGTGGCCAAATGAACGGTAGTATTTACAGTTTCACATATTCCACTGCTCATCTTCCTAGCGTTAAGAAGTGGGCTGCAGGTGCCCTAAGGGTGCTTACTAGCAATATTCCATAAATCCAACCATAGAATGTGCAAAAACACAAAATATGTCAGTCCAGTAGTCCAGTCCACTGAATAGTAACACCCAAAATTGTCCGGTGTCTGGACGTTATTTTGCACACTGAATTATAATTTGAAACATAACAAGGCAACATGTAACATTGGCAATGCATGGGTGTTTAAATGGATACAACAGCCAGGCGGAGGTATAGAGGGCTTATTTCTACTAATTGATGATACACTTTTCATTTACAAGGAACAGTCAACTCTAAGTGCAATAACAGGCTGTGGTCTAAATAAGTTAGATGTAATGGTTCTTGACGTCTAAGTATTGTTTAGTGACATAAAAGAAAACTATGCATAAATTTTCTAGTAGTTTGTAGATACTCACATTAAATTTTGCACCGGACATGAACTTGACCAGTTGGCATATATTTGCTACATGAACATGTGCTTATTTTTGTGTGCATAAATACAAGGCTTAAGTGTATGCAATATATGCATGTCTGAGGAAGTTAGACAGAGCAATGCATATAGCACCTTGAATTTGCTGAACAAAAATCATGTACTAGTGTATTTGTGTAACATTATAGTGTAAAATTTAATTGATTTTGGAGTAAGCTACTATGTTTTGCATAGTTACCCTTATAACAATATTTGTTTTTTTTTAGAAACTTTCATGGGTGGACATTCAAGGATATTACCTGTTGGATGGATTAGCAGCTAAGTTTGGTGTCAACCTAGCTGACTACCCTGTGCTCCAGAAATTTCACGATGATGTAGCTGCTGTACCAAACATTAAGAAGTGGGTGGAGACTAGGCCAAAGACTGAAAATTAGACAGACAGCTTTATTTTTAGCAGACAGAAATTTTTAGTTATCATTGTAGTTGCTGTGCTGACATTGCATTAGGTTTGTATACACTTAGACAATATTGTGTGATTTTCTTAAAAATATGTGTTGAACAAGGATCTTGTCTTAAATAATTGTTGTTTCTATAGAGCAATGAAAGGCCAGTAGTAGAGGCATTGGTCTTGTTATATACGATTCTGTTGGCAAATGGATACTTATTATTGGACATAGAAATGGATGTACATTTATTATAGTTGACCAGTACAAGATGAATATTGTGTGCAAAATAATAATTTATTATACAATAGGCAGGTAGCTATACTTTTCACAACAAAAAAAATTGAACTTTGATATATGATTGCCTGTAATTGTTCAGAATTTCTCATGAGTGAAGCTACAGGTATTTCACTATAATTATTTTGACGTTAAGATCAGTAAAAGAGTCTACTGTTATAGCATTTTATTGCTAGCATGTAAAATGTGTGAAAAGGTATCTTGCAAATCAGTCTCATTAGTTTCTCGCCAGTTGATGTATGTATCAAAGTGGATTTTGTGTCACTTGAAGTGCTCATCATCTAGAGTGTAATAGCTCAAAATAAAGCTTCCAACTGCAATTGTTTGTCCTCTACAGAGCACTGAAGGTATTGGTGTAGAACAATAACTTAGCTATATTCCTTCCCCAAAATCACAATTCCTGCTCAGTGCCACCTTTTGATATACTTGATCATATGTCACAGATATTGGCAACATTTACTCACTGATCTATGTATGTACCGTATCACCTAAATATTTCGAGCGGGAAATTTTTGCTGATTTCATGGTTTCGGGAGTTACCAAAACATTTTATCCTTGAAATATTTAGAACTCAGTATACCGTATAGCCTAAATATTTCGAGGGGGGAAATTTTTTTTTGATTTTGCAGTTTTGGGTGTTATCAGTGAAAATTTTACCCCCGAAATATTTAGACCTCCATATAGTCTAATACATTTTGGGAGTGTTTGCAAATCCGTGAAAATTTTATTTTTTAGCAACATTTCTCAACCTCGAAATATTTAGGCTATATGGTACTCTAATACATTTTGGAAGTACAAATCTGCAAATATTTTTATTTTAGCTCGAAAAATTTCCCCTCAAAATATTTAGGCTATACACTACTCATTCACATTGATCATTTGACCACTTCACCATGAAGTTTATTGCAACTGTCTATGTGTTTTTCTTCAAGACCACTATGTAAAGAAATCCTCATCTGCATAGGTATATAAATGCCATATAACATTGCTTATATGTACAGTACTCAGGAATTTGGACTTTCTTGCTCAGAAATATTTATCACCCAAAACCCAGTCTCATGTACTTTTCCTTCATAATCACACCTTGGCAGCAGTATTGATTAGGCATAACCAAGTCTGTGAATATCTTCAGAGTGATCACCAAACCCTTCTGACAAGTTTCTGTGAATTAGTCTTCAAAATTTCTACTTATAATTCAGCTAAACATATCTCAACAGGTTATGAGCTTGATTTCTTCACTGATTTTGGCCCAAGATGCACCTATTCACCAACTGCAGCAGCTACAATGCGTGCTATTGGACCTACTTTTCTCCTCCTTTGTGTCCCATTTCTTTCTCCACTACCATGTAGGCGTTGATTCATGGTAACTCATGACATGGCTTCAGTATTAGTGTGACTAGATCGACAACAGAGATCCTTCTCATACTGTTCTTTGTTTGCGATGCTGTATATCAGATGGAACATAGCTGAAGCAAAATGGCCACTTCTACAGTATATAGTCCTCACTGGCAATAAGTTCACAGTTTATCAATTCAACTCACTAATGTAAAATATCCCTATATTAAGTAAATTGGCTATACGGTGAGTTATATAGATTGCGATATGTTTTGATATTTGGTGTCCTAGCCATGTGCTTTTAACTTATAGCTATAGGGGGTCTGGAGGCATGCTCCCCTCCCCAGGAGATTTTTGAAAATTAGACCCTCTGAGAGTGATATTTCAGCATGGGTCATCACAATAATATTTTACTTGAATATTGTATTAGAGGTGATCTATTAGAGTATCTCAATCATGGCTAACAAAGTTGCTATTGTCCAACATTTATTAGAATAGCTATACTGTTACTGAATATTTGCCTGACACAGTGCTGTATGGTGACTAGAGTATCTTTCTACTTATAACTAGAGTATCTTGATTTTAATGTTTATATATGGGCTAGGGTTTCCATCTACCCTCCTGCTGTACAATCAGTAACTATAGACAGCTAGGGTCTTAGAATGCAGTTCCCTTGAAAATGCTGACAAACTCTGAATATTGAAAGGTTTATACATTTAACAGATTTTGGTATGTAGCTATATAGCTGTTTAGACAACAATCAAAGAAAGGTTACTGTTCGTGTTTGGGTTTAATTAGCATGTAGGCTGGCCATTGGGAGTCTTGGGAATACAGCATTTATAAGGTATCATAGACATTGGTAGCATTGTGTATAGCTAAAAAGTCACAAATGGAAAGATCACTGGATGAGATATATAGCACAATTGTGATAAATTTTTTGGAAGGGGATCAAGAGCCCCCTCCCAACCCCCCCTTAATTCAACACCGGTTGAAATGATGACGGATAAAGGTGACATTTTTGTTGTAACACCGAACATGCTTTGATAGGGTATTTGAATGTTCTGCAGAGTATTGTAGCAATCAATCTATTTTGTGATTGTTGCTGACTGTACTGAGTATCACTCACAAAATTGGAATTGTTGTCTTATTGGGGATGCTGAGAAGGCTAAAAAAAACTGTGCATGAAGGGAGTTAACCATACCCTGTCAAAGGGAGAAAAGCCCCAGACCCAGGGGTGACTTAATCCTCCAGCAACATGCAGCCAGGCATACATACCCATATGTTACTAAGTATGGCATAATTGTCATGTTGTATTTATAACTCATCAGAGGAAGGGACTGTATACATGCAACATATGAAGCCATCACTATCACTATAGTAAAACTATAAATACATGCACAGATAAATGTTCAATTTTATGTTCGTGTTTGCACATGTTTGCATCAGCACTGTAGATTTGCATGTAGCTAGCCATGTATGTACATGCAGTTCCTCCATATGCTATTTATGAAGACAAAATAATAATAATGTTGTATGAGGTTATACGTTATACAGGTAGAGCATATCCACATAATAGTTTGATGCATTGCATGACAGTAAACAGTATTGACCATATGATAGACACACTAACTGTTACACACTCAGCTACACACACCTCCATTGTATGTATGTACTGTACAGTATGCCAAGACAACTGTCTGATTGAAATGATGTCGAGCAGTAAAAAAGTCAAGTCCGTAGCCTTATAGCCATTGTCAAGTTACGCTTGTCTGAAGACATCAGTATAATTTATTTTATAGAAAATTCTACTGAAAAATTTTTTTAAAAATTATTGGAAGAATTTCAGGTCATCATACTGAAGGCACTTTTGTACCGCACCAATGCAGCATGAAGGTATTGTGCCGCTGGTTTCTGGTCAATTTTGATCCATGATCCAGTACTACTGTACTGTATGATATATGTATCTACAAATGTGCAATTTAATATAATATTATACTACAAACTTAAGTTTCCTTATATTGTACCTGCACGTACACAGTAAATTCAAATGGGTCAATTCAACCTCCATGGGTAAACTTCAACTACAGAAATTTTTGGTTAAAATGACCATCTAAAGGTGGGATAGGCATTTGGACTAAATCAGTCAAAATAACTAGGAAAGTCAATATAACTGTTGTTGAACTAACGTATTTTGGTAATTTCAGTGTGTATTGTCAGGTCTATATGGTAAAGTTTAGATGATGGCCAGCTAAATGGTTAAATCTACATTGGTACAATGGTCATTATAACATATTTGTGGTTAATACTGTTACATCCCACAATCAAAAGTGAACATGGAGAACATAGGTTTTATATACAATTTGAAAACTCTAAGAACATGAGGTAGCTATATATGTTTAAAGTATTAAGATGCAGTATGTAACAATTATCACCAATACGTGTCATAGATAGATTAATGTATGTTATTACTGATGATGACTAACTCATTATTAATGAAAACATTTTATGACCATAGGCGGCGGAAAGGGGGGGGCTAGGGGGCTAAAGCCCCCCCTAGGTCTGCTGAGGGGGGGCCTAGCCCCCCCTCAGAATGATATCACACCGAAATTATCTTTCTTGGAGTGGGGCTGAAAACCGTGATAAAGATCGAGATACTCCAATAGAGCAGTCACTCTAATAAAGTAGTCAGTGTACATGTGTAGCGAGCTACGTAAGGATTTTTATGTAGTTTATCAGCTAGAAATGGTAGCTGGTGAGGTGGAAAGCTCTTGTGAGTTGGTTGTGACCTTTTTTTTTTTTTTTTTTTTTGGTCTCACCTTACCAAACTATAGAAATAAGTCTGGGTCAGGTCAGCGGAGCCCCCCCTCATATCAACTACTTCCTCCGCCGCTGTTTGTGACAAGAGTTAATTTTACAATTAACAGATGGTTAAAATGGCCATGATGGTAAGGTTATTTCAAACACTTAGAGGTTGAAGAGACTATGGGACATCTGCATAATATGACTATATCTTACAAATTTAAAATGAACAAGTACATCCTTGGGTCATTACTAACAAAAAATCGGCCATTTGAATCACAGGTAAAACAACGGGTCATTTATACCCATTTGAATTTACAGTGTAGCTTTGTTAACATTAATAATATTATGCTGAGGAAACATTTCAACCAGAACATCATGTTTGTACCTAAAACTGAAAGTATATCTATACCATGTTTAGCCACAAAGAGATATTTTTGAATTAATGGATTTTCTAATTATAAAGCACTGTGAAAATTATTGTAGCACTTGGAAGTGCTACACATTACATATACTTTTTGACTGAAATAATCAAAAATTAGCACTTTGGTGCTACCATTTAACAGTGCACAATCTTTGGTGGATGTTTGGTACAATGGTGAGGAAGCATTGCAGAGGTCAAGAAGTTAAACTGGCTTCAGCTCACATGTCCTTATAGCTATATGTAGCAAGCTTTAGCAGTGAAGTTATTTTGATTGTCCTTTTTATTGTAGTTGACGGGTTCTATCAGAATATTTTCTTAGATACTCCAACTCATATATATATAGTTCTAAAGATACATTCATTATTACTATATATTTCAATACAAGCATGTTATCAGTGCATTACAAAACAAACAAACAAACAAACAAACAAAAATCCTGCAATCTTGTGCAGAAAATTATGTTTGCCATCAACTGTTCTTATATAGGGGTTATATAAAAGTTACAGTCAGTGGGCAGCATTATATTTATTCAGGTACAGTAGCAAGTTTGGAATTGACCAATACCTTAGTTGCAGTGGGGCCTGGTTTACCACCATGAAAGTCAAACTTCAATTCCACACCAGGTCGGAAACTTAGGCAATGTGTAGAGCCACCAAAGTGAAACATACCTAACTGTTGACCTTTCTTCACCCACTGTCCTTCAGTAACAGTAATATCACAGGAGGATACTTCAACCATTCCAATAGCTACAAAGCACATCAACCCTATGTATGGATTATCTGCTTCAATGGCGATTATGGCTCTGGTCTGCACTTCAGCAAGGTAACCTTGATCAAAATGATCTTTTATCAGTGGTTCAGAAAAGAAGGTGCCATCTTTGACATATGCTTTAACAATTTTACCATTTACTGGACTATGCCATTGGTGATAGTAATAGATATCAAGAAAGCCTTGGTATACAGTTCCTCCAACAAATCTGTCAGCAAGTGATTCATTTGCTAGCATAAACTTCAAGTTATAAGGCTGGCCTTTTATCCAAAATTTGCCATGCTTTGAAGCATTTCTTTCTACTCTCAATGGTGCTGATTTGCATGCATTGACAATAACCTTGTCATCATCTGGATGCGCAATGGGACGAGCATTAGGTCGAACTTGTCTGGTAAAGAAATCATCCCATGAGGTGAAACCATAGTGGGTCACATACAAATTGCTCTTCAAAGTTTCCTCCCATCTTTTCTATGCATTGGTTGCTTAGCCATCCATCAGTCGTCAGAACATAACATGATGAAGGTGACATTAGAAACTTTGCCCAAGTATTTAAGATTTTCTTAAGATGAAAATTTACTGTTGTATTTAAAAACGCAGCGTACCCACCAGTTGTGCCTGCTTGCTTATATAGTGATTGTGTACATTGACACAACTACAGAAGGACCATCTGGATTGTATTCTGGAGCTTGTAACAAGATATTGTTCATTAGTTGAGGCATAATTATGGTGATAATTTCTAACCTCGAATTGGCTGGTTTGAGACTTCTTAGTTGTTGGGGTCTCAGTAAACATTTCATTGAAGAACATCGTAAGCTCTGCACTACTTTCTATGGCATCTTTGAAGCTCTGAACAACTGGATTCAGCATTGTAAGAAATCAGGGGTCGTAGGCCTGATATTTGAGAAGTGAAAATAATATACGGTGCTGAATGGGATTCTATACAGCTACAGGTTAAACATTAACTTGGCTCTGCGTTGAAAGTAATACCTGCACCATAACATTACATGCAGTACCTTAAATAGTATAGGATTGAAGGTGGTCTAAGGCTGGCAACTAAATCTTTAGGAAATGCATAGGTTTTAACCACAATACACCACGCACAACACGAACTTACGTGGGTCTGTATCCAGGAGACTTAGCTACTTACCATCTTCGATTGCATATAATCTCATCTCTGTTAACGAAGGCTAGATCCTGGTTTTCGGTTATTACTCTCTCCACAATTTATTATTTCTGGCAGTGCTCAGTCCTGGCCTCCCAAAACAGACAACTAAATTCCAACCGTCTCTCCTTTGCAGCAAACCCCTTTACAGGACTATATATATTATATAGGGATCACGTGATCACATATAATAATAATTAGTTATAATCAATCAGAGTTTAGCTAATGGCTGTCAGTTTAGCTGCAGGTCAGCAGTCTTCAGGAAGAATAAATGACATTATTTTATGGCAGACATTAATAACAGATGAATGCACGAATGCATGTACTGGTCGCACGTACAAACAACAGTATGAAGAAGCAAGCAAGCGAGCACTCATCTCACTCACTCACTCACTCACTCACTCACTCACTCACTCACTCACTCACTCACTCACTCACTCACTCACTCACTCACTCACTCACTCACTCACTCACTCACTCACTCACTCACTCACTCACTCACTCACACACACACACACACACACACACACACACACACACACACACACACACACACACACACACACACACACACACACACACTCACTCACTCACTCACTCACGCACGCACGCACGCACGCACACACGCGCACGCACACACACACACACATGCATGGGGGATCACACTGATATACATGCTTGTAATTTACAAACTCACCATATATATTTGTATGGGTCACCATTTTTGAAGGGGCATTGAGGGGCCACCATCCTCACCCCTCACACTTTGTCAGTTAGAATTCCAACATTGAACTAAATAATTAGAATAAGCATAAAAAATGGGCACAGTAAAGCAAACAGAATTACAGACAGACAAACAAACAAACAAACGTAAGACTAGGCATTTCATAAAGAAAAATACATCCCAGACCGTCACTATAGCATCTTTACGCCACTGCTGGATGCAAACATCGTGTGTGGGCGGGACAATTTGTGATTCTGTTTGTTATTCAAGTTTATGACTCACAAAGTAATTCATAGTAGTGGTGATATAATAAAGATGTCTTGCCTTTTGTGTGAAGCTTATCACCAGCTATTTTACTTTTACATGTTCTTGTGCATGGGCACCCCATCCACCCCTCCCCTCCCTCCCTCCCTCCCTCCCTCCCACCCCTTATATGCTACACGTGTAATATTATGGTAGCTTGAAAAAACTTGTTAAATTTATAGGTTTTTGTGCAAGTATTTAAATACTCTAATGCAACAAACAGCACTTTTTGACAAATGTTCAGATATGTACATTTCTGAACATTTCTTGTAATGGTGATTCTGGCTGCGCCTTACCATCAACCTCTTCTATTTGCTTTTGCAGCCATCGGTCTAAAATGGCTTGATCAGAAGACAGCCACCTGCCCACACAATACGGCAGACTGCAGTTGGCAATCGCCACCGCATTCTTGTCTGTGCGAGCTGGTGTGTCATGATCTCTACTGGGTCTTGTAGGAAAGATACAGCAGCAGTTTAGGAAGGCGGCTTGCCATTATGAACTTGATGTGGAGAGATTCAGCACCCCAGAGAAAACTGAACTTTGTTGAGTAAGGTAGGCACCAAGCGGCCACTCACGCTATGAAATTTTGTACAACCACACAGAAATTAATTTTGAAATTTGAAATTTGGAGTGAAATCAGAAATTTTTGGCACGGACTTTTTCATTAGCGCACCCCATTATCGTAACATCATCTGTATTCCCCATGTCTATGCAAGCTATTACATAGTAGAAATCATTTAAGTGTTGTACATATAAGGCATCTTAGAAACCACAATTCTGTAGTGTCTTCATTTTTTACTGCTTCAGTGAAATTTACAGCTCAGATTTCAGTCTTTATAGGCATAGCAGATTTCAGTGGACCTTACAAGGAGCAACTGATTTGTTTGCAGCTTTAGTAGCTATTATTCATTCAAGAGGTATGCAAGCTATATAAATTTAGCTATACTGGATTTTGTATCTGTGTATGGTAGCTTTCACCTAGGGAAGTGCATGGGCTGTTAGCTTAAATTGGCTATTTATAAATGTGAAATTGGCTATTTATAAATGTGAAATTGAAAAAAAAACTGAAGCTAGCTACGTAGAATTCTTTTTATTTTACATCCAGCACTGAGCATGCACTTGTGACAGTCATACCACTCTGTGCTGACATAAGCAGCATGTCTTGATAATTATATAATGAGAATACAGGGGCGGATCCAGACTTTTAAAAAGGGGAGTTCCACTTTGGAATTGTAACTTCAGCTAGGAAGACCAAAAAAACTTACTGACAATAGCTGACCCTCACCATAGATACATAGCTTGCTACACTGCTCCTCAAAAGGCTACTGTGACTGCTCTATTAGAGTATCTCAAGTAAGAGAAGCTCTTTCAAAAGGGTTTAAACCCCCCCTAGGGGCAGGGGCGGATCCAGACTTCTAAAAAGGGGGTTCCACTCTGGAATTGCAACTTCAGCCTAGCTCGAAGACCAAAAAAGAAAGGTCATCACCTACTGACAATAGCTGCCCCTCACCAACTATATTTCCTTATTTTATATTTCCTTATTTATAACTCTACACATAGCCTGCTACACTGTTCCTCTTAAGAATAATGTGACTGCTCTATTAGAGTATCTCAGTCGAGTAAGAGAGGCCCTTTCAAAAGGGGGGGGTTCCATGGAACCCTTTGAACCCCCCTGGATCCGCCCCTGTAAAGCCCTGGTAAATGAAGAATTAGTCCGGGTAACTGAAGATGAAGCCCTAGGCGAATTACAGCCCGGGAAGTATTTATTTATTTATTATTTATTAATGCTTTACAGCACAAGTGCTGAAGGTCTGTAGGACACCTGGTCCTACAGCCTGCTCAAAGACTTTAGCTACTTAGACTTTAACTACTTAAGGTGTGTTTGAAAAGTTGGAGAAAGGAGAAAAAATCCATGACTGGACCTAGGTAGCCTTGAACCTGCAGCCATCTGATTTACGCTCGAACGCTTACAGGAGTCTACCAGGTGGTCAGGATGTTTTCTCCTTGTTATTTTCATGTAATTATATCCATAGGAATTCTAGAGAGTAACTCATTATCTCTAAGTACCCCAAGTAGAACCAAATGGACTCTACTTTATTTATTAATGCTTTACAGCACAAGTGCTGAAGGTCTGTAGGACACCTGGTCCTACAGCCTGCTCAAAGACTTTAGCTACTTAGACTTTAACTACTTAAGGTGTGTTTGAAAAGTTGGAGAAAGGAGAAAAAATCCATGACTGGACCTAGGTAGCCTTGAACCTGCAGCCATAGGTAGCCTTGAACCTAAGTATAGTCTAGCAAGTTGACTTAAGCATCTATACAGCTAAATCATATTCATAGTATAATTGTACAATAATGAACTATCTATACTTACCACAGTCAGTCCCTTTACTAATCCCGTGGTGCAACGCTATACACAAGCTTGAAATTACCAATCAAATCTACAAACAGTCCGTAATCACGTGAGTTACTAGTTCAATAATTATGTCAAAACAGGAATTGCCAGAATAAAAGAAAGATAAGCATCAGTGATGTACTGCAAGGGCTCAATGAATTAATTTAAGGCAGTGCATGGTTACTGACTCGGAACCGAAAGTCGGTGCAATAATGCCAGGGCTATTGAACCGACAGTCACGTGACACCTACCAAATAGACTTTTACAGGCCATGAGAAGGGCTAACTAATTCCGAACAACAAACTATACAGTAGGAATGGACGATTATATGAATCTAGTATTGCTTTAATAATCACGTGAGCTATGTACTATAGAAGTCCGTGAATTCATGAGGCTCCTCCATCCGTGTAGTCATACTCTTCAGGACATCAGTCTGACTTTAATATGGCGGAACCAGGGGCGGATCCAGACTATTAAAAGGGGGGGTTCCATTTTTGGAATTGCAACTTTAGCCTAGTGTAAGTTGAAGACCAAAAAAAAAAAAAAAAAAAAAAGTCATCACCTGCTGACAACAGCTGCCCCTCACCATAGATACCCTTACCAATATACTTCCTTATGTATATCTAGATACATAACTTGCTACACTGCTCCTCAAAAGACTACTGTGACTGCTCTATTAGAGTATATCGATTTGACTGCTCTATTAGAGTATCTCGAGTAAGAGAGGCTCTTTCAAAAGGGGGGTTCCATGGAACCCTTGGAACCCCCCCTGGATCCGCCCCTGGGAACCACGAGTGGTCACGAATTACAAAGTTGACAACATGCAAGTATGAAAGTTGGGATCAAGAACTTAAGGCTGGCCATTGCAGAAAATGTGTAGCTATACTCAGTTAACTGACATCAGAGACTCCAGGGTTGTGGAAAAGACTAAAGAACAGCCTAAATATGCTGTAAAGAACTCCTGTTTTCATGATGGACCATTGTTTAAGAGCCAACCAACAGCTGGTACTAGCACAACGAAATGCAAGTGTTTTGTGTACTAAGACAGGTACGTACATTGAGATCACTCAGTGGATTATATTGCCATTATTACATTGGATGAAAATTGTACTGTATGGGAATATGCGTGATAGTTGTATTGGTGTGCATGTGGTGTGTTTCAGTTGAGGCCATGTACTTAACAATGGTTTCTGTCTGATGATTAGTTCAATATTCATCTAAAATGTTTTTCACCATTTATGTATGAAAACTTGACTAGTTTGCCTATTTCTGTTTTCACAATAAATGCATTGGGTAAACAATGCATGCTACAAAAATAATTTTACGCATGTTGTAGTTACAGCAAACAGTGAAACAAGACACAACTGATGTGCCATTGTATTTGCCTGTTCATGGAAAGTAAAAATATCTTTGTTTCATTTCTTTACCATCAAGCAAACATGAGTTAAGTGCATTTGTTTACATTGCAGTAAAACGTAACTTTATCATCTAAGCCTGAACAGCCTTCTTACTTGTAAGCATAAGTGGATTAGGTAAAAAACGATTACCTTGATGGATTTACCAGTTCATGATGAACCAAGTCCCAGTTCCGTTGACTGTTGGACTCGTAAATTAAATAAGTGCCTATTATAGTCACTACAATTCAACAGTTTTGCTGTTCCTGCTTTTTATCACTATTTGACTCCAAAAGCATTCAAGAGGTAGGGCTAAACCATTGGTTTTACCCCTACATAACAACAAAATCTTAGAAAAGAACTCTCCATTAGTCAGGATTTTACTCAGCTGATCACAAATGGCAAACATCACAAATTAGGGCACTATATAAGCACTGGGTTTGGTGTAATAATGCTATGGCTATTGGACTGACAATCATGTTATGTAATACTGACTGACTCATCATGCATTTTGAATTTTATTGCAGGATACAAGATGTTTGAAGCTCTTCCACTTGTGTTGTAATACTCCTCAGGAAATCGTTTATGATGAAAAGAGTAGTGAGTTTATCCATGCCAGGCTGTAGAATCTTCGGTTCCCTATTGACTTTTATGATTCAAATAGGCTAGGTGGCTCTTGACCAACTCAGCTTTGCCAACATATACATGTCAGTTTGTGTATTAAATTACATTGCTAAATATCTCATGTATCATCCTGTTTGTACATTACATTATAGAAATGGAGCAAGGCCTTTCATTACTTCTATGAAGTATATCCATATAGCTACTGCTTTGTGTGCTAGTCAATGCCAGCCAACTTTATACCTAAGTAAAATTGCATGGCTTCTAGCTGTACTACTCTATACTATTGTGCCTGCTATCAACACTGTACTGTACATGTTCTGATCAACGTTGAAACCGGGTCACTACTGCTGACCCGGATGACCCACTGACCCGGATGTGACCCGGATTAATTAAAGCCGAGACGTGTTTCAGCTAGTCTCGAGCGAGCGAACGAGTCTACATTTTGAGCGTTCGATTCGTGTTGAGTAAATATTGCAACTTCAGCCTAGCTGTAGGTTGAAGACCAAAAAAAAGAAAAAAAAGGTCTTCACCTACTGACAATAGCTACCCCTCACCATAGATACCCTCAGTTTCGTGCTACATACTACACTTACTAACAAATGGGCGTGGCTGAGCGTATGTTGGTAATGCGATAAGTGGGCGTGGCTCACGAAAGAGCTACGCGATAGCGTTAAGTTTCCACGTCGTCAAACGAACAATTTCGTTTCTCACGTGATCCAATCCGGGTCAGACCCGGATAAATTGTAAACCGGGTCAGACCCGGATGACCCGGAGAAAATGTGACCCGGATGACCCGACCCGGGCGAATTTTTTTTTTGGGCACACTTTGGACTTAGAAATTTTCACGCATTATTTTTTTCCGGATAGTGTTGCGCATGTTATACCGGATACTAATCTGCTCTTGTACAAACATTGCCAGGGCACGTTGCTCTAAGCTGTGTTTCCTGCCAGGCTGACAGTACAAAGGGAGGGTGAAAATCACTTTAGGGGGAGACGCCTCTTTCTCCCGTTCTGCCGTTTTTTCAGCACCAGAATGTTTTCTCACATCGTGATTGGCAACCTCAGTGCCAGTCTGGCGTTAGATAATCACAGAACTACTCACAGCCATTGTTGAAAGTGAGTATGAAGCATTTTGTGTTTTAATTCTTGTTAGTATTAACCAACACCAGTTTGATGGATGTGTCACAGTGTTATCACTGAAGTGTTAACAGTAGAGGCTGGAGTATTACCAACTCTTTTTATTAATGTCAACTCTTGGTGTTATGAACACCATGGTAGTTAACTGAACAGGCCCTTTAGTGTCGATTTTGTTTCTGAGCAGATAGCAATTGCCAAGATGCATTTTTGATTGTGTATTACTGAACAATGTGGATGTTCCTTTCCCTATGGATGGCAGTGCTGACTTCTGTATATTTACATAATTTTTTATCACTGATTCATGATGTGGTCATGATTATGTGTGATGATCTGTGATCAAGTGTATTGAGTACGATATTCTTAATTTATTTTCTAGATGAGATTCTGAGTGAGTGATTATAACCAAAGAACCCCAATCTGTGGAACATTTTCTTGGTGATTGCATACAGCCGAGATGAGTTTGATGATTTAATACTTCCACAATAGGAACAAAGATAGGAAATTCAATATGGGTATACCTGTATGGGCGAATTTCTTTTCAACTTAGAGAAAAGTTTATTCATTGTTTTTTCCAGATAATGTTGCACATGTTATATGGGATACTAACTTGCTGCAGACATGCACATTGGTCACAATGTCGTGCTCCCTGCCAGGCTGACAGCACAAAAGGAGGGAGAGGATGACTTTAAGGGGAGACCAATTAAAAGGCCTAATTAAGAGCCCTCTTTTCTCATGCCATTTTTTAGCAGCAGAACGTTTTCACACATTGTGATTCACAGCCTCCACTGATTTGTTAGTACAGAGCTCCTCACAGTCATTGCTGAAACTGAGTGTGTGAGTATGATGGAGCTTGTGTTTGTTAAGCAACTGAAACAGCCAACTACCAGTTTGACAGTGCGTGTTAAAACATGAGTGAGTATGAATAGACTGAAAAGGCAGTAATGCATTTGGTTATGCGTGTCATGTTATTGTTCAGTCAGACAGCTATCGAGATGTATGGTGTGTATGTGTAGTTGAGGGTACATCTAAAGAGTATTAAGGGATTTGTTGACAGTGAAGCTGTTGTTTCTAAGTGTTGGCTCCTCTCTTTGTTATGATCTATGTCCTTGTACAGTATAAACTGATACATGTGTGGTTAATCTATTGTAGCAAGTTCTTACTGGCTGATATGTAACCAGATCATGACCTAGTGCACTTGTATACAGTAGAACTACCATATAATGGACACTTTGAGACCAACTAAATGAAATAGTACTGACAAAAAAAGGAAAAATTGTGTTTGAGCAGAATTCCTTATATTATTATATAGGGAAATCCATTCAACAATGTCTGCAAGAATAAAATTTAGGGTTGTAAGTGGGTTAGTACTGCTGAACCGATTGACCCCAGTTCGATCACAATAAAGACAAGTGTCAAGCACTGGGTTTAGTAAAAGAAATAGTAATCGGCATAGATTTGGCATATCCATTATCCTAAAGTTCCACTAGTTAATCCTACATTTATTATACAGATCATTACACTATAGGAAGGATCATCTGCAAGGAGACAAGTAGCTGTACCAAAGAGTATTTTAACACTCATAATCAATTAATTAGGTATGACAGCTGCAGCAACCTGCAATTCCCATATGTGGGTATGGCCCCGTTGCTTAAAGTCAGACTAGTTGCCTACAAGTAACAACCTTCAATCCTAATATTATATGGGCATAATACCAAAGATGCATGCCAATAGACAGTAGCATACAGTCCCGATAAGTGGGTGCTGCTCCACATATCCCTAAAGACACATTCTCGAATATAAGTTTCTTGAGTACATACAACTGCATTTCCATCAATACTTTTTTAATTTATCTCACATCTCAACTGGAAAGCGTATAAGACCCATTTGATCCAGACAAAATACGACCCAAATGATGAAGATAATCTGGATGACCCAACCCAATTATAACGTTGATGCAAGTAATAAAAAATAGGTAAACTTCAAGTTCACAGCCTAATGAAAAGTAGTTGTGCTTTAAAATGTTTATCTTAAAGCTATAAAATGAGGCATTGATTCCACTGCAACTTGATGACAAGTGCTCAGTTGTGATGTATCCAAGAACTGATATCAATGGTGTATGGCATAACTTCGTTACCAGTTGTTTTAATCAAGTCTGACGATACGTTATCACAAAATTGGCCAAACATATACTTAATAGATGTGAATCTGTAACTTCTTTATAGCCATTAGCTAGGCATACTTAAATCAGTGAAGGACAAGTACATTTTAAAGTACAAGTAGCAATTAAAATACTTGTATGTGTACAAGTGCATTTAAAATGTCAACTGCTTACTTATTACAACTAACTTGCACTACTACACTAACACTACTGCAGCCCTTTGGTGGGTGTGTATATATTCAGTTCCTGTGCTAGTAAAAGTGTATACACAACATGATTAACAACTCATGTACTACTTGATAAATGCAAGTGCACTGATAATCAAATGAGATGTAGGGGGTATGGAATACTCTGTATCGGCCTTCTTTAGGATTAGATTGAAACCATATAATATGGTCTTGTGATAAACGAGTATTTAGATACACACACACATACAGTACTGCAGACATAGGCTTGCAGAAACATGGGTGGAACAGCCAACGTAGTGAGCATACATACTCTATGCAATACATCAAAAATACAACTGTGGGTAGAATAAGGGACACTGGCTGCACTTGAGTTTACTTTCTCAGTTTAACAAGGATAGGCCATAGCCCTCATCAATTAGTTTTGCAAGGGTGCTTCCAACTTTAAATTTGTCTTCCTGTAGCCTCCACCCTCAAATGCACGTTCACAGTCCAGCAATGCCAGATTGTTGAATTTCCTATCTTTATTCCTGTATTACATCATCAAACTCATTTCGGCTGTATTCAAGCACTGTGAGAAATGGGCTTGTTCCACACATCATTCAGACCGGAGTTCTTTGGTTACAATCACTCGCTCAGAATCTCAATGTGAATCCATCTAGCAATAACGAATATCGTACTCAATACACACGTGATCACAGATCATTGCACATAATCATGACCACATCATCACATGACACAGTGATAAAAACATTATGTAAAATATACACAAAGTCAGCACTGCCATCTTTGTAGGGCAAGAAACATCTGAGTTGGAAACGTTACTTCCTATTGTGATGGCTATACAATTGTTATAAATAAATAGCTGCCTGTAACAACTTGCACATACCATGTCTTCGTATTGGAAGTAAAAGGATTCACATTGTTCTGTAATAGGACGGCACCATGACACAATCAAAAATGCTTCTTGGCAATTGCTGTCTGCTCAGAACCAAAACTGACACTAAAGGGCTTGTTCAGTTAACTACAGTATTCATAACACCAAGAGTTGGTAATGCACCTATCAATGTTAAGCCCCACTATCCCCCTCCCGGGATTACTAGGGGATTTTGGCCTGATTTGATCTGAAATTCTGCCCCACTAGTGGGGTATTTGATCGTTCGAAATTTTTGGCATTTGTTAAACCGCAAGCTACATAAGAATTAAACTGTTTCCTAAAGTGTATTGCAGTCATGCTACGTGGGGATTTGACCACTAGTCGTGCCCCCATGGGTGGAGTATTTGATTTTTCAAAAAATCAAATCCCCACCCATTTCCCCTTTATTCCCGGGAGGGGGGAGGTGGGGGATAATATTGATAGGGGGATAATATTGATAGGTGCATAATACTCCAGCCTCTACTGTTAACACTTCAGTGCACTGTGACACATCCATCAAACTGGTGTTGGTTACTAAAAAGAATTAAAACACAAAATGCTTCATACTCACTTTCAACAATGGCTGTGAGTAGTTCTGTGATGTGATCTAATGCCAGACTGGCACTGAGGTTGCCAATCACGATGTGAGAAAACACTCTGGTGCTGAAAAAACGGGAGAAAGAGGCGTCTCCTCCTAAAGTGATTTTCGCCCTCCCTTTGTACTGTCAGCCTGGCAGGAAACACAGCTTAGAGCAACGTGCCCTGGCAACGTGAGTACCAGAGCAGGTTAGTATCCGGTATAACATGCGCAACATTATCCGGAAAAAAAATAATGCGTGAAAATTTCTAAGTCCAAAGTGTGCCCAAAAAAAAAATTCGCCCGACCCGGTTTCAACGCTGGTTCTGATAGCCACCAACATTAGGTAATGGGTGCATGAATTAAAGAAAAGGGGTGGCACTCTATCCTGTAGTTATTCCAATTTCTAATCCTCGGCCAGTGTTCAAATCAAAAGGTGATCCTTTTACAGATATGGCACTTGGTAATACCACAAAATGTTAGTGTTTGTACATCTGTAGAATTGTCTGGCAAGACCATATCCAGCACCATGCAAAGATAAGTAAATATTCATGAAGTTTGGAAACATGGTAACCAAGAGCTGCAGGTCCGAAGGCAAGCTGTTTTGTGATAGTGTGCAAGTGTGCGAATTAAAGGCATCTGCGTATCTGTAACACTGGGGAGGTACAAAGCACTGGCTTTAATTATGTTAGTACACTGCGAGCCTTTGATAAAAACTTAGTCACACTGCTTGAAGGTTCTTAGTTTACTAATTTGTTAAGCTGCTTTACTGCTATATGTATGAAAGTGGACAGTGGCTCTTGATTAATTGAGTTGCACACACTACTATCAAACATCACTATACACCAAGCAATCTCTAATTATCTTGTCTAGTTAATGCATGCATGAGTAAACTCCATAGCTTGCATTTGTCCAGATGTGTGTACGTATTAAACACTATTGAGCTATATTTTGTTTAGTACCCACTGTCCATGCTTTTCACTCACCATTTGAGATACACATTCACAAAGTGATATAGGTACTACTGAGCGATGTGGTATATGATAACTTGTGTGCTAATTAATGGTCAAAATTTTGTGACATGTACTGGTAGAAAACTTGGCTATGGCCAGTTGTAAACTGGTTTACAAACAATGTTATGGATTGACTTGTACGCTTCTCCGGAAAATTAAGATTAACTGGTTGAAGTATTACAAGCATGGAATGTTTTAGTAAAACTTTGTAGTACAACTATCATGCTGCTGGACAATTCAAGAAATGTATGTATGTAATTATGTGACTGTTGTTGCATGTCTATCGGCAATAAGGGAGTGATGTGCATGTTTTTTGCAATTGCTTGCAGTTGAGAATACCTGTAATGTTCATACTCCCATTACCTTTAACAGAGTTGTGTGTCTGCACCACATCATGGCAAAATAATAATGGTTGAGTGTTTGGTTAAAGTATCTATGATTAATGTAATGAATGTTATACACAGTTTAATAAAACTATTTGTTAGTAATCATTCTTATCAAACAAACTTCACTGCAATCACTAGTGGCCTTGATTCTTTCTTTGCACTTGCAGGGGTGCATCCTCCAGGATTAAAGTATATACGACTTTTCAACATACTTAATGCAACAAGGCTGTAGGACCAGGTGTCCTACAGACCTTCAGCATTTGTGCTGTAAAGCCTTAACGAATAAAAAAATATCACTCAAATTGCTTATGCATTGATGATGGTAAAACACAATATCAGTGAAGCTAATCTACACTTTAGATGTCCCAAATTTATGTTCTCCTTATAGAGCATTATTCATGCAAACAACCATAGAATTCAAAAAACCCTTGAAATCTGCACGGATTGTACTTCACACATTTGCTATGTTGAAGCTTTATGTATGAAGTCTAGACATTCCTCAAACTTTTCTTATGCGTATTGTCTCCTCAACATTTGTTGCTTTACGAAAAGCAGATATGCATGTGTTTTCACATTTCACAGATCAACTTGGCATTAACAACTTTGCATATATTTTGTGCTTCCACAGATGCACCAATGCCACTATAACAGATACTTTAGAAGCACAATCAACACCTTACTATCTTGGTTGACCAGCTGGATAAGCTTGAAACCTGTGTTCCGTATTCTTGACTAAATTTGAAGAAAGCTAAGCAAACACTTAAAATTTTCTGATTGATTAATCTAATCTATTAATTGCCGGAGAGTTAAAATTGCAAGTATTGTACATAATTATATTGGTAGCCTCAAGTAGACAGCACTAAAGTGCGAAGTATATGGAAATGACATGCACAGTTATAATGAGTCAATCAAGTGTTACTATTGAACTTTGTTACAATGTTCTGTATGTACGTACGAGGTTGCCTCAAATATCCTATGTCAGTTGACTTTGAAAATTTGACAATCAAAGTTACAGCTTTACCTGCATACATATAGTATTGCAAACATCGTTGTTAAAATAGAATTATTTACCTGTAGTTACTAAAGAGTGATTCTGTTCAAAATTCCATGTGTACCTTAGCTTGAAACGTTTTCTAAATAAAATTCATCATCAAGTAATTCATGTGCAAAATTCATTATTCACATCAACACACAGAATCCATTAGTGCTTTGAAAATCACAATACCCTTATATCCCAGAATGACATGTATACCATTAGCCTGCATATTCAAGAAGACACTGTGACTGTTTAATTTTAATGTTGCATGTCCCTGCACTATACAGCCCTGTATAACCTCTGCTGTAACTGTACAGTAGGGGTGGAGTGATAACTGAAATTTTTGGTTCTCAATGCTGTCTGTGAGAACTTTAGATTAGAGCAACAAGCAGGGATTACTAAACCAACTGGAATGCATGCATGATAGCTACTCAATGCATATTGCAATCAGCGGCAGTCTTGATTTATAGGAAAAGTAAGTGTTTTGATAAACTGAAATTCCATTATTTTCCACTGAAAAACTGCTAGAAACACTCAGATTCACCTTTAGAGGGCGTAATTTTCAAAAATTTCCTGGGGGGAGCATGCCCCCAGACTGTTGCACACATTATTCCAAATAGCTAATTTGAGCATAGATACTACATGAATCTTACCACTAGGGCCTTGTGAGAAGGCTTGGTATCTTCTAATGTCTGGCTAGTTACCTATGTCCCTGTCCAGCTTAGCCCCCCTTTCTAGATCCGCCCCTGCAAGAGGGCTCATGTTACCTCTATAAATCCTTCCATGAGAGATGAATGCAAGCTTTATCAATGGCTGTGCTGTGCCATACTCACTCATTTTGTCCTGCCACACTATAAAAATGATGTGTTAGGGTCTTGCTGTAAACTCATAAGTCTAAATTTACAGGGGGGTTCCTGAACACCTGGGAACCCCCCTCCCTACGCCTCTGCTAAAACAATAAGAAGCGTTATATATATCCCTACTGTGCATTTCCATTATGGTGTCTTGAGCACGATATAGGGATATATGGTGGATCCAGAAATTTTCAGAGGGGGGTTTCAGGTTGAGGAAGTTTTCAATAATTGTCAGGGGTGGATTCAGACTTTTTGAAAGGGGAGCCGGTTCCACTCTGGAATTGAAACTTCAGCCAGGGCCGGAGCCCAGAGATTTTGAGTGGTTCTGGCATCCATGAACTGCAATGGAGGTCATAGTTATGTACACTACTTTTTTTATTGATCAGATGTAGTTTTTAGATTATCTGCTTTCATGTGATACTCAATTCAACTGCATGTGATAAGTACACACAGCATGCAAAGCTAAGGGGGTCTGGGGGCATGCTCCCCCATAGATGCTCTGAAATGGCACCTAGAAGCTATTTTACCTGCAAAGCCTCTTTCTCCTAGTTGTTAACACCAAGGATATATCCTGGTAATTTCGTACTACAATACCAATTAATTCAATTTCATGAGATTGTGCCATGAGATTGTGCATGACATGTATGATCTATATATTAGCCTAATGCAATGCCATGCAGATGACTCACTGGAACTTTTGAGTGACTTAAAGACAATTAACATACATGTATAATGGCTTAGACTAAGTAGAACAGTGGCTATAATTATTGTATAACTCATGGATGGAATTACACATGATCTTGAAATTTGGCTCATTTGTAGAACTGCTTGACCCACTAAAAATATTTCAAAATCATATACCAACACCTAACACAAGACAGATCACAACAAAGGCTAACAACGTCAAAAGTTTTCTCCAGCGAAACCTAAAATCATGCCCTGTAAATGTCAAAGCTATCTGTTACCAAAGTACTTATGGCCGGTAAGATCAATCCTTGACTATGCATCGATCATTTGGTCACCATATACGCAGAAAAACATTCAAGCACTGGAATCTGTGCAAAGGAGGTCTGCCAGATTTGTATTCAACAACCAGTGTTGGGCAAGTTACTTTGTAAAAGTAACTAGTTACATATTACATATTACTTACAACAGAACTATTTAGTTACAGTTACATATTACCCATAAAATAAAGTAACTGTAATAATATTACATATTATATTACTTTGTGTCCACAGCCTTAAGCTGTCACGTGTGAAACTACCACCTTATCACGTGACATGATTGCGTTATTGGACGACTTGTGCAAATCTTGGTTATAAGTAAGAAGCTAGTGAATATAAGCTTCATTCAGTAGGCCTCGTTACTTCGTTGTGGTTAGGCGTTACTCAGAGGATTACTAACGAGATTCGTAACTTCGTCACTTTTAGTAATAATATTACGTCATATTAGACTCGTTACAGTAATTACATTACTTAGGTAACGCGTTACGCTTGTAAGTAAAGTATCTTGCGTTATATTACCTGTTTTCATAGCGTATTTCGTTATATTACTTTGTTACTACAAAAGTAATAATACGTAACGCGTTACTTATTATGTAACGCGTTACTCCCAACACTGTCAACAACGACTCACCTTATGATAGTGTATCTGACATGCTTACTAATCTTGGTTGGAGCCCTCTTGCTGACAGACGAAAAGAACATAGCTATAGATTGCTGATGCTATATAAAATAATTCACCATCTAGTATATATTGATGCTGACTCCTTACTCCCACCTCGCCCTTGTAACCACTCTACACGTGGGCACTTATAAAGAGACTCTTACAGTTACCAGCAGGAATTAATGCTTATTCAAATTCTGTTTTTCTAAGTAGTATCAAGCTATGGAACTCTTTATCAAATGATGATGTAAATATTTCTGATCTCAGCCAAATTTAAGCAAAGGATAACAGGACTGCTCTCTTAATTTAAATAATGTAATCACTTTGTGCATAATATGCTCCTTGTGAGGCGGCCTGCATAGTAATCATATCAGACAATTCAATGTATTTTAATGTCATTCAGCTACAGTATGAAAATGTACTGTTTGTTCAATTAGAATTTTAAAACTAAAACTGATTCTACAAAAACCTGTTAATTTTAGCAACTTTTATATGCTCACCTGTATAGCACGTATATCATATAGGGGGTGGGTGGGTGGGAGGGTGCGAAGGGGAGGGGTGGTGGGCCGCCCACACACAAGAAGATGTTGACAGTGAACAAAACAGTCTATAAGTATCATACAACTGTTTAAATATATACGTTCTTTGATATTGTATATGCATTAGTTTGTCAGTGATAGTTATAAACGGCGAAAAGAATGTAATGAATTGCCCGCCCACGCCCACGCCCAATTTGCGCCTTCGTTAAAATGGCCTTGGTCAAAGACGATTAAATGTCTATGACATAGTTTTCTGTATAAATACTTTGGTTTGTTTATCATGCTGTAATATTGTGCTGCTGTGTTATGCTATAATAATATTAATGCTTATATTATTTAATGATGTTTGTTTCTATTACTTTAGTGCACGGTGGGAGGTGGAAGCGTCCATGATGACGATTGGGCAATGTGCAAATAAGGTGAGTGTATGCTTTGTAAAAAGAAGCCCACGTAGCTGTGCAGGGCTCATCTTCTGTACAGATCAGCTTCTGTATAGTCTTTCATTATTTTATTTTTCCCAAGGGGTAGCCAACACCCACGCAAAACACAGAAATGGTGTACCAGAGGGGTAGCCAACGCCCACGCAAAGCACCCAAATGGCGTGTACGAGACTCCCAATCTTTATGTATTTTTAAAAGCATTTAGTGATATTGCTAACTAGTAACTACCTGTACAGTTGTTGATCTACATCTTGTTCTAGTTATTCATGATCGATCATTGTCTACTTTGTTAAACTCACTTTCTCCATTATTTTTACATGATTTTGGATTTAGGATTTGGTTTCTAATATATTTGTGTATTTCTGATTGGATTTCTCACATAGCATACAAGAGTCCCAAGGCATTGGCTACCCCTCGCTTTTTACCAAAAGCCAGTTCATCTCTAGTTGACAAAGATAGTGTGACCATCTAATTAGGATATTACAAACTAAATTAAATTCTTGATCACAGATACACATTTCCCTTGTTGCTATATGTGGCACACCACAAAATTAACCAATGTAAACAACCATTACCATACCTTGTAGTGTTTTATTTTGATGTGAATATGTAGTGAAGTGTGTGTGTGTGTAGTGTGTGTGTGTGTGTGTGTGTGTAGTGTGTGTGTAGTGTGTGTGTGTGTGTAGTGTATGTGTGTGTGTGTGTGTGTGTGTGTGTGTGTGTGTAGTGTGTGTGTGTAGTGTGTGTGTGTGTAGTGTGTGCGTGATAAAGATTTTTTTAAATTCACCAATTTAAATGTGACTGTTTTTTCCACAGGTTTATATGTTGGAGAACTGCAAACAACTAACTTGAAATTTTTATAATGACCATTTTTAAAAATATTTATTTGATTACATGTACAAAATACAAAGATGTATCACGTGATCAAAAAAGTTATTAGCATGGGGTACAAGGACTATTGACCATTGAAAAGTTGATGAATTAAACATTCAAGAACGGAATAGTTCTCCATTGCAACTCGCCCACGCAATATACCGCGCGCGTCACTAATAATCAGTGCTCAGCCGGGGTATGCGACTATTGGATTGAGATGGTGATTTTTATAAAATTATTTGTACCGCGTAAAACGTTCGTCACGAACGGTATAGCTAGCTGAAGTATTCAAGAAAGGATAGATCTAGTCTGGTATAACCTGGAATCGTTAAAAAGTTCGCGCCTGGATTGTTGGGGTGAGCCAATATTTTCATTGCCAATGGTTTTATGTGTAATATTAAACCCCCTACTTTGTACCATGAAGAAGGCCGTATTAAGCTGTTACATTTTACGTGAAAGTAGATGTCATGCTGGCCATTCCTGCTAGAACCTGGGAAAGGTTTAAAAGTTATCTGACGCTCCATAACAGAGCCTTGAAAACCTTCTTCCAGTGTAGACGCGTGTATCTTGCCAATAAAAATTTTTTTATTAAAAGTCGCTTAATTGTTGGATATGTAATAATAATTAATTAATCAAAATGAAAAGCGATAGAAAGAGTGGAGAAGGGCAAATCTCTTTGAAGTACCAATTAGGGGTGGTCAAAATTATGTTTTAGGAGTTACAGAATTGCAAAATCGAAATGCTCTATAGAATTGTCAACTGTATGTATGCTCTACTAAGGTAGAGCTAGCTATACCTCTTCTTCGTGATCTGTGCACTACCATCTTACTATTGCAAGGGTGGATCCATGCAGGGGGGGGGGGCTGAAGCCACCCGTCCCCCTCATTTTTAGGCTTTACTTGGATTTGAAGAAACACGAAGTGATTTCGCCCCTTCAAAAATTTTTGTGTGCTAGCTACCTAGGAAGCTTTCTACTAGACAAGCTTCCTAGGTAGCTAGCTAGCACACAAAAAGTTTTGAAGGGGCGAAATCACTTCAAATCCAAATCACGTGAACCACTGGGCGTAGTTTACTACTGTACTGCGGTTCTAAGAGACCTTGCACGACAACAAAACGTCACGTGCGATAATTATAGTTTGAACTTCAAAAATGAATTGATTTGATTGGGCGAAATCTTGTGCACGTGATTTTCACTTATTTTGTGGTCGCGCAAGGTCTCTTAGAACCGCAGTACTACTGCGGATTGCACATCCGTCAATGCAATCACGTGAAAACGATCCAATCAAATCGAGATTTGAATGGTCATGCTTAAATTTGATTACTATTTCAGTCTAATCCATCAAAATTTGTGACAACGGATGTGCAAACCGCAGTACTGAGGATTTCCAAATTTTTGCAACACCAAAGCGCAATGCGTTCACGTGCATGCCTCTCACGTGAAATTTAAATTCTGCCATGAGACCAGTGAAATACTGACACACGAGTATAAAATCTGTCAAAAAACGACTTGATTGAATCATATTAAACTGTTGGTCCGGTGTAAAGGGCCTAAACCGTCGAATGGGTAAAAGGCAGGAAGCGACGTACTGGATCACGTTTTTACGCTTTGCATTTCAGATTTGGAAATCCTCAGTACTGTAGATACGTCATCCATCATGCAGATTGCATTTCCGTTTAAAAATCGCGTCACGCATGTGCTGCGTTAACACGTGTCAGTCTCGAATTTCTTGAGGTGTAGTCGCCAGTTGTGCCGTTGCTGTGCTTTTTCTGGTTTCCTATACAGTCGCGATGCCTTCCTACAAGTTGTACTACTTTAATGCAAGAGGCACGGCAGAACCAATCCGTCTCATTTTTGCTCAAGCCGAGGTGAAGTATGAAGACTTTCGATTTGAAGGCGAAGACTGGGGAAAGAAGTACAAGGCAGGTACGCCCTATGATATCGTACAATAACTCAATTAGCTGAGTCAGCGCGAGAGGATGAGGAGAGGTTATTCTTGCGTGGCCAGACCGCTTTTTCTTCGTCACGGCGCTTATTATTATTATTTTTTTAAATATATTTTTTTTATTCTGGCCCTAATGGCACTCCCATCCTCCCCGATCTCTAGCTAGAAGTTAAACCTAATTTAATTTATAAATGACAAAAAGCAGAAAAAAGAGAAAGCAGCTAAACCTACAGAGCCTACACAGACCTACAAAAATACCGCATGGACCGCCAGCATACACGGCGCTTATCGATTAAAGATTATAAGCGCCTACTCCGAAAAAGGGTCTGGTCCAGAATCAATACGTAAACACCCCAAGCTAGTGCTCGGGGTGTTTCATTAACTTTTGTCATAAAACGTACACGTTCTTTTAACTTTCAAACCACGTACGCACTGGAAATTCCATGAACGATTGCCGATAGCAGTGATGAGAGACACTGGGGCTGGTTTTCTTAAGGCTGAAAAGCACACGGAACGATTCCTTGTGAAAACGAAAAGGCTAAAGGAGATATGAGCAAGGAATCAACCCGTGTCCTTTTCAGCCTTAGAAAACCAGCCCCAGTGTCTCTCATCACCGCTATCGGCAATCGTTATGGCATTTCCAGTGCGTATGTGGTTTGAAAGTTAAAAGGAAGTGTACGTTTTATGACGAAAGTTAATGAAACACCCCGAGCTCTAGCTTGGGGTGTGAAAACAAGTTTACGTATTGATTCTGGACCAGACTATTTTTCGGAGTAGGCGCTTATAATCTCTAATCGATAAGCGCCGTGACAAAGAAAAAGCGGTCTGGCCACGTGAGACTAGGCCAGACTCACTCTTCGCGCGGAGCTTATCGATTGGTAATTATAAGCGCCTAGCTGTGCTTATGCGCCGTGCGAAGAGTGAGTCTGGCCTAGGCGCTTATAATTACCAATCTGTAAGTGCCGCGCCAAGAGTGAGTCTGGCCACGCGAGACTAGAGAGAGGGGGGAAGCCTGGGAGGGTCAAAAAGTACTGCCCGGCTTGGCAACGATCGGAGTGGACTTCACTGTAGCATTGAAATGGGAAGCACTATTACCTGGGGATTTTTTTTTGAGAAAAAAAAACAAGGCTCATGGTAGTGTATCATCAGGCCAAGAAAGCCGACACGCCACACACAGTGAGTACATTACATATCAAAGATATTCCAGACTTCTGAATAGGTTATGCCCGTTTCGTATAAAATAACACCGTCTTCTAAACAAGGTGCCATATTACACTTCCACATACTGTGTGGTAGACAGACATGAAGTTTAGTTTATCAGATTCCTTGATGAAAGGCGATTTGATTCATGCACAATAAGTTCTTTCGTGTAGTAACAAAGGGGAAGCTAAAAAGGAGCCTTGTACCGTGAAATTTATGTGTTCAAAATGCCCGTAAAAACACGTGTTTTTCAACATATCTCTGTAAACTAACCTGTTTAACAATTTGTACAGTCGGAGTCTTATTAAGCATCCTTCGCGGCATAGAGGGATAGTTGAACAATGTAGAGATTTTGTGAGTTAAAGGTTGTAGCTAAATTGGTGTTTTTGTATGTAGTGTAAAATACATGTATTTTCCATTGGACACTGACTGACAAGGAATGATGAGATTTTATGATCAGCCTGTTTTATCAAGCTGAGGTTTCAAAAAAGATATTAAACAGATATTAGATTTATCATGAACCACGATAGTGGGTTCATAATAGGGATTGCCCATGTTTTTTGCAAAAACTCTAATAGAACGCATGCCTAAAAACCACCTTGGAAAGTATCCTCCAACTCAAAACCACCTTCTGGTGGTTATTTGCAATGAATATTGGTCCACTAGTAAGTATCAAGTGAAAAGGAAACAGTATGTGTATTTGGGACAAAACTGAAATTTGCCATTTTGTTCATCTTCATATTATTATTCTTTTGTTTCAGCAAAAGTTATCCACTTTTTCACGCTAAAAACTATATAGCCATGCTTACTGCGTGTCCATGACCTATTAATAAGCCCGTATTCCACAGATTGCCAACCACCCTACACCTCAAATTTTTTCTAGTTCTCTTCCCCATTCACTGTTGGCAACAGTTCCGTATACTAAAGAAGCTGTATAACAATAAAATTACAGGATTCCGTTGTGTGAGATCCTTTGGACTTTGTTGTAGCGTTAGTCAAGGCTGAAAGCTATAACAGCACTTCTTACACTTAGAAGATCATGCATAGCGTCTCTGCATGGTGAGTATAGTCTACTTCTTTCTGTAAGCACACAATCGAGCGACCATACAAGCACTCTCTCAGACATAATGAAGTGATACTGCTAATACCAGAGATTATTCATTGCTATGAATATAGTTTCTATAAACCATCCTTCCTTTCAGCGCAAAGCCTAAAGTTGGGTGGAATCAGTCTTGTTAAAATTAATAAACTATTTGTGAGAACCATAACCAGCTAATTGTCTGACCACATTGTGTAAACAACATGGCTTCGTGCTGCTGATAACCCGTGGTTTACACAGCTACACAGTATCTGACTTTGTTGTTGTGAATGACGTATGTGCATGCAGATCAGCTACTGTACAGTCTACAGATTAACTGTTATGATGTAGTATATGTGAAACAATTTAGTTTATTTGTAGATGCCACATATTGTTTGTGGGAAACCATATGCATTCATAAATGTCCACAGCATAGATTTCACTGTAGTCAGTATAATTATTATTATTGTAGTCCATACAGCCCTGGAAATCTGTATGATTCTTATTGTGTACGGTCTTGGCTGAAATGATAAATGCACAAACACTGAGTGTTTAATTTATATCCTTGTCAGAGCTTCATGCATGTCTTGTGACAAGTAGCTAGCTCAATATCATACCATCTGGTGAGTATTCATGAACACTGCATGAAGATACTACAATGACTATAAGTGTCCTGACACATGTAGCAAGACAACAGCTGTTCAATATTAGCATGTAATGTACATGTATAGTCTTGTCCACAGTCACGTAAATACTCTAATAATGCAGTCAAGTGTGTCTGGTAACAATAAAGCTTACACTGAACTTCGACAGCCACTAATGTAAATTGCTCTACGTATCTACAACAATTATCAATAAAGCAATGCATTACTGGATTAATAAATAGTACAAAAACTAGATGAATAAAAAATTGAAAATTTTAATAGAGATCGCTGAAAAAGCCATGAAACAAGAAGGGATCGCTGGGGTGGTAATGTAAACCACAAATCCCTATTTTGACTCATCTCAAAATGACAGAGCATGTAGCTAAAATTTATGACACAGAGTCAAAATAGGGATTTGTGGTTTACATTACCACCCCAGCAATCCCTTTTTGTTTCATGACTTTTTTCAGCGATCCCTATTCCCCTTTTAAAATTTTCAATTTTTTATTCATCTAGTATAAATTTTAATGTTGACTACCTGAAAATGCTTGATTTGATATATCCCATACATACGTTTTGATATGAACAGGAAGAAAGGAAACAAAAATTTTCACACCATGGCCCCTTAGCACACCATTTTTACATTATAGCTATCCGCCAGGTAGGGTAGGCCAGCCACACAGCAAATTTGATTAAATTCACAACAGCCATTTGCGAGATATGGAGGCTTCAATTTCTTTCGCACACTTTGCAAAAATTACTATAAAACGTAAACATGTGACTTGATTGACTCGATCTTTGGAGCATATAAAGGTGAATTCATGTACCAAGTTTGCTGTGAATCTGATGAATATCCAAGGAGTTATGAGCGTTTATTCACAAAAAAATCAATGTTTTGTCATGGCTACAGAGTAAACCGAGTATGGGAATAACTTGAAAATTGGTGTGTGCGTAGACTAATCATTGTAGCAGTGCCTTTAGATAGTTTGAATAGTAATAGAGTTACAGCTACAAAGTTATAAAGCAAAATCCAAACAAGTGTAAAATCATAGGATCAAGATACTCTATTAGAGCAGTCACTGCAGGGTAAAAAAGGTGCATAAAAATGTCGAAAAAAGCTTACCGGAGGGACCTCCTTACCTAACACCCGCATCCTTAACCACTGCTATATTGGCTGATCACTTCACATAAAAGTTTGTAATTTCATAGTTCTACCAAAAGAAACACTGGATTGTTCTAGAACATTTATGTATGTTCTATTGGAAGTGCTCCAAAAATGTGCACTCTATTAGACTATTACAATAATATTACCAAATATTGAAGTAAATCATGGATGATGCTCCCTAAGTCTGTTTATGATCATTGTGTATGTATGTATATATAGAAAAAAGAAGAAATGTGAGTAAAACCAAATCCCAAAGTCAGTCATAGGCTGGTTTGAGGCCTTATAAAATTCTAAAAGAAGTAAAATCCATATAAAACAGCCAAGCAAGCTGTGAAAAAATGATGCAGCCTTAAAAAGCCTGGGTTAAAAAAGTTGTGAAATCAAAGGTGGTGGCCAAGAATTGGCTACAATGATGTTAATGCTAATTAGGGAAAGCGTGTTTACACAATATTAGCACGCATAGTGACGATAGGTGGGGTAACTTAATTCTTATAGCATATAACAACATGTTGTTTAAAAGTATGTTCACTGGGCTACTTCAAGAAGGTTAACACTATAACTACAGCGGCTTGTTTTGGAACGATGAACATTAGTGAGTCACGTCTCTGTTTTGAAATTCTTGCCACGTCTTTAATTTCGATTGTGGGTTTACTCACGTGAATCATATATGGCCTGATAGAAAATTTTACAGCGAATCGAATGAAACTTGTTGCAAGTTGATAGGAACAACCACTATCGAGATATAGATCATTTTTTAAAGGTATGTAAAGAGTTTGCATGTTTTCTTGTCAAAAAGTTATTTACATGGCTAGTTTTGGCATAACTGTTTAGCATTAGGGAAAACCCTTGGTATCATTTTAATCCTTGTTACACCACAAGTAGAATGACGTAAATTGCATATGAATACTTCAAAAGTTAGTGCTTTGTGCAAGGCACGCACACTTTGGCCAGTTTTCTGGCCTATGTGGGTTTAAGGGTGAAATTTTATTAGCATTGACATCATTGCAGTCATTTCTTGGCCACCACCTTTGATTTCACAACTTTTTAAACCCAGGGCTGCATCATTTTTTCACAGCTTGGCATTTTTATAATATACACACAGATTTTTAACATGAATCAATTGGATAGAGGGAGCTTTCCCTCACACACCACCAAGGAGAAGTCAGTGAGCTCTCTCTGGGATTCTGTTCTGGACTGGAATCCTATTTCAATATGTACAGCATGCACACTCCCATGTTCATCAACTCTTATAAAACAATCACATTAGTATGAAAATTTTAATATTACGATAATCACCATGTCATGGGACTTATATCACGATAGTCATGATATATTAAATATGTTAATGTTTTCACGTTTTATTCAATGAATTTATAACAATGATTTGACAAAGTTGTCACTTGTTTTTTATGCATCACCACATGTTGTCAGAGAAATATCCTCATATTTTGCAAATATCAAGTCACTTTTCACTAAATAATTTTGTTTTTTTATATCAAGATATAGATTTTTCTCTATCACGATTATCATGAAATGTTTCTATCACAATTATTGCAATATACGATATATTGTGGCATCACTAAATCACATAGAGATGGAGAAGATTTCTGTACTTGTAGAAATCATCCATACTACAAGCCTTACTATGTTTCACTACACTAACATAGCTATAATTCATAGATAGTACTCATTTATCTTTACTCAGCTAGTATGTACCATCAAATTTTGATCATTCAATTAGAATGTTTCACAAACACGGTATGATGAACGTGGAAGAGTGCATTCCAGTCCAGGTAATAGTGCTTCCCGGTTGAAAACATTCCACGATGTGAACCCTGTCACTGTTTGGATTTGGATCTAATTACTGTGTAAGATAGCTGTATGGCTGATACAACACGGGGGGGTACAACCCCAAATAATAGACACAATACATTACTTTGTAAAATTATATGATTATTAATCTAAATGTTCAGTCCAGCCGCTAGTCATACCTGATCATATTCTGGTTCATTTACCCCTCTTGTTTTTCTACATTTGGTGGCCTGGTAGGGAGACAACTATATTGTATAGCCGCCTAGTTGATTTACTCTCTCTAAGAAGCACACTTACACCAAGACATTTTCATTGATGTGATATTCCATCTCATTCTCCTTACTATCTTGGCTGTCCGAGGTAGTAGGACTGTCATACCTGTGGAGTATCCCACTACCTCTGCTGAACTGTGCTTGGTTGAGGTTCACCTTGACTCCTGTGTTTAATGTTTATTGTTTAGTTGTTTATGAAAAAACTTAGCTTGGTGATGTGGAAGTGGCTTATAATGTGTCGTAGTCTAGTCTAAGCTTGTTTTGTTAGTATGCTCATTTATACTGTTTGTAAACATACATGAAACCACGCCCATTTATCAGTACACACAGTTTGTAGGTATGCATGAATCTGCTGTCCACAGACCATAGATATACTACCTGGGATTAGTATACTTTAAGGTGACTAAATTTAGATATTATATATTGGTGAAATTAGCACATACAAAATTTAGCGATTTATGAATTTGCAAATTGATGTAATTAATTAACCATACATTTTGCGTGCACTAAATTTAGTGAAAGAACAAAAATCGCTAAAATCGCTAAATTTAGTGTATCGCTAAATTTAGTCACCTTAAGGTATCTGCACAGACTAAAGTAGCTTCTGTCATAAACCACACCCGTATGCATGCGTGGAACTACACTAATTTACCAGTAAAGTGTGTTTTAGTAGCATCCACAAAGCCACACTTGGTTTGTCAAAACCTACAAATATTACCAAATTTTAAATTTGGCAGTTTGGTGACGAATCACCAATTTGCCAAATTTTGTTTACCACCATAATTATTTTGTTGCTACACAGTATCACTGTTTCGATTAGCACTCATTAAGAAATAAATGAATAGATGCCAGGCTGCTCATAGAAATGCTGGTTCCATAATCATTTATAAGAAATGAGTAACTGGGCTTTTAAGTGAATAAATACTACGTGCAATATACCTTTTATACAGAAATGCCCTTTGGAAGAGCACCAGTCCTTGAAGTAGATGGCACAAAGATTTCTGGGAGTATAAATATCCTCCGCTACTTGGGAATAACATTTGGTAAGTACATGTAGTTAACAAATGATATTAAGTGTGTACATGTAAGGCCTCATGCATGTAAAGCAGTCTAGTTTAAGCTCTTAGGTTCACTGTTAGAAGCACCTTAATAGTTACATGGCCTAGCCTTGTTATTTAGCATATGAAGTTTGCAGTACATGTCTAGGGTAGTCTTGGCTGCTAACTGGTAGGTTGTACTAATGTACGTATTATTAAGACACTTGAAATTGCATATGTACAAATACAAGTTTCATGACCTGTTGTCTCACAAAAATTGTGTGGGTAGCTAAGCCTTGATTGATTGCTCAGTGTTTGCAATACAGTAAAAACTAATTGATAATATCCCAACTGTCAAAACTCTTATACCTGATTGTGGATTCAACGAATGACTGATTCATAGTGCTTGCATGAAGGATTTTAATAGCTACAGTGGCTATGTTCTCTCATCATTTCACTGTTTATGAAGCTCACCAAACAAGTGTTGGAATATCTTAAAATTTCCTTTACGTAGGTGTGGCAAATTTCAAGGATATCAATTGTTATTGGTGGTAAGTGCAAACCAAAAAAATTTGGATTTTAATCAGCTTCATGTCCTGGGATTGGTTAGGTAAACGTGTGTGTCTCTGTGTGGAAAGCATTACACGGCGCTGTCGCAAATTGACACCAGTAAAGATAAATGGTACACAGAGGAGGTAGCATGCATTGTACATACTGTGGTATACAAAAGGCACCTGTAGGCCTGAAGTGACATTGAACAGTCAAAAAACAAGCCTAAAATGCAGGAAATATTGCTTGCACAGTCAATGCTCTGGGAGGTAAGGAATTTGTGTAAAACATGTGAAATTTGGTACACATAGCTTCAACCATTGGTGAGTTACAATGCTCTAAATACTTAACCCATTAACGGCCACAGCCGCCATATGGCAGCATGGCATTATAGCTTACTCATACAATAAACTTTAGCCTCGCTATAACTTGTAAAACGCATTTCATAGCAAGATGCGCTAGTACTGAAACGGACACGCCCATAGAGGTCCCATTTCTGGGATAACTGTATCTTTCCTGGACTAGTGCGTGTTTGTTATGTAATAGCGTAAAGTGTAACCTGTTATAGTAGCTTAATAGGCGAATTAAATCATTCTTTGAATTAAGAACTAGTAGCTGATAACAAAGAAAGTGTTATACATTGATGGAGACAGGTAAAGCCGACAGTCGGCTGCTTAGTAGTTCTGTGTACTGGACAGTTAGTATGATGCGATTTGGCAATTCGGCCAGGGATCCCAGAGAATTTGGCCATCAATTGGTTAAAACCGCGGTACTTTTAAATAGGCAGTGAGCTTGGTTTTCCCACATGTAGTGCATGCATTACATGTAGTAATGCTTTACACACAGGAATGACTGGTAATAATGATTTGGACAATGCTGTGTTGGGAGGATCTTCTGATTACTTGGATGACTTAGCCAGTAACGTGTACAAAGCTTGGTTTGCCAAGGATGATGAGAAGGTTATTAAATTAATTTGTGTGCTTTGTACGTAAATTTTAGTATAGCTTGCTGAGCTCAAAGAGAAGACTGTACCTCAGATGTTTGGTGTCCTTCAGAAGCATGTGAAGAATGGACACTTCATTGGATCTGAGGTTGGTATCCTGTACATGTTAGGGCTGTGCTGATCACCATCTTTACCTATTTGACTGTGTTATTGATATTTTATAAGTACGCTGTAATACCTAACCCACTCATTGCCATAACTGCATCACATTGTAAATGCTTTGTAACTTCTGCTAGTAGCCACTGCACTTATCCTGTTGTTTTCATGCTCTTATAAGTATATAGGAACATACTATTGTGGGTAGTATGTTATCGCATACCTTTTGATGGTCAACAATAAACATTGTATACCGTAGAGTTGGGTTGTTAAGTGCATGTGCTTATAATTTTCAGAGAAAACTTTTGTAAAAAATCATACTATCTGTTATACTCATACACCTAATAAAATTATGGTGTGCTTAACACGAAATCACTATGTTGTAATAGCTAATAGTTTGTGCTGGTCACCACGCCAATGTGTAAGGATATTTGACTCCATTTCTGGGTGAAATCCTTCATGATAAACAAGAATATCGCAATCCAGAAGACTGATTTGCTGTTTGCATAGTGAAGGGAGACCTCAAGGGAGACGTAAGCGCTCAAGTGGACAAATTTTCTAGCACTTCCAGTTTTTCTTCCCCTATGTAGCTTTGTTGCGTGTTGAGCCTCGCATTTGACCATGCACGCTTATCAGCCAGGTTGATCACAAGATATGTGTATGCGCTTAGCAAGTAATAATTATGCGCTTAATAGATGCATGTGCTTAACAACCCAACTCTGCAGTATTCAAAATAATGAATATCAGTTATACCTTTGAAGTATTGGCTCTGCTTGTCTTGTCCAAAAGCCTGCTAGAGCCCCTCAAATAACGTGGGCTCAGCTACCCATTATGAATTACCTCAGGTGCAACCTTCCTAAGCATTTTAATTTGATACAGAAAGAGCGAGATACAGAGTCCAGAAAGTAAACTTACAGCTAGGTTGTTGCCTTCTTTTGGCCTTGCATTTTCTTGTTGAATAAGCAACCACACTAAACTGTACAGTAACTAGTAACCCTGCTGTAAGTTTGTAGTAACCTTACTTAGACTACAACAAGTTTGATACTGAAATTTGATTGGCTGAAAATGTGGTCTCTAAATCCCGTAGTACCACACTCATGTCCTATAGTGACTACGATACGAAACATGGCAATTACATGCCTGTATCATTGGCAAGACATGGGCATTTAAATGGATAGTAACAGCCATACTGAATTAGAGGGAGGTGTAATGGGCTGGTCAACTCTAGCTACATTAATTTCTTGTTTACAGGCAGCCGCAAAAGGTACAACAATGAGTTGTAGTCCATTTAGTTATACTTTGAAACATAACAACCTGTAACATTGGCAATGTATGGGTGTTTAAATGGATACAACAGCTAGGCGGAGGTGTAGATGGCTTGTTTCTACTAATTGATGATACACGTTTCATTTACAAGCAGCAGTCAACTCAAGGTACAATAACGGGCTGAAGTCTAAATAAGTTAAATGTCAAGAACCAATGGTTCTTGATGTCTAACTATTGTTTAGTGACATAAAAGAAAACTATGCGTAAAATTTTCTGGTAGTATGTAGATACTCACATTAAATTTTGCACCGGACATGAACTTGACCAGTTGGCATATATTTGCTACATGAACATGTGCTTATTTTTGTGTGCATAAATACAAGACTCAAGTGTTTACAATATATGCATGTCTGAGGATGTTAGGCAGAGCAATGCATACAGCACCTTGCATTTGCTGAATAAAAATCATGTACTAGTGTATTTGTGTAACATTATAGTGTAAAATTTAATTGATTTTGGAGTAAGCTACTATGTTTTGCGTAGTCAATCTTATAACAATATTTGTTTGTTTTTTTAGAAACTTTCATGGGTGGACATTCAAGGATATTGCCTGTTGGACAACTTAGCAACTAGGCTTGGTATCAGTCTGGCTGACTACCCTGAGCTCCAGAAACTTCATGATGATGTAGCTGCTCTACCAAACATTAAGAAGTGGTTGGAGACTAGGCCAAAGACTGAAAATTAGACAGACAGCTTCATCTTTAGCAGACAGAAATTTTTAATTATCATTGTAGTTGTTTGTGCTGACATTGCATTAGATTTGTATGGACTAATACAACAATGTGATTTTCTTGAACAGGGGCGTAGCCAGGATTTTTTGAAGGGGGGTTCCAGCACCAGCATTGAGATACTAGAAGCAGGGGTCTGGGGGCGCAGCCCCCAGCCGCTGAGAGACTTTCAATATTTTAATAAATCAAAACTCAGTAAATTGCTATATTTTATGCAAAAAGTACATTAATTATGATGCATTAAGTGCCCCTGGGATGAAGGTAGTACTAGATAAAGTCACCTAGTGGAAACAGACAGTATAACACATATAGTAATCTGTAAGTGATGGTTATATCTCACTGTGGTATAGGAGCCATGAATCCACTGATACAAATGACAATCAAAACAATATAGCTATACAAATATGCATAGCATGAATTCATTTTGCATAACACAAGTGATAAATTACTGGAGCTCTATATCTTTAAACACTGCACACCAAAGCTATAGCAGTATAAGGTCATGTTTTGCATTTAATGTTGGAATGTCTGAAAAACTTCATATGGACATGGATATTTACATGCATGTTCTATTAGAGTATACCTGACTGCTTTATTAGAGTATATACTTGACTGCTCTATTAGAGTATATCGATCTTTTTAACAAGTTTTGAAGAGGGCTCATGTTACCTCTGTAAATCCTTCCCTGAGAGATGAATGTAAGTTTTATCAATTGTTGTGCTGTGCCATTACACTATATTGCTCACTCATGTTGTCCTGCCACACTAAATGGTGTGTTAGGATCCTGCTTGCAGAAGTCTAAATTTTACAGGGGGGTTCCTGAACCCCCCGGAACCCCCCCCCCCCCCTCCCTACGCCCCTGTTGAATATGTGTTGAACAAGATCTTGTCATAAATGATTGTTAGTGTTTCTATAGAGCAACAAGAGGCCAGTAGTAGAGGCATTGGTCTGGCTATATTATATATATATATACTGTTGATTTGGCAAGTGAACATTAATAAGAATGGGCGTTGTGTGTGTATAGTAGCAGTTCATACAAGTAAAGTATTCTGAGGGGCAAATCTATTATTTAATTCCTTACACTTAATGATTATAGCTATGTGTAAGAGTTAAATGTTATGAGGCAGTCTATGATACAAGCAGTGAAAATAAACAATTGATCAAGAGTCTGGTTTCTGGTCATTTTTTTCATGGAAAACTGTAAACTTTTAAGTGATCCCTACTATACTATGTCAAATATAGTGGACCAGTACAAGATGAATATGTGCAAAATAGGCAGGTAGCAGGGATATATGAATATGTGAAAGTGTAGGCAGGTAGCTACACTTTTCACAAAAAAATTGAACCATTTTTGAACTTTGATACTAACTTCTATATGATTGCATGTAATTGTCACTACATTTTGATGTAAAGATCAGTAAAAGAGTCATTTTATTGCAAGGTATCTTTTGCAAGTTAGTCTCATATTTTCTCGCCAGCTGATGCATATGTAGTTATCAAAGTGGTTTTGTGCCACATGAAGCAGAGCCGTAGCCAGGCTTTTATCTGGGTAGGTTCTTTTAGAAGAAAAGTGGACCTTTTTATATGAAATGATTCTGATTATATTATGGTGTATGCACCCAGCATGCGAAAACTAGGGGGTCTGGGGGCATGCCCCCCCAGGAAATTTTTTGAAAATAGATACTACAAGGTTGAATTTAGTGGCATTTCAGTCAATAAAAATAACAATTTTTAAAGTAAGCTGAAGATCAGCTGTATGGATAATATCTGGAAAAATATCTCTACTGCTACTGTAATTATACCATCTGCACATGCATGTGTCTAAATATAATATATTGGAATGTCATAGTGAATAAGAATGGGAAAGATTGAGCACTCTGCCGTGATCAACAGGGGCAGTGGAGCAGAATAAAGGATGTCTTAAACAATGAATTTACACATTAATTGCATGGAGTTGAAACATGGATGTTATTCATGGGCTCTGTATGGAGGGGCTTGTCCACCAAAATCTTATATTTTAATGAAAGTTCGGTTTAGACAATGTACATGCAAATTAAGTAGCTTTTAAAAGAAAATGTAATTGTGACTGTACTATTAGAGTGATTGTTCTATTAGAGTGGTTGACTGCTCTATTAGAGTATCTCGATCTTGCATTGGATTTACTGACTGAGTTACTCGGAGCACTTAATTTAGCTTTTTAATTTAGTGGTATCTAGTAAACTGTAGCTAATGGACTTTTGCTCCTGAAAATGGATTTGTATACTAAAATTGTGGACCTTTTTACTGAAATTGTGGACCTTTTTTCCAAGAGGACGGTTCTTCAGAACCCCCCGAACCCCCCCTGGCTACGGGCCTGTGAAGTGCTCATCATCTAGAGTATATATGTAGCTCAAAAATAAAGCTTCCAACTGCCATTGTTTGTCTTCTAAAGAGCACTGAAGGTGTTGATATAGAGCAAAAACTTGAGCTACATTCCTGCCAAAATCCCAAAACCACAATTCCTGGCCATGACAACTTCTTAGTGCCACCTTTTGATATACTTGATCATATGTCACAGGTATTGGCAACATTTACTCACTGATCTGTGTATGTACTGTATCGCCTAAATATTTCGAGGGGGGAAATCTCTGCAGTTTTGGGAGTTACCAGCGAAAATTTTATCCTTAGAATTCCATAATAAAATTATTGAAAAAAATTATAGTCTAATACATTTTGGAAGTACAAATCTGCGATTTTTAGCAACATTGCTCAACCTCGAAAAATCTTCCCCTCTAAATGTTTTGGCTATACACTACTCCTGCATTCATATTGATCATTTAACTACTTCACCATGAAGTTTATTGCAAGTGTCTATGTCTTTATCTTCAAGACCACTATGTAAAGAAATCCTCATCTGCATAGGTGTATAAATGCTATATGGTGTGTTAGTTGCCAAAGTACATGTAATTGAGTTCCAGAAACGTGGATTACCACACTGCCATTTACTTATTCATCTGCGACATGAGGATAAATTAAGACATAGACATGACATTGATAAGTTAATATCTGCCGAGATTCCAAATCCAATTACACAACCAGATTTATATAATATTGTTAGGAACTGTATGATACATGGTCCATGTGGGCATTTGAGACCGGATTCTGTATGTATGGATGGTGGTGTATGCACAAAGAATTATCCCAAGGACTTCTGTGCAAATACAATGGAATCAGTTGATGGATACCCTAAGTACAGACGCAGAGATAATGGTGCAACTGTGAAGGTGCATAATGTTGGTGTGGACAATCGTTGGGTGGTTCCTTACAATCCCTGGCTATTACAGAAGTATGGAGCTCACATTAATGTGGAGGCTTGCATGTCAATAAAATCTGTCAAGTATTTATACAAGTATATATACAAAGGACATGACTGCATCAAGTTAGAGCTTGCAGAGACACTCAATCATGACGAAATCCGCACATTTCTAGATGCAAGATATGTAAGTGCACCTGAAGCAGCTTGGAGGCTATTTGAATTTCCAATGCACCACCAGTCTCACACCATTGTACGATTAGCTATCCACCTACAGGATCAACAGAATGTGTATTTTACTCAAGGCCAAGTTGAGACAGCCCTCATTAATGCCAGCAAACGTGACACTCATCTCACTGCGTGGTTCAAGTTGAACGAGACAGATGTTGATGCACGTCACTTGCTGTACAGTGATATACCATCACATTTCACTTTTGATAGTACATCTCGCAAGTGGAAAAAACGTTGCAAGGGAGGTGATAAAGTCATCAGCAGAATTTATGCAGTCTCTCCAAGTGAAGGAGAGAGGTATTATTTACGAATTGTGCTGCTGCACACTCCTGGAGCTAGGAGTTATAATGATTTGCTGCGGGTTGGTGATAGGGAATGTGAGTCATTTAAGGAAGTGTGCCATTTACTTGGTTTGCTAAAGAATGATGCTCAGTGGCACAAAACTCTAGATGAAGCATCATCCTTTCAAATGCCGTACTAACTCAGAAGAATGTTTGTAACTATACTGACTCATTGTGATCCAGCAAATCCAATTGAACTATGGAGTGATCATAAGACAAGCCTTGCTGAGGATTATCTACAGCGTCAACCATTTGATGATGCAATACAACTATCTGGGAAATAGGTTCATTACTCGCACACACTGGTAAATGTCTCTCTGACTATGGCATTCCTTTGCCTACATATAACTGCAATGCAGATAATAGTGTTGATGGAGATGTGTCTCAAGTTGCAAATGCTTTACATAACCTGCTCAACCCCCAGCAAAATGAAGTTGCTGATGCAATAATTTATGCAGTTAATTCACATGATAGACATACACCTAAAGTATTCTATTTGGATGGACCAGGTAGAAGTGGCAAGACTTTTACCTACAATTACTTGGCAACAGCAATGCATGCAAAAGGCCACAAAGTGTTAACAGCTGTATGGACTGGCATTGCTGCTACACTGCTAAGTTGTGGACGAACTGTACACAGTTTGTTCAAACTGCCAGTCCCTTTACTTGACACCAGCTGTTGCAACATTACACCAACTTCTAATTATGCTGCAATGTTAAGGGAAGTTTCACTTTTCATAGTAGATGAAGCATCAATGGTGCCCCTACATGCTTTCAATGCCATAGACAGATTATTACGTGATATCACTGGAATTGACATTATGTTTGGAGGTAAAGTATTTTTATGGGGAGGAGATTTCAGACAAGTATTACCAGTAGTGCAACATGCTCATCCAATTGCAATCATAGAGAAATGTATTAAGAGACCTGTCAATTGGTCATCTGTCACCAAGTTTCATCTCACCACAAACATGAGGGTGAATTGTGATGAAGTAGAGTTCTCTGTGCTGAAGTTGGGTAATAATGAATTTACAATGAAAAGTGATCAGCCATTTGAAGGATGTATTGCAATGCCTGATAGATGTGTAACCAATTCAGTGGTGACATCAGTATTTGGTGATGTATTTGACAAAAACACTTCGTGTGATATTGTGCCCAACTAATGATGAATCATTGAGGTTGAATGAAGCCATACTGCATTGTATTCCAGGAGATGCAAGAATTTATTTTAGCTCTGATGACATCTTAACCGATGATGATGAGGAGAGGGCACAATATCCAATTGAATTCCTGAACAGTTTGACACCATCAGGAATGCCACCCCATAGGCTGTCACTTAAAGTTGGTGCAGTTGTGATGCTACTGCAGAACCTCAATTTACATGAGGGACTGTGTAATGGCACACGCCTATTGGTAATCCATCTACATGAGAATTGCATTGATGCTGCAATCCTAACTGGAACTGCAGTCAACAGCAGAGTGTTGATACCACGCATACAACTTGCACCATCAGACAGTGACATGCCATTTGTCTTAACCAGATGTCAATTCCCATTGTGCTTATCTTATTCTATGACAATCAATAAGGCACAGGGACAAACGTTTGGGAAAGTTGGAATTTATATGGAGAGACCATGTTTTGCACATGGACAGTTATATGTGGCATTTTCGAGAGCCCGTCGTTTTGCAGATGTTTTTGTGCAAATTGTAGAATCTACACAACAAGGAAGACACCGAGGTACAACTTATACAAGGAACATTGTATATAATCAGATTCTTTGTTGATTGATGTTACTGAAGTTCATATTATAGCTACTGTGGATGTGTGTGTATTTTTCATATGCAATGTAATGATTAATTAATGTGTTGCATTAGTCTGAATGAATGAGTAATGATTGAGTGTATATAAATGAAGCACATTTGTGTGTGTCCCACATACAATATACAGAAAGCATTAGTAATGCGCATTTTGCGTGGGTGCAACTAGTATAACACTGTTTACAGTATTCAGAAATTTGGAATTTCTAGCTCAGAAATATTTATCACCCAAAACCCAGCCTCATGCACTTTTCCTTCATAATTATATACACCTTGGCAGCAGTATTGGTTAGGCATAACCAAGCCTGTAAATACCTTCATAGTGATCCCCAAACACTGTGAAAAAAGCTCAGAATAATAAGGTGTATAACAGTCTTATTATGTTAGTATTGGAATGAATTAGTACAGTATATATTAATAGATTAGGACTTTACTATAACAAGCTTATTGAATACATTTAAGATGGTCATATATTAGAGATTAAATCGCTAGTATAGTGCGGTGTATTATCAGACTATACTAAGCCTATTTCAACCATATATTGGCTACTATACTACTGTACTTTTTTACTTTCCTATAATCTGTGGCTACCTTAATTAAATAATTTCTATAATTATATTTTTAATGAATTTAAGTCTGTAAATATGTTAAAACCACAATAGGTACAGCTAGTAAATCAATGTCTCCTTGGCCATGACAGTATCAAATCAATTTCTTCATTTTTCAGTCTTTATCCAACTGCAGCAGGTAAGACAGTAAATACAATTCACAAGTTCCATTACAAATTACCTGTATTATCATCATTATGTAGAACTCTGACAATCTGTTAGTTGTCTGGTAGAACTGTCCCACAGCTCTAATACAAAGATGGTAAATATAATGTTTATTCTGGACAATCGTTGGACTTACAGTTTGTAAAAAACTGGACCTTGTCTGGAAACCTAGCATTACCATGTAGAACGGCGGCTAGGTCCCACAACTCTATTAAAGATGGTAAATATAATGCGTATACTGAACAATCATTGTACTTACAGTTTGTAACAATCTTTTAAAACTGAGACCGACAATCCATGTACAACTAAGACAAGTCTGATAAGACCAGGTCTCACAACCCTAAACGGAGGCAAACATAATTCATATTCTGGATTACTTGGTGTACTTACAGGTGTTATCAGTGAGTCTAACCAGACATAAAACGACCACTTAGTATGTGACTTTGTTGGGCTAACGTGTTACGTAAGCTCACAAGAAGCATCTGATACACTGATAACCAAGTCCAAGAATCTTGTAATCACTAAGTACAACTGAAACAAGACTAAATATAATATAATTTGCATACTCTCAGTGAACTTACTTTTGTTAGCAATACGAGCATGGTCAGTGAAATAAGGACAAACAAGATGGAACAGGTACTTGAAAGCACTCAACTCATTTACAGTGCCAGACGAGGTAGCAGCCGTCAGCTGTTGATAAAAAGTAGTGAAAAACATGAAGAAATGAGACCGGTTCCCAAAAGAAATGAGACCAATTTCCACAAACCTAAACGAAGGTAAATATAAATTGTATACTGGACACTCTCAGTGTACTTACTTACAGATGTTAGCAATACGAAGAATCTCCTAGAATCGAGACCAAGTCTGTAATTCCTACCCTATTGAAAAGAAAATGAATAAAAACACAATCAGGCTTAATGCACTTACAGCTGTAAGTAATTAGAAGATGACGTTGAACAACTCCGTGAAAAAAGAACCAAAATGTCCACACATGGTCGCTACCAGATTCTTTAACGGAAGCAGCTGCCATTGAAGGAAACTAACACTGCAGATGTTGTACACTGACAGCCTGTAGAACCAAGAGGTTCGACAAGAAACTGTACCTCTGAAGAGATAATATACAAAATCATAAGAGCAGACCATGCATACTCTTACCGTTGATGGCTGATGAACTGTGTCCACTCGTCATCCGCCATAAGCTGAGATAACAGGATATAAAACATGTAATACGTACACACCAACACCAAAGTTGAATCATTTGCAGGCCATTGTCATACAATACACAATAAACAATTTAATACGGCTAAACCTATCGTACAAGCTATCATTTTAGTCTAATACCTACTCATCTAGAGCTGTTTTTGATGGCTGCCATTGAAGGAATTGTCCACTTGGCCACGCCACTTCACCACTACCGTGACAGGCCAGCAGGGACAAGCAGGGATGTACAGTTGTGGTCCATAACTATCATCGTGGCTCATTGGACGATGGCGCCGATCGCGCACACTCTCTCCGCGAGATACACCGTCCGAGGACACCACCATATCACTCACATTTACAACCTATGATACAACAATAGCGACAAAGATGGCGACTTAATTGCATCTAATACGCATGCGCACACCACTGACCCCTTCAATTTTAGACAAGCATTACTACGAAGTTTTGCAGGTGTGCTAACTGTGCAAGAAAATCTAGATTTGTATGACTCTTAGATTGAATAATTAATTTTTCTGGTATTATATGCTTTGCCATATGAAAATGTGTGCGTATGAAATTATCACAACAAACTGAAGCTAGTTAGCTAGATATAGTGATTAACAGAAGTGTAGCTATTTATTGTAAAATCATCATGACTTTGTTTGGTACAGTAAAAAAATCTTAAGTCACATGGGATGGTGATAATGAGATGGTGAAGCTAAAAATAAGACAATAATGAGATCTGATGGTGAAGCTAAAAAGTTATCACATTTAGTTAAGTAAACAAAGCCATACAAAGAATGTGTATTAAACTAAAGTATAATCTGTTTCCCATAATATAAGATGGGGTTTATGCTAAAGTATAAGATAGTTAGTATAATGCAAGACTATACTGAGATTATTTGTATAGTTTAAGCCATTAGATATACCATCTTATATTCCTCTTTTTTCACAGTGAAACCCTTCTGACAAGTTTCTGTGCATGAATTATTCTTCAAAATTTCTACTTATAACTTCAGCTAAGCATATCTCAACAGGTTATGAGCTTGATTTCTTCACTGACTTTGGCCAAAGATGCACCTATTCACCAACTGCAGCAGCTACAATGCGTGTTATTGGACCTACTTTTCTCCTCCTTTGTGTCCCATTTCTTTCTCCACTACCATGTAGTTGATTCACGGTAACTCATGACATGGCTTCAGTATTAGTGTGACTAGATCGACAACAGAAATGCTTCTCATACTGTTCTTTGTTTGTAATGCTGTATATCAGATGGAACATAGCTGAAGCAAAATGGCCACTTCTACAGTACATAGTCCTCACTGGCAATAAGTTCAGTTTATCAATTCAACTCCCTAATGCAAAATATCCCTATATCAAGTAAATTGGCTATAATGGTGAGTTATATAGATCGCGATATGTTTTGATATTTGGTGTCCTAGCCATGTGCTTTTAACTTATAACTAGGGGGGGTCTGGAGGCATGCTCCCCCCAGGAGATTTTTGAAAATTATACCCTCTGAGATGGAATCTGAGAGTGATATTTCATCACAATTTTACTTGACTATTGTATTAGAGGTGACTGCTCTATTGGAGTATCTCAATCATGGTAAGCTTTTGGCTAACAAAGTTGCTATTGTCCAACATTTATTAGAATAGCTATACTGTTACTGAATATTTGCCTGACACAGTGCTGTATATTTGGTGACTAGAGTATCTTGATTTTGATGTTTATATATGGGCCAGGGTTTCCATCTACCCTCCTGCTGAACTATTATTTTATACAGCAGTTCTGCACAGTATATATATACACGTATATGTGCACTCAAATATATACAATCATGATAATAGCTAGACAGCTAGGATCTTAGAATGCAGTTCCCTTGAAAATGCTGACAAACTCTGAATACTGAAAGGTTTATACATTTAACAGATTTTGGTGTGTAGCTATATAGCTGTTTAGACAACAATCAAAGAAAAATTACTGTTTGTGTTAAAGAAATTTATTTGATTAGCCACTGTCACTCATATATGCACAGTTAGTGGTGTACTTTTATACAGCTATTTGATTTGGAGCATGTAGGCTGGCCATTGGAAGTCTTGGGAATACAGCATTTATAAGGTACCATAGACATTGGTAACATTGTGTACAGCTAAAAGTCACAAATGGAAGGATCACTGGATGAGATTTTCATGACATATATAGCACAATTGTTATAAAATTTTTGGAAGGGGATCAAGAGCCCCCCCTCCCCTTAATTCAACACTGGTTGAAATGATAATGGATAAAGGTGACATTTTTGTTGTAACACCGAACATGCTTTGATAGGGTATTTGAATGTTCCGCAGAGTATTGTAACAATCAATCTATTTTGTGATTGTTGCTGACTGTACTGAGTATCACTCACAAAATGAGTATTACTCACAAAATTGGAATTGCTGTCTTATTGAGGATGCCGCTGAGAAGGCTAAAAAAAACTGTACATGAAGGGAGTTAACCATACCCTGTCAAAGGGAGAAAAGCCCCAGACCCAGGGGTGACTTAATCCTCCAGCAACATGCATGCATATGCAGCCAGGCATACATACCGATATGTTACTAAGTATGGCATATTTATCATGTTGTATTTATAACTCATCAGAGGAAGGGACTGTATACATGCAACATATGAAGCCATCACTATCACTATAGTATAACAGATAAATGTTCAATTTTATTTTCATGTTTGCACATGCATCAGCACTGTAGATTTGCATGTAGCTAGCCATGTACGTATATGCAGTTCCTCCATTAGCTATTTATGAATGAAGACAAAATAATAATAATGTTGTTTGAGGTTATATGTTATACAGGTAGAGCATATCCACATAATAGTTTGATGCATTGCATGACAGTAAACAGTATTGACCATATGATAGACACACTAACTGTTACACACTCAGCTACACACACTTCCATTGTATGTATGTACTGTACAGTATGCCACAGGCAACGTACTGTCTGGCTGAAGTGATGTCGAACAGTAAAAAAATCAAGCCTGTAGCCTTATAGCCATTGTCAAGTTACGCTTGTCTAAAGACACCAGTATAATTTATTTATACTGAAAATGTTTTTTTAAATTATTGGAAGCATTTCAGGTCATCATACTGAGGCACTTTTGTACCTCACCGATGTTGCCAAGGCAGCATGAAGGTATTGTGCTGCTGGTTTCTGGTCAATTTTGATCCATGATCCAGTACTACTGTACTGTATGATATATATATGTATCTACAAATGTGCAATTTAATATATATACTACAAACTTAAGTTTCCTTAAATTATACTGCATGTATACACAGTAAATTCAAATGGGTTAATTCAACCTCCATGGGTAAATTTCAACTACAGAAATTTTGGGCCATTTTTGGTTAAAATGACCATCTAAAGGTGGGATAGGCATTTGAACTAAATCAGTCAAAATAACTAGGAAAGTCAATGATTGTTGTTGAACTAACATATTTGGTAATTTCAGTGTGTATTGTCAGATCTATATGGTAAAGTATAGATGATGGCCAGCTAAACGGTTAAATTTACATTGGTACAATGGTTGTTATAACATATTTTGTGGTTAATACTGTTACACCCCACAATCAAAAGTGAACATGGAGAACATAGGTTTTATATACAATTTGAATACTCTAATAATGCACCAGGAGCTATGTTTAAAGTATATTAAGACTGATGCAGTATGTAACAATTATCACCAATATGTGTAATAGATATATTAATGTATGTTATTACTAATGATGACTGACTCGTAATTAATGAAAACAAAATAAACAAATATTGTGTGACAACACTGACAAGAGTTAATTTTACAACAGAAGGTTAAAATGACCATGATGGTAAGATTATTAGTTAGAGTCTGAAAAGACTATGGGACATCTGCGTAATATGACCGTACTAGCTATATCTTACAAAGTTAACATAAACAAGTACATCCTAGGGTCATTACTACCAAAAAATCGGTCATTTGAATTACTGGTAAAACATGCAACGGGTCATTTGTACCCATTTGAATTTACAGTGTAGCTTTGTTAACATTAATAATATTATGCTGAGGTGGAAACATTTCAACCAAAACATTATGTTTGTACCCAGTGGCGTAGCTATCCCAGAAGGATTGGATGGGCACCACTGTATGTGTACAAGCTGCAACAATTAGCATGCGAAGCATGCTGCAGCTATAGGGGGGTCTGGGGGCATGCCACCCTAGGAAATTTTGAAAATTACATGCTGAGGCTCAATTTGGTGGCCTTTTGCAGCTAAAATTTGTCATCTCTAGTAGGACACTAGCTGTACGAACATTTTGTTTGCATAATAATTATTATTAGTCACGTATATAGCTGTAGGAGGCTTCATATTGCACCTCGTATCGCACAATTAGATATAGCTAGCTACGTACGGTGAGTACCTGAGTTGGTAGTGCACTGGAACTGATTGGTTGGGCCTGTGCCCTACCAGTACCCACCTTAGCTACGCCACTGTTTGTACCTAAAACTGAAAGTATCTACCATGTTTAGCCACAAAGAGATATTTTTGAATTAATGGATTTTCTAATTATAAAGCACTGTGAAAACTATTGTAGCACTTGGAGGTGCTAACATTACATATACTTTTTGACTGAACTAAATAATCAAAAATTAGCACTTTGGTGCTACCATTTAACAGTGCACAATCTTTGGTGGATGTTTGGAGGAAGCATTGCAGAGATTGTCTTTTTAGAGTAGTTGACGGTTCTATCAGAGTATTTTCTTAGATACTCCACCTATTATAGTTTTACGGATACATTCATTATTACTATAATATCATATATTTCAATACAAGCATGTTATCAGTACATTACAAAAAAAACAAACAAACAAAAACCCTGCAATCTTGTGCAGAAAATTATGTTTGCCATCAACTGTTCTTCTATAGGGGTTATATAAAAGTTACAGTCAGTGGGCAGCATTATATTTATTCAGGTACAGTAGCAAGTTTGGAATTGACCAATACCTTAGTTGCAGTGGGGCCTGGTTTACCACCATGAAAGTCAAACTTCAATTCCACACCAGGTCGGAAAATTAGGCAATGTGTAGAGCCACCAAAGTGAAACATACCTAACTGTTGACCTTTCTTCACCCACTGTCCTTCAGTAACAGTAATATCACAGGAGGATACTTCAACCATTCCAATAGCTACAAAGCACATCAACCCTATGTATGGATTATCTGCTTCAATGGCGATTATGGCTCTGGTCTGCACTTCAGCAAGGTAACCTTGATCAAAATGATCTTTTATCAGTGGCTCAGAATAGTAGGTGCCATCTTGAACATATGCTTTAACAATTTTACCATTTACTGGACTGTGCCATCGGTGATAGTAATAGATATCAAGAAAGCCTTGGTATACAGTTCCTCCAACAAATCTGTCAGCAAGTGGTTCATTTGCTAGCATAAACTTCAAGTTATAAGGCTGGCCTTTTATCCAAAATTTGCCATGCTTTGAAGCATTTCTTTCTACTCTCAATGGTGCTGATTCGCATGCATTGACAATAACTTTGTCATCATCTGGATGCGCAATAGGACGGGCGTTAGGTCGAGCTTGTCTGGTAAAGAAATCATCCCATGAGGTGAAACCATAGTGTGGCTTACTTGGGTCACATACAAATTGCTCTTCAAAGTTTCCTCCCATCTTTTCTATGCATTGGTTGCTTAGCCATCCATCAGTCGTCAGAACATAACATGATGAAGGTGACATTAGAAACTTTGCCCAAGTATTTAGGATTTTCTTAAGATGAAAATTTACTGTCGTGTTTAAAAATGCAGCGTACCCACCAGTTGTGCCTGCTTGCTTATATAATATTGCGTACATTGATACAACTACAGAAGGACCATCTGGATTGTATTCTGGAGCTTGTAACAAGATATTGTTCATTAGTTGAAGCATATGGTGGTAATTTCTAACCTCGGATTGGCTGGTTTGAGACCTCTTAGTTGTTGGGGTCTCAGTAAACATTTCATTGAAGAACATGGTAAGCTCTGCACTACTTTCTATGGCATCTTTGAAGCTTTGAACAACTGGATTCAGTGGTTCTGGCTGCGCCTTACCATCAACTTCTTTTATTTGCTTTTGCAACCATCGGTCTAAAATGGCTTGATCAGAAGGCAGCCACCTGCCTACACAATACGGCATACTGCGGTTGTCGATCGCCACCTCGTTCTTGTCTGTGCGAGCTGGTGTGTCATGATCTCCAGTGGGTCTTGTAGGAAAGATACAGCAGCAGTTTAGAAAGCGGCTTGCCATTACGAACTTGCTGTAGAGAGATTCAGCACTCCAGAGAAAACTGAACTTTGTTGAGTAAGGTATGCACACCCTCTAATGTCTCCACAATCATGTGACCGAGGGCATGTGACTTTTCGTACCCAGACCTGTTTGCGCATTAGCGCGAGCCCGGCTGAGCACGAGACTAATTTCCGCCTAGAGGAGCAGCAATGTTGCTAAAAAAAATTTTTTTCTCGGATTTGCCAACACTCCCAAAATGTATTAGACTATATGGAGGTATAAATATTTCAGGGATAAAATTTTCGCTGGTAACTGACCCACAAAACCGCGAAATCAGCGAAAATGTTTCCTCCTCGAAATACTATTTCCCGGGGTTAGGGCACGAGACTATTCTATATTATTATTATTATTATTATATATTATAATGTGCAGAACCTCAAAAGGAGTGTGTGGCACAACATTACAAGTGGGTGAGTTGTGGGAAAGGGGAGTGTGACATATTACAAAACAGTTCGTACATACAGTCATGTTATTATAAGTGTTCTTTTGAAGTGATCTAGAGTTGGAGAGTTAATGGTTATATAATCTATGGTTCTACTCTAGGTCCTACCATAGATAATAACAGGAAACAACAAAGTATAAGTACAAAGAAAGGAGAAGAAAAAAAGCAATAAGAGTCACTGCTTAATTAATGGAAGTCTTGACTCTACTTGAATCTCGACTTGAATGAGGTCAACTGGTGCTGATCCTAAAGAGTGGTCAAAGGACCCCTTTGAGGATCTAGAACCCATAGATAATAGACACCCCTACCTATGGTCCTACCTACCGGTACGTCGAATTCACAACAAAGGTCACGTGCCGCCTGCCTCGCCTGCATGTACCCCCCCGGGGGGGTCGCCCACGCATACTACTAAATTGTGTACGAGAGTCCCAATATTTAAGTATTTCAAACGTATTTCTCTATTATTTCAATAAATATTTCATGTATTTATAATTGGATTTCTCAGATAGTGTACGAGAGTCCCAAGACGTTGACGACCCCTCGCCCCCCCCACTACTGGAGATTTTGTCCATGAAAATCCAATGGTCACCCTGTGAAATGTAAAGTTTTCATTAGGTGGCACCAATGAAATTTTATTTTCATAGCATTTTCATAAGAAAATTTAATGAAAACCCAATGAAGAATTACCACTGAAAACTCTGTGCAACTGCTTTTCATGGAATTTTCATTGGTTTTTCATTAAATTTTCCTATGAAAATGCTATAAAAATAAAATTTCATTGGTGCCACCCAATGAAAACTTGACTTTTCATAGGGTGAACATTTTTTTAAAATTGGATTTTCATGGACAAAATCTCCAGTAGTGCCGGTTCAGCCCCTCCTCTAAAGGAACAGACGAGATTTTAGTCGAAGCTGGTGTATAGATGGACGATGACAAATTTTTTAAACCAAGTGCTGTCACCCGGCCAAGATCAAACTTTTTTGCAGTAAGGAGCATTGATGTATGGAACAATTTACCAGAGAATGTGATTGCAGCCCAATCTATCAACAGTTTTAAAAACCTACTGGATCAACACTTCTCCTCACAAATGTTTACTATCGATCATGACTGGTAGCTAATTTAAATTATGTTTGATTTTATTTTGCTAGCTATAGAATAGGATCATATACAGGCATTGCCTATGTATCCTAAATCACTAATACTAATAATACTAATGATAGCTACATGTCTACAGCAATCAATTAATGCTTACTTTATTACGAATGACGGCCATTGAAGAGTAGTCTCACGTGGCCAGACTCTACTCTTAGCGCGGCGCTTACAGTAACGGTTTAGGGTTCGGTTTAGAACACTCGATTCAACGGGCCGGAACTTCAGTGAAGGTTATCCAACGGTTATCAGAGCATCACGCGAAAAAAAGGAGCTAAACGGCGAGAGTGGTGACGAGAGATAACATGACTTCCTACAAGCTCTACTACTTTAATGCTCGTGGAGCTGTTGAACCCATTCGCATAATATTCGCTCAGGCTGACGTGAATTATGAAGACATTCGATTCGAAGGGGAAGATTGGACACACAAATTCAAACCAGGTACACGTACGTTACGTAAAAGACACACTGGTTGGAGGCTGTCTCTACAGCTTAGTAATGTTTGCATTTCAGTTCAGTCAACGGCACGATTTCAAAAAAATTTACTTACACTTGTGATATTCTGCATCTATAAAGCGGCATAGTTATGTCTGGTGCAGAAATATCTTTACTGTAGAACAACTGTTCCACTAGCTATACATTGTGAAGTTTTCCTTGAAATCAGCCGACTGAACATCACAATTATTAGGGCTAAAACGAATCAGTAGCTATTTAGTTAGTCAAGAACGAATAATAGAATATTCTATATTTAGTGTAATACTGAAATACAGTGTATATGTGTTATTTCTTATTACTTGTATTCAATTGTAAAACATCATTAAAATTTAACCTCAGTAGGCAGCTTTTGAAATGAAGTAAAAGTGTCTGATGATGCCGGTAGCCACTAGAGGTGTACCGATAAGGATTTTTCAGTTGTATCGATATCCGATTAATTTGTACCTAAAAGGGCTGATACTGAATTATATACCGATTAAATTATTGTATATGTAAAGTGTAAATCATAGAACTACAGGTGTAACTACTGCATGATGTATTATTCTAATGATTTGTAGCATTGAGAAAAGAGAAGTGATGTAACTTTGCTATATTGTACAACTACCTATGGTGGTGTGGCCTCTTATTACACAACCCAGACAATTAGGTACCACAAATATTTTAATACATGCTCCCTTGTCTGGATTATTCTCTGTTTTGATTAGTTACCAAGATGGCTGTTATACACAGTGATCACTTTAGTTTTCCTGTAGCATATTGAAATTAGCCATTGGGATTACGAACCTAATAAAATTTACTGATTTAATCGGAATTCCGCATATCTGCTGACACGGTAAGTTCAAGAAACCCACTAAAAATTGGCTTAGGAAACATGGTGTCTGTTTATATAGGCCTACAGAAACTAGAACACAGCTATTCTAAACTAAGTTACTCACGCGGCACTTTATCGAAGCGGCTCTCCTTAACTTTTGTCTTTAAACTGAATGGCCCGCTCAAGGGCAACAACTTTTTGTACAATTCCCTCGAATTACAGAAGTACTGTTCATATACACAATGTTCCAGACTGATTTTTGTGTTTAGACTAATTAGTTTAAGGTGAATTCCCATAGTCTTGGTAACAGGTGAATCCCACAATACATTACGCATTGGGAAAAATGACGAACCGGGTTCAGAAACAGTGCTGGGCCCACGTATCCGCTGCAGCTACAGTCTTGAAAATAAGGTGGAGTATTCCTTAGAGGTATGTGAGTAATTAGCAGACCGTTTTTTGTTGGTATCACTATCACTACGTAATCTTGTGGGTGCTTCGAAAATCACTGTATTTTTACACCATTTTAAGCATTTTACGTACTTTTGGGGGCATGTCCCTTTCAATATTAATGTATTGATTATTAACCAAATAAATTCAATATGGTGCAGTTTTTTATTCTTAAAGTGTAGCTAACAGCTACTGCTCTGGGTAAGAATATTTTAACACTAATAGCAGTATACTCACACACGCAGTCGTATGGCTTCTCATAACTTTCTGTTTGTTTGTAGTGAGCAAAAAGGTTTTTCATAGCTGGCCATGCAAACTAATCGATTCATAGAGCATTTGTGCCCATTATTACTGAATATGGAAGGCATGTCGGCAACCGATCTGATCACCCTCGCGATCACCAATCCGATTATTGGTACATCTCTAGTCCAGTGTCTGATGTTGGTGAGGTTGTAGAGACTGACAAAGATTCCTCATTACTAGTGTCCGCCATCTTTACTGTAATTTTGATGTTTCAAATTACAATAATTGCTTCGAACGAATTTGAATCAAATGCAAATTCGAATATTCGGTATATTCATTTTAGCCCTAACAATTATATCCCTTTATTGCACATAGTTGTGGATTCATGCATTGTCTTCCCAGTACTAATTGTGTTTGTGGCCTAGCTCGGCTACTGTTCTCAACTGCCCATGGATTTTCACTGACTGCCACTCTCATGCATGATACACCGGGGGGTCCGCAACTCCGAAAAATCCTGTATGAGATTTCAAATCTTTGCGATTTTTCAAGATTCAAGCAAAATATGGCAAAATTTCAGGGCATTAAAATCTTCGGTATCTGGAATGTTATCATCACATGATACATAGTGTACAGAAATACATGGAATCCCTTTTCGAGTAGCATATGTAACGCTGCAAATATGGAAGTATACAGGAAATGTACAGAACCTGGCAACAATTTTCCGGAGATTGCAACAAGATTTCAAGAGGGCTGTATGAGATATCAAGACCCCTCGTGATACACTTACAACTATGATCAAGATGAATTAATTTTCAGGAGAGTTCAGATTTTGCCTTGATTGCTTGTTTTCATATCTATAATTGATATCTTGATCTGAAAAATCTTTTGAATGTTTATTGGTCACCATATGTGCTGGCATCTTGATAGCTTACTGATAAATTGAGAAGTGTTACTGAGGCTTTGTTAATAATGTTGTATTCAATAATTAATGAACATAAGATGGTTATAAGAGTGTAGATTGTAGTACAGGCCCCTACACTTTTCTAAAACTATACCAAAAACACTACATAAATCCAGGTAGCTGCTACAAGGAGTAACAATAATTGTGCAGCTGATTTTTTGTCAGTATCCAAGAGATATTGAGTACTGGAGGGGCTCCCCTTGACTTGAGATTATTATCAACTTTGCAATAGGTCAGGTTTGAATCCATCTGGTGGCACAGTTTATATATATATATAGCAAATTATATTTTTATCCATACTGTTTTGTGTACAGTTTTTAAAACTGAGTTACTAGCCAGTTTTTAAAACTGAGTTACTAGCTTAGGTACAAACCTTCAGTGAGTATCTCCTACACTAGTGCCTTTAATGCGCTGTAAATCAATTATAGCAGTAATACTTTAAGTTAGCATTAAGTCTAAAGTCTTGTCTTGTCTCGTTACGCTGTTTGGTGTTAGTCCCATATGTACAAGCTCAGTTTCTTCAGCTTTTATCTGCAGCTATTGTTAGGGACCCACTAATTATGCCCTATTATGCTTTTGAGCTGTGCTCAAACATTTTTGTCTATTATGCCCAAAGTTCTGCTCGACATTTATGCCTCAATTCCCATGTTTTGCTGATAAATGTGCACTTTATGGGGTAAATAATAAGTGACTGAAGTACATGAAGAGACCATAAATCTTGCTGGTCAAAATGCATTTCAGAGAAAAGATCTAGCTGTGCTATTGTAGTATACACCATGGTATTGTTGTCATCAAAACACTTCCTTAAGCCTTAATGATTATTGTGATTGGGTGGTGGGTGGTGGCACTCTGAGTACTCTACTGCTATGGCCTTGCATGGAGTCAGTGTCAGTAGATTAAAGCAAAATTGGTTTTGAAACAAATAGAATTACGTTAATATAATTTTGCAGAGTAGAATTAAGGCAATTATAGTTAAGCATTGTTTTTTCACAGAACTCAAAAGTAAATGTTATCTTTAGATTGCCACACCTTGATTAGAGACTGTATAAACATCCTTTTAAAAAGATGTGCTTCCTTTTAGGTTGTTGTGTAGAACTACAATACTTTGCGATCAACGAATTAATTGTAGGTGCCCTTGTAAAGATTAAGGGGATCAACTGCTTTACTTTTTGTAAGGGATATTAATTTTTGTTTTTCCATCCCTACCTAACAACTATAGTATGTTCACGTTGAGCTGAATCCTGAAAAACAGCTAAAAATTAAAAGTGTATTATTTTTTTCTCAACAGAATTAACATTTCAGCCAACCAGATGCTTATTGGTAACAGCAAAGATGTCACCAACAGACATGTACAGTTTGGCTCCATTACAAGTTCGGGAAAGGGCTTTAATGGACACTGTACTTATATGGCTTCCCCATAGGAAATGTATTGTGAAAATTTTGATTGGTCATAAATATCATGTCAAACAATTGAACAAAAATATTTTGAAATATTTTTAGCGGGTCAAGCAGTACAACAAATGAGCCAAATTTCAAGATCGTGTGTAATTGCATCCATGAGTTATTAAATGTTTTTGAGGATTCAGCTCAACGTGAACATACTATATGTGTATATGCTTGCATAACTATGTGATATATAACACAACAAATTAGTTCACTCACTACATTTATATAGATACTCCATTTGGGAGGGTGCCAGTGCTAGAAGTGGATGGTATTAAGTTAGCTGGAATGGTCAATATACTGAGATATTTGGGAGTGAAGTTTGGTAAGTCATGACTTGTGTGTACAACTATACAAGGTAAAACTATAAAGAATTATTCTGGCAAGTATACTCACTTGGCCAACATCTGTTAATAGGATGAAACATTTGTATATTAGTCAGAATTTTAAGAATTGCTAAATCAAATATAGTAAAATGGCTGCAGTGATTTTGTTGTTTAAAAGTATTTAATGGTGACATCCAGGGAATAATAGACTCTACAAAATAATAGTATGATTTTCAGAACTAAGGTGCAAATATTACTTGCATTGTAATAAATTCTCTTGGAGACTTCTCTCAAACACTGCTAGCGAAAAACCAGACTTGAAGAGATCAAGTATTCTAATAGAGCATTCATACCCTAATTAAGCAGTCACTCAAGTGTAATGCAACTATTCTATTAGTGTATATATACATATCTCTTAAGCTGCAATTGGCCTTTACAGTTACAGAAGAACACATGTAATTTGCTGTATTTTAGGAATCAATACCCACAAAATAATATTAGAGAATACAGTGCTCCCTCAATTATCTGCACACTTGCTTATCCGGACAGTAGAAATGACTGCTCTATTAGAGTATTTGAGCAGGGCTCTGTATATACGTATCCAAACTTTTTGATTATCTGAACATGTCTTGGTCCCAAGGGGGTTGGATAATCAAGGGAGCACTGTAATGGGTGAAGAAAATAGAATTGCTAAAAAGAATAATAGGGAGCCATTAAAGCATATTCCACTTGTAGCTAATGACGTTAACATGTCAGCATTGTTATAAGTAATGACCCTGCAGGTCGATTTACATTTGATATCACAATTTTATGCCAGCCTGCCTATATCAAAGGTCAGACATAGCAACAAAATTGTAAGTAAGGAAACCAAGAAGGTGGTAAGTAGTTGATAGAATTTGTATAGTGTGGAGTCTAAGGACATGTCCTTACTAGAAATTTTTGAGAAATTGGCCTTCTAAATTGGTAACAATTTTATTTGAAATTGCATTTGAATATTATTTGAGTCTGCGACCACTCTATTAAAGTATCTTGACCTTACAAAGTAGTGGGGCAACGCCCGTCTATATGAAGGTGGAGGATACCACTGGCTACATGTTTCACTCATTTTACACCAATTTATCCCTTCAGAGCATCCACTGTACAGTAGCCAACAGGTGAATTTCCCACCACCATTTTAGATAGTTTTTAACTTGAGGTTGACTGTATTTGGTGAACTCCAATTGGGGTTGTGGGCAGGGGTGAAAAGGAGGGCAAGACTTTGTTTACAAAATAGGAAATTATGGGCCATTCAGGTATCAAAACTGGCTAAAATGAAAGAAATTTACAGTATAGCCATCCCCATAGCTCTACAAATCCCCAGGCTGCTTGTACAACTTGTCACTGTGCTTAAAGCAAACCACTCAAACCTTGACAGTGAAATTTGATATTGTATTCATGTAGCTTTGTGTTCTTGTTGAAAAATCAAACCTGTTATCATAGGCATTAAGACCGGTTTCCCAGATCCATTCACAATTAGCTAATAATTACTAAAAAGTACATGTCACATTCCACTACTTCAGCTGTTACTACATAAACTATTGAAAGTCATATCATCCTCTGAACACAAAGCTTATTAATAATTGACTAAATCATTTTAGCATTATAAATGTTCTGTGGCATTAGAGAATTGTTTTCTGTAGTGTTGCCACGATATATCGATACTATTGATATAACAAGGTGGTGATATGATATGATATACCAATCAGTTATATCGATGGATGCATGATGGTTGCACGATGGTTGCACAATAGTGGCGCCGTTTAGTGTAATGATGTGGGGGAGGCCAGACATATGGTATTTGGCATTTAATTAAGTTATGTGTTGATGGTGTAGTGTGGTAAACAAGCCAACTCCAAAGTAAACTGGGAGGTTTTAAGGTTTCTATGTAGTGCCAGCCACTTGTCTCAACTGTAAAGCAGTAGCAAAATGCATTTAAAACCTGATAAGCAGGAGTAACTTTTGCTTGTGGTATATATTTAAACTTACAATGAATATGTTTGTCTTGCAAATGTTATAGTTAGTTCTATATCGTGATATATACCACTTTAGCGTGGGCGTTCAAAGGCGCCACTCGGTGTTTAACTCGCATATTGCCCGGGCAATATCATGGGAAAGCGGTTTACCAATGACTTTGATACCCAGCCAGTTCAAAGAATCGATGCGCTTTGACTCGTTATATTGAGCGACATAGAGCTTTGTATTGTGGGACTCGGTTTTATAGAGGTTGCTAAGCTTAGTACATAGGCTAAGATAGAGTAGTTGGTTGTTACTAAAGGATAATGAAGGCACAAAATAATTGTTTGGGCGATTGTGGATGCGTATTTCTACCCACCGCGTATCAACCTTTGAACAGACCATGGAACAGCAAAGCTACTACTGCTACGTTGAAATAGGTTAGTAACTTACAGTTCTAAGTACTTAACTTAATATAATAACTTACTTACTGTCCCAATAGCGAAGTTAGTTGGCTTAACTTAGTACAAAAATGATAACAATATAAACTCCATCCCACAATCGCAAGTTTTCTAACATTGCGTGTTGAAGCATAGTAACGTATTAATGACGTTTTAACGTATGGACAACGTTTTGATGGCTATTAGCCCACGCTATTGAAACCACAATCGATCTTCAGATGCTACTGTATAAAACAAATGGGATGAGTTCTCATTAGTTTTTTCACCTATTAGGTGAGTGCGTCCCAAGTGATATATATCACTTGTACCATGGCTGCTTGGGATTTTGCTGACATATACACCCGCAGCCCTCGGGCCTGCGGCCCTCGTGCTTTGGGTGTATATATCAGCAAAATCCCTCGCAGCCATGGTATAACTATTACATATATGTTCATATCGTGATATAAACCTTGGTGATATATGATATAGAGTTTTTCTATATCGTGGCAGCACTAGTTTACTGCCACCACACCATTAAATATGGCCAGCAATAGACACGACGAATAGTGACTGAACTTAAAACTGGAGTGCAGGAAATCTTACTATGGTTATAGTGTCCTTAGCCTCATTGGAGCCACTCCAGCTAGACAACCATATGCTGCATATCCAATGGTTTTTCCTAAGGCTGCATAATCTTTAACTTGTTTGAGATTTCAAGGAGGTGCCTTTCAATGTTGACAAATTAACCAGTCTATAATTTATGCTGATAATCTTGACTGCTCTATTAGAGTATTTTAATGCCATGTGACTGCTCTATCAAAGTGTTGCAATTATTTTAAAAGAAGGATCCAGCAATGGTCCTAGGAAGCATTTCTACATGAGGACCTTGTTGTTGTTCCTTTTTCTGCTTTCCAATCCCATCCCGTTTGATTTGTACTATTAAGGAGCTAAAAACACAAGGGATGAGCCTATATTTGACATTTATTAAGTACTGAATTTATTTAAGTATTGTTTTGTGTGACACAGGGATGGCTGGTAAAGATGAGCTGGCCAATGCAGTTTTGGGGGGAGCATCAGACTACATATCAGACATTGCTGCCATTCTGTCTAAAATGTTCTTTTCTAAAGATGATGAAAAGGTATAAATTTGTACCATTACTTGATAGTGATACACATTTAGGCCAAGATGATTCCTGAGTTTCAGGAGAAGACTGCTCCAACAATGTTGAATATTCTTCAGAAACATATCAAAAGTGGTCATTTTATTGGATCAGATGTGAGTATATATGCATGGAACATAACTATACAACTATCTCAATAAGTGCCATCCCCTTATGTATGTGTAACCATAAAGAAAGCATACTGTGGAATAGCCACCTAGATTAAGTGGCCACATTCTTATATAGTGGCCACTGCCATACCATATGATAAGCAGTTAGTAGCTTGTTTACCCAACAATTTGTCCACACAATCAACAATTGACACCTTCCTTTCAGTGAATACTCTATAATCTATCTGGTTTCATTGCCTGGAATATAGTGGTAGGCAGGAGCATCTGTATAATGTAATTATCTTTTATAACAGTCATAGTCACTACAATACTGCTGACCATCTAACAAGTATGCCTGTATTTATAGCATCACTCAACACTTGGCCTTAAAGTACTTGGCTACACATCGTGCTTTATTAGCATCTTAGCAGGGCACTTCATGCCTTCATGCTTTATTATCTATATAGCACTCATGGCAATGTTTTATGTAAGGGTTAAAGCACTGCCATGAGTACTATATGCCAAATATAGCACGTAAAAGAGTGGGTGAGAGACAAATATAGCGCGAGGCGAATCCGAATGTTACATTACGTCTTGAGACCGCTCTTTGAGTGATAGCTATATCTGATGTATAGCATGAACCTAGGCAGTGTTTTCACTGTTATAGAACTTTAGGTATAAGATACACAAAACAATTAGAAACTCATGGATACTGATTATCCTCAGTAGAATAGGCATTTTTGTACATGTTGCATTCTTGTTTGAGTCCTTCATAATGAAAAGCTCCGTTTATGTCAGCAAAACATAACAACCACAAGCAACCATCATCAAACTGTTCAAGTGTGTCTATTACACTTACTGGTTGGGTTGACTAGTCAGCCAGCGCAACACAGGCTAGACTGGCTTGGTTGATTGGTTGTACTGGCCATAATGGATGATTTATCACTCAAAGCAGGCTATTAGTAGGGCTGGGCGGTATTGAAATTTCACTATCACGATATATATCATGCGACAATATTACTAATTATCACGATATTTTTTCAGATGCTTTACTATGAAACTACACCTACCTACACAAGTGATATAACCTGCAGCAACATGAATAGATGTGCAAAAATTAGAAGTACATGGCATTAACCATTTATTGAACTATACATGGAGTTATAGACATTAGCTAGACCTACAATTAAGCATGGAGAGGATGTGTCTTACACACCCAAGTGCATGACACAAATTCAGGAGTTCTACAGATTCCCATGCATGACTAAATGACTGCTAACTATAGCAACAAAAGCCCATTCACCCTTACACATTTTATTATCTATAATGCCACAATGTGCAGAAATATTCTTTCCTCAATAAAAACTGATCCAAAAATAAAGTCCTTTCAGTAGCTACTTTCATATTCGCATGAATGCTCTATAGAGTTACTTGATTGCTCTATTAGAGTATAGGACAGGTGACTGCTCTATTAGAGTATCTCGATCTTTCCTGGAAAAGACATTATCACGATATTGTGATTACCGCGGTGTTCTCCAATAATATTCGTATTAGCTAACTACTGTAAACGTAGTGCTGCTGTTCAGCTCCAAGAATTTTTGACAATACTGATATCAATTGTTACATCAGAATATCGCACGATATAACCGAGATACCGCCTACCCCTAGCTATTAGCCTGCAAATAGGCCTGGCAGTTTTATAACTACCTGATATAGAACTGTGGCCTATTAAAAGGTTCCGTAACCGCATTCTGTATGGCTATTATAGAACCATTTTTTGCTCTACGCAAAATTCGTTATCGTATGAATAAGACCTGAAATTTCTGGTCCAAAATGGACCATCATACACAGTTAGGATTTACTGTAAATGAATGGTGTAGATAGACTAACTCTGAAACTCTAATTAGGAAAGAAACACCATTAATTTTTCATCTGGATAAGCTTTGGTCCCCTTATTTTTGTTGTAGGTAATATTGATCTAATCCAAAACAGCCAAGCTGTAAAAAAAGTGTGTGGCCCTCAGAAAGGCTATGGTGAAAAAAGATGTGAAATCCAAGGTGGCGGCCAAGAAATGGCTGTGATGGTAGGTTAATGGTAAAAAATTTAATAATGACAATTCAGGTGAATTTTTGTGCCGCTTCACAAAATTTACCTAAATTGTCATTATTAAAATTTTTACCATTAACCTACCATCACAGCCATTTCTTGGCCGCCACCTTGGATTTCACATCTTTTTTCACCATAGCCTTTCTGAGGGCCGCACACTTTTTTTACAGCTTGGCTGTTTTGGATTAGATTTCATTTCTTTTTGTATTTGTATACCCCAAAGCCGGCCTATGGCCAGCTTTGGGACTTTTTTAACCTATGTTTTTTTCTTTACTACAGGAAGAAGAAAAGATGAAGTAGATGTACTTTAAATATTTTATCAGTAAATGTACAAATTATATATACTGTATAATACATATGTGACCGGATTTGCGAAAAGGGGTCTTCCACACACATCCAATTTGCCAACTTTGACAATTGATAACTTCAGATTGGAAAGAGCTACTGCCTTGAATTTTGGACAGTGGTGAGCACCACTATAGCTGAATACGTGGTGAAATGTTCAGGTTAATATGTTACTTGAACACTGAGTTATGGTCTCCAACGGTTACGGAATTGGATGTGTGTGGAAGACCCCTTTTCGCAAATCCGGTCACATAATATTATATTGATTACAGAAATCTCCATGGTGGTTTCTTTGTAACTGAACACTCTACAAGGTGACTTCTTCTAATTGCTCTCTCTACAGGGTGAATTGTTTGTAGCTGAACGATCTACAAGGTAACTTCTTCTAGCTGATCTCTCTACAGGGTGATGTGTTTGTAGCTGAATTCTGTATAGGTGATTTGTTTGCAGCTAAGCTCTTTACAGAATGGTTTCTTTGTAGCTGAACTCTCTAAAAGGTAACTTCTTCTAACTGATCTTTCTACAGGGCAATTTGTTTCTGGCAGAATTTTCTACAGGGTGATTTCTTTGCAGCTGAACTCTCTACATGGTGGTTTCTTTGTAGCTGAACTCTCTACAAGGTAATTTCTTCTAGCTGATCTCTCTACAGGGAGATTTGTTTGTAGCTGAACTATCTACAAGGTAACTTCTTATAGCTGATCTCTCTACAGGGTGATTTGTTCGTAGTTGAATTCTGTACAGGTGATTTGTTTGCAGCTGAGCTCTTTACAAAATGGTTTCTTTGTAGCTGAACTTTCTCCAAGGTAACTTCTTCTAACTGATCTTTCTACAGGGTGATTTGTTTGTAGCTGAACTATCTACAAGGTAATTTCTTCTAGCTGATCTCTCTACAGGGTGATTTGTTTGTAGCTGAATTCTGTACAAGTGATTTGTTTGCAGCTGAGCTCTTTACAGAATGGTTTCTTTGTAGCTGAACTCTCTACAGGGTAATTTGTTTGTAGCTGAAATCCCTACAAGGTAACTTCTTCTAGCTGATCTTTCTACAGGGCGATTTGTTTGTAGCTGAGTTCTCTACAGGGTGTTTGTTTGCAGCTGAATTCTCTACATGGTGGTTTCTTTATAGCTGAACTCTCTACAAGGTGACTTCTTCTAGCTGATCTCTCTACAGGGTGATTTGTTTGTAGCTGAACTCCCTACAGGTGATTTGTTTGTAGCTGAACTCTCTACAAGGCGATACTTCTAGGTGATCTCTCTACAGGATTCCTTGTTTCTAACTGAACTCTCAACAGGGTGATCTGCTCATAGCTGAACTTTCTACTGGGTGATTTGTTTGCAGCTGAACTCTCTAAATGGTGGTTTCTTTGTAGTTGAACTCTCTACAACGTGACTTCTTCTAACTGAACTCTCTACAAGGTGACTTGTTTCTAGCTGATCTCTCTACAGGGTGACTTGTTTCTAGCTGAACTCTCTACAGGTGATTTGTTTGTAGCTGAACTCTCTACATGGTGGTTTCGTTGTAGCTGAACTCTCTACAAGGTAACTTCTTCTAGCTGATCTTTTTACACTGCATATTTGTTTGTAGCTGAGTTCTCTACAGGGTGATTTGTTTGTAGCTGAACTCTCTACATGGGAGTTTCATTGTAGCTGAACTCTCTACAATGTGACTTCTTCTAGCTGAACTCTCTACAGGGTGACTTGTTTCTAGCTGAACTCTCTATAGGTGATTTGTTTGCAGCTGAACTCTCTACATGGTGGTTTCTTTGTAGCTGAACTCTCTACAAGGTAGCTTCTTCTAGCCGATCTTTCTACAAGGTGATTGAGTTTTTTGCAGCTGAACTCTTCACATGGTGGTTGCTTTGTAGCTGAACTCTCTAAAAGGTGACTTCTTCTAGCTGAACTCTCTACAGAATGATTTGTTTGCAGCTGAACTCTTTACGTGGTAGTTTCTTTGTAGCTGAACTCTCTACAATGTGACTTCTTCTAGCTGAACTCTCTACAGGGTGACTTGTTTTTAGCTGATCTCTCTACAAGGTGACTTGTTTCTAGCTGAACTCTCTACGGGTGATTTGTTTGCAGCTGAACTCTCTACATGGTGGTTTCTTTGTAGCTGAACTCTCTACAAGGTAACTTCTTCTAGCTGATCTTTCTACAGGGTGATTTGTTTGTAGCTGAATTCTCTACAGGGTGATTTATTTGCAGCTTAACTCTCTACAAGGTGACTTCTTCTAGCTGAACTCTCAACAGAGTGATTGATTTTTTTTGCAGCTGAACTCTCTACATGGTGGTTTCTTTGTAACTGAACTCTCTACAGGGTGATTTGTTTGTAGCTGAACTCTCTACAGGGTGATTTGTTTGTAGCTGAACTCTCTACAGGGTGATCTGTTCATAGCTGAACTCCCTATAAGGTAACTTCTTCTAGCTAATCTTTCTACAGGGCGATTTGTTTGTAGCTGAGTTCTCTACAGGGTGATTTGTTTGCAGCTGAACTCTACTTGGTAGTTTCTTTGTAGCTCTACAATGTGACTTTTTCTAGCTGAACTCTCTACAAGGTGACTTGTTTCTAGCTGATCTCTCTACAGGGTGACTTGTTTGTAGCTTAACTCTCTACAGGTGATTTGTTTGTAGCTGAACTCTCTACAGGGTGATTTGTTTGTAGCTGAACTCTCTACAGGGTGATCTGTTCATAGCTGAACTCCCTATAAGGTAACTTCTTCTAGCTAATCTTTCTACAGGGCGATTTGTTTGTAGCTGAGTTCTCTACAGGGTGATTTGTTTGCAGCTGAACTCTACTTGGTAGTTTCTTTGTAGCTCTACAATGTGACTTTTTCTAGCTGAACTCTCTACAAGGTGACTTGTTTCTAGCTGATCTCTCTACAGGGTGACTTGTTTGTAGCTTAACTCTCTACAGGTAATTTGTTTGCAGCTGAACTCTCTACATGATGGTTTCTTTGTAGCTGAACTCTCTACAAGGTAATTTCTTCTAGCTGATCTCTCTACAGGCCGATTTGTTTGTAGCTAAACTCTCTACATGATGGTTTCTTTGTAGCTGAACTCTCTACAAGGTGATTTCTTCTATAGCTGATCTTTCTACAGGGTGATTTGTTTGTAGTTGAACTCTCTACATGATAGTTTCTTTGTAGCTGAACTCTCTACAAGGTGATTTTTTCTATAGCTGATCTTTCTACAGGGTGATTTGTTTGTACCTGAACTATCTACATGATGGTTTCTTTGTAGCTGAACTCTCTACAAGGTAACTTCTTCTAGCTGATCTCTCTACAGGACAATTTGTTTGTACCTGAACTCTCACATGATTGCTTCTTTGAAGCTGAACTCTCTACAAGGTGATTTCTTCTAGCTGATCTTTCTACAGGGTGATTTGTTTGTAGCAGAACTCTCTACAAGGAAACTTCTTCTAGCTGATCTCTCTACAGGGAGATTTGTTTGTAGCTGAACTCTCTATACATGATTTGTTTGCAGCTGAATTCTCTACATGATGGTTTCTTTGTAGCTGAACTCTCTACAAGGTAACTTCTTCTAGCTGATCTCTTTACAGGGTGAATTGTTTGTAGCTGAATGATCTACAAGGTAACTTCTTCTAACTGATCTCTCTACAGGGTGATTTGTCTGTAGCTGAACTCTCTACAAGGAAACCTCTTTTAACTGAGCTCTGTACAGGGTGAATTGTTTGTAGCTGAACTATCTACAAGGTAACTTCTTCTAGCTGATCTCTCTACAGGATGATTTGTTTGTAGCTGAACTATCTACAAGGTAACTTCTTCTAGCTGATCTCTCTACAGGGTGATTTGTTTGTAGCTGAATTCTGTATAGGTGATTTGTTTGCAGCTGAGCTCTTTACAGAATGGTTTCTTTGTAGCTGAACTCTCTACAAGGTAACTTCTTCTAGCTGATGTATCTACAGGGTCACTAGTTTGTAGCTGAATTCTCTACATGGTGGTTTCTTTGTAACTGAACTATCTATAAGGTGACATCTTCTAGCTGATCTTTCAACAGGGTGATTTGTTTGTAACTGAACTCTCTACAAGAAAACTTCTTCTAACTGATGTCTGAACAGGGTGAATTGTTTGTAGCTGAACTCTCTACAGGGTGATTTGTTTGTAGCTGATCTCTATACAGGTTACTTATTTCTAACTGATCTCTTGAATTCTGTTCAGGGTGACTGCTCTATTAGGATGACTGCTCTATTAGAGTATCTCGATCTCGCACTTGCTACACCAAGTTGGATTTCGTGTTATAACTCCGTGGCTTTAAGTCTGATTTTTCTACACCATTGAAGAGCCTTTCTAAGATGATAACTCCATCTGTACAGCGATTTTCAAAGCATTACCCCAAGTAGTTTATTTGGTAGGCGTGGCAAGCATAATAATAATAATAATAAAAATTAGCTAATCTCGATTGCGTAATTGTTACACACTGTTGATTTTTCGCTGTATCTTCCTGGTTTTTAGCTCGATTTCTTTCAAACCACAAAAGGTTTGAGGTTCAATAGTTAACCTATTCACCCACTGATTTTCAGCTTCTTCCCATACGCGGTTTACCCTGTAGGCGTGACAACATATTGGTGTTATTTTTCCTGCATAATCGCTCATAACTCTTTGCCTGTTTATGGTATTCCAGCCAAAGTTGGTACAGAGATGCGCCTTTATACCCCCTTCTGTGTGCCAAATTTCAGGGCAATCGGATAACGCGTTCGCGTTTTATAGCAGTTTTTGTAAGTGTGCGAAAAGAGGAAGAAAAATAAGAAGAAAAAAAAAACGAAGAAACTAAGCCAATTTTTGAAGTCGCATATCTCAGGAATGCCTGAAGCGATTTCGCTCAAATGTGGAATGTGGAGTACTGAAGTTGGAGGGAATGTACACAGCAAAATTTGTCTTGTTTCATTAAGGCAGCACAGAGCTACGGAGGTGCGAAAATTGCGTTTTCTTTCTTCCTGTCATTATACTCACGGGGTTGCGCGCCGGCTTCTTGGGCCGAACGACACACTACCGTGTGTCTTGATATAAATCTTCATTACACATGCAAAACTGTATAGACAGTAATTTCCTATCATTGCAACAAAACTCATCTAAACCAATTCAGCAGAAAAAGTATCTTCTGCCATGAGTATTGATATTTCAACACTTGTAACGTTATGTTATAGTTAACTGCCACGCTTGTGTACATAAAATACAGCACAAGGAAGCGTGTCGAGAGGCTAATACAGCATGAAGTGAAGCCGAGTGCTGTATTTGCCTTGAGACACCCCCGGGTGCCATATTTTTGTACACACAAGCATAGGAAGTGCTTTAAGTGTTTTATTGTACTTCCTGGTCATCTTGCTCGGAGCGATTTTCCTTAGTACCCAAATCACTTCAGTTTCAGTGATCAGACCATCAGTGAATTATCAAATAATCTATTTGTAGTCGTAGAAAGAACTGGTAGGATTAGTTTAGTGATTTACAATGTCTTGCACTTGATCAATCATGGGGTTGTTTTCGTAATATTCCTCGCGCTGTGTAGCTGTACTGTATTTGCCCTAGCATACTGTATTTGCCTAATTCCCCAATTAGTTGCCACATAACTGTACTGTATGACTCATACAGTACAGTTATGCAGCTAATCGGTATAATATAGAAAATGCAACACGTGGCAGCACTTTGATCCTCCCATGCAAAATACAATGAATCACATTGTGGCACTTTCCATGCATAGACAACGGTATAAATTCCAGGATCAATGTTAATTCACCAAATATGGTAGTTAGTGGTGTTTGCCTTTTGCTGCCTACTTTTTGTCAGTTGCCAACCTACCTTTTCTGTCATTGGTCATTGTTTTTTTTTGTGCCAGAGATTTGGGGCAATTGATATATTAGAGTATTTAATTTATTTCTTTTGGTGATCAATTTTTAGTCCATGATACTGTACTGTGTTAGTTGATATTTGATAACTAAGTCTTGTATAATTGTATGTTCTACTGCTCATATAGACCTTGTCCTGGGTGGATATTCATGCTTTCTGTATATGTGATAACATGACTAGATACTTTGGTATCAAGTTAGCAGATTATCCAGAACTCCAAAAGCTTTGTGATGGTGTAGCTGCTCAACCAAACATCAAGAAGTGGTTGGAGACAAGACCAGATACCCACCATTAGCAGTGTGTCTGATAAAAGTGACTGTTTGAAGTTGATTTGAACAAAAAATTACAAATTTGCAGCTGTACAAAATGCATAATCAAATTGAGGAATTTCATTAAAATTAATATCAATCGTACATTTTAAGTGTAGCATGTACTGATAACCAGATTAGGTATTGGAATGATTAACCTATTCAGCCTTAACGTTTTTGTGTATCTATTAAATCAGAAGCATGTGAATGATTAGTAGATATGGATGTGCATGTTCATAATTTTAAATAGCAGCTGCATGCTCAAACTGTAACTAAACTAGGGTAGCATTGGCAAGCTCCTAGCCTAATTATACAAGCCTGTGGGAGCTCTGCAATTGCATAAACACCTTTAACATATATTGTTTCTGTACTCGCTATTATTTTCCACTCTGAGGAGGTGATATATATATATACCAATCATATCTATGACTTGTTTTATACAATTCTTACTGGCTCACTATAGCTAGTAACCCTACATTTGAATTTTTACTTTATGAAACCTTTGAAAATCAGCTCGCATAAGGGTCCTTAGGAGCAGAAAATGGTGCAAAAGCAGCCTATTGTAATATGGGATTGTGTATAACAGTAATCTCAGTACATTCATCATAGTCCTTCCACAATGCATATGGAACTTCTCTCTAATGGATACTAATCTGAGATCCAGACTTCACAGTGTTTTTTCAGACATGTGCTGGCACACTATCAGGACAATGAGAAGTTGGGTAGATACCAACCTAGACATAAAATTTCCTTTCCTGCATGGCATGGTTTTCTGCCATCTCAACTCTTTATTTTTTCAGGCATTGGTCTTAGAATCCGAATATTCTTCAGATTACGAATTAAAATTTTATTCTTTAAGAATTTTCCATATTATATTACCAGTACTCAAAAACGGACAGAATCAGTTTGATTACTATACTATGAAAAGCCCTTCACATACATGTATGTCTTTAAAAGATGATGAAGTACAGTTTTAAAATGATAGCAGCTTTCAGCAGGCTTTTTTAGATTAAATGTGTAATTCTCAAATATTTAACAAATGACTAATATTTCTTAACGAATACGAATATTCATACTATTCGTTTCAGCCTTAGTCATAATAATAGCTTTCCATGTGAAGCATAAAGTATTAATTGGCCAGGCCAGCACGAGCTATATCAACACCAGTATCACCCATTAGCTGACTGTTATGTCCTATATTGTACACATGGTTTATCACATAACATAACATGCAAGACAAGTCAATCATTTTGAAATCATCATCAACAAAACTTCTATAATTTGATAAGTTTCAGGTTATATGCCTATAGTGTCTACATAATAGCTCGCTTCCATAGAGATGAGATGACATCTATATTTGGTTGTAATGTGCTGAGAGATAGCAGCATAGTCTCAAGCTTAAAACTTCCAACAGTGAACAACTTTCTATTTGGAAATCTTTCACTCAACATTTGCTTGATATTAGCTAGAACACATACTTGGAAAATAGAATGAGCAATAACGTGCATTGTTGACAACTGAGGAGAGTTGGATATTAAACTAGAAATTCCTTCTGTTGTCACTGATCTCACAGACAGCACCACATGTTCCAGTTCACCATGAGCTGATACTTCATTCATAAAAGCATCAGGAATATCAGTTGAATCTGACAGTACATATAACTGCTGTAAATGACACTGCACATTGGTCTGTTCTAATGACAGTGAAGTTGAAGAGTTCCTTGAAGTATAGTTAACATGCCTTAGCTTCAAACAATGGGAGGTGATGTTCTGTACAATACTAGATCCCAATTCCATCCAGTTCAACTTAAGGTAAGTCACTGCTGGAAAGTGACTTAGCAGTAACACATCTTGTTCAACATAGTCGTCACAGTCGGGACAATACTCTGCAGATGGTTCGAATTGTAATGCTTGTAGGTGTACACACTTTTGGAACATGGAGATCAGACATTGGTTGTATACATCATCATCTCGCAATGGTCCTATCAAACACAACTCCATTGCCAGATGGGTCAGGTTCAAGTTGCTCAATACCTCCCATAACTGCAACTGATCTTCAACTTGTGCAACTTGTATTCCCAACAGGTTCAGTCCTTGTAAGTTGTTACAACAAGTGGCAATAGCACGTAAACCTTGTAAGCTGTTCAGACTTATGGCAGACAACCCAAGTCTGTGCAGATTTGGACACATTCGTGCAACTTGCTCTAATTGGTCAGATTGAAATGTGTCATCACCAGAAAAATCAATATCAGTCACAAATCTAAGGATACCGATGTTATAGTTTACTCGATCTGTACAAACAAAATCCCCAGGATGCCATATGTCTGTCTTGTATACTGCTTTACTGCCATGACTACACTCTGTCATAATTAGATGATAACTATCTTCCATTCCAAACAGTTGACTAGCATCCAACAGTGGAAGTGTGGCTGTCTGACCAAACTGCAACTGAAACACTGGTAGAGCTAGAAAGAGATTCATTGGAATTTTTAAACCATCATAGACTCTAACACAACCAGTTCGACCAGCTGGAAAATTAGCATGCCAAAGTGTCCATGCACTGAGAAGACTGTCTGCAAATGTGTAGTTACAAATAATATTCAAATTTTCTGGCACAAACCCTTTCTTTATCCAATCTTTCAAGAATTCATCCAGTTCTATATTGTGACGATCATTGTACTGTACTCGAATGGTCACATCTGATAGGCTATCACTTAGCAACAGTAACTCACTCATGTCTGTGCTCCATCCAATATCTAGCCTCTGCAATCCCTCCATGCGTGTCACAGCCATCTTAAACATTGCAGGTTGTAACCCACAAGGCACACTTAGCGTTGTGACGTGATTACAGTACTGCGAGATAATTGCGGGTGCTGGAGAGGGCACGTGATCCGGGAATGACAACGTTTCTATGTATCTTCCACATGACTTCAAAACCTTGACGACGGATTGTTCTTCATCAAACGACCAGCAAAACTCTCTCCACAGTGATGGTGTTTCCATAATGCTTCGAAACTTACATGAAACCAACCACAAACTCACTCTGTCACGTGTACTGGTTACAAAGGTCAGTAAATACATCAACAACTCGACGGGAAGAAATGGTAACATGCTGACAAACTGGTCACGATTGCAAACCTTCACCCCCGCTGTGAACACGTGGTCTCAAGATCACGTGGTATTTTATTGCTATTAAAATTTCCCGGGTTTGTCAGTATACCAATGATGTAGACGCAGGATTAGATTAGAGCGTTCAGTACGAACTGTTTAGTAGTAGGGTTCCTCCTAAATGACGGGTGCTGCCTAATATAAAATGCCACCTTTAAAAATTATGTGGATTAACTGAAAGATACATATTATTAAACAATTGTACATTAAATTTTAGTGGTAAAGCACCAAATTTGGTACAGAGGTAGAGGATCACCTTACAAAAAAAATCTGGATATCATGTGGGCCAATGCAGACCACGCCCCCTCTGATAGGTTCCGCCCACTCAATGGAAAATGACAAACTGAACATGAACTCTACCATATGATAATTAGGCCACTCCAAGAAAATTCATTGTTTTCCATTTCCCGCCCGCATGCAGATTCTCTTCCCGCATGGTAATTCATTATTGCTGTCAACTGAACATTTTGTTCATTATTATCCTGTGATTGCATAGCAGTAACTAGTTTAGCATTCAGAAAGCCCATTTAGCTTTTCACTGTTCAGGTTCTTAGTTTAAATATTTCTACTGTATTCTTACCTGTAAGTTAGTTATGAATTTCAAAAATTAGTGGAAATATCTATAATGAATAATGAACCACCCACCAGCATGTATTTTTGAGGTCAATGAAATGGGAAAAAAGGAATTTTCTTGTAGCGGCCTTACACTAATTTATCTATTTTGGTAGAACAGACATGGCCAAAACTGGCAAAACACACTTTGTGTGTAGCATCTCTACTGAGAACACTGCTGTGACAGTATAACCATGAGCAACTGCGTTATTAGACTATCATCATTAATGTGAACTTATCTGATGTTTTATGAGTCATGTGGATGCTCTCATATACTTTAACTATTTAAGAAGTGTTAAAGGTAAGAACACATACTGTGCATCATAGGGAATATGTGACCAGATTTGCAAAAAGGCACACAAAATTTGACCCATTTTTTTAAACTTAACTTTTTTTAATATTTGCATATAATTACCTGAAATTTTCCACAAGTGCAGTTAACGTATTTGGCTGCAGTTTGAAACTAAGAACAAGTTAATCAGTATAAGGAGTCAAGTGTTACATCATTTTGATTGCTGGCATGTAAAATGTGTGGTACCTTATGAGCTAAGTGACTGTCACATTGCCTGACTGCTTTATTAGAGTATCTGGCCAAAATCATAATTCAGAAGCACAACACTTATAGCATTTTTCAGAACAATGCTATAAGTGTTACTATCATGTGAGAAACTATTATTTAACTACATGTAAGATAAAGTTTAAAATGTGTTCTAGATTCCAGAAACCTGAAGTTTTAATTTCTTAATGTTTCTAGTGTGTAAAATCCAAATCAGTATGCCTTGGGTAAGATTTGCTTGCACAGTATGCAGTTTACATACCAATGCTAACAGTACTTCGCTAAATCAATAGTGTATAAACATATCACTTCCATGTGTTACTCTGCATGCTTTCACATACGCTCCTTTTCAAACTACCGTTGAGGTAAAATCTATCTATTATTGCCCATTGTTAAATACAATATAGTTCCCCAAGTCATTCAAATACTTACCAATGCATGAAGTTCCACTGTAGTAAATTTGAAAGATCAATTTACAATGTACATACTTTGCCTAAACTTCTAAACGTCATAAACTATTAAATCACAGTTAGAATATTCTACTCGCAGTCAATATATCAGCAATGACACAGTTATATCCATATAGTTCAATGCTCAGTCTTGGGTCTTGTCTCCAACCACTTCTTAATGTTTGGTTGAGCAGCTACATCATCATGAAGTTTCTGGAGCTCAGGGTAGTCAGCCAGGTTAATTCCAAAAAACCTGCTCAGGTTGTCCATCAACAAATAACCCTGAATATCTGCCCAGGACAGTGTCTATGAACAAAACACAAATGTAATGAAGTACACACACGCATAAATAAATAAATAGAAAATAGCAACTGCTGTCTCTTCTGTTAACATTCATGTTACCACTGACATCATCTTGAGCTTGACAGGAACAAGCAATAAATTAACAATGGGCCATATATACAAGTCATGAGTTCCAACTACAACATATGTGCTTGTCATACCAGACAACATAACACAAAGGTTATGTTGGCAAGTAGTTTCACATTGCTCCAAAGTCTCATACACAAATGCAGACCAACATACTTTAAGAGTGCTACAAATAGAACAGAGCCAGTAAAGGGATCAGGTTTGCAAAACTAAGCAGTGACATTCAAGCATAGGTATAGCAATAGGGGGAGAGGCTACTGCTAGAGCTCCTCCACTATTATTTTAGAGGGGGCACTTAGTCTCTCCACTTTGTAAGATTGAGATACTCTAATAGAGCAGTCAGCAGTAATGATTTACTCCAATAAAACATTCAGATGTATTTCCAATTTAAACTCAGTCAAATGTTACCAAATTCAATTTGAAAAGGGTAATTTTTCAAAATTTCCTTTTGGATGCACCACTTGCAAATTCTAACAGAAATTCATGTTTATCATGTTTATAAAACATTGTGTTCCATTTTACTAGTAATGTACTGCATAATTCTAATGTTGGATTATACAGAGGTGACTTAATAATCCAACCACCTCTTTAATCCAGCAAAAATTTATGGCTCCCACTGAGCATCGGATTAGAGAGGTTTGTTTCACTGTAGATTGAAGTGTACAGAACTTGGGTTGCAATTGTAATATTTAGGACAGAGTAAGAGTAACTAGCCAACACACTCCTTAATGATCTATTGCGAAGTGATCATATTAACCATACCTCTTGTTGGTAGCAAGATGAAAAGAAGGCATAGAAAGACAACACCCCTTAAAAAATATTACATAAAGGCCAGTTGTCAGGCCCACTCAAGATACACTGATAAAGTAGTCACCCTAATACCAACAGCCACGTTCAATATTCTAATAGAACAGTCACACATGCATATCATAGCTATGTACTATAACTAAACAAACTCGTGTATTTATATCCAAGCAATAAAAACTAGTAAAACAAGAAATATAAATTACAACATTGAACATTGCATTAAAATGTGTGCAGAAAATCTGTTCACCAATTAGTTGGTACTATTATGGAGTAGATATAGAGGCAGAGGAAAGTGAAGAGGTTGGGATAGGGGGGTGGGAGGCTCAAAATTATTTGAATTGACACTATATGGAAGCTGTTATGGCCACTCAGCATCCTACTTTTAGGAGGGTCTGGGGGCATGTACCCCCTCCTCCCAAATTTTTTTTTAAATAGGTGCTACGAATCTGGTAGCACTTGTTGCAAAAGTGTTATCAATTAAAATCTTTCAGGTACAACATATATACCATGAATCCTACCCTATATGATATGTAGCTGCCATTTGGAAACCACAATGATATTTAATCACGGATACACTTGTGACATCACACAAGGTAGTTAAAGTTGGGGGGTGGGGGTGGTGCACCCGCCGCCACTGAGCTTTATGGACCCCAATTTGTGTGGTATTGAATGTCTCAAATTTTAAAGTTTCATTTAAACGATTGTACCATATATTTGTCTGTTTTGTTTTGTGTCTTTGTAGCTACTGTCAAAAGCAGTTCTTTGAACTTTTTACATGTCTAACTAGACGACGTTGATTGTGTCTTTAATTGCCAGTCATGCTATCTCTCAAGTTGTAATGTCTAACAAGGGAACTTCAGTGTATTTGCTGTACATGACAAGGCAACTCATACTACTTCAGCCCACCATATTTTTGTTGGATTCTGCTGATCTTGGTGAGCACTATTTAGAATTCGATTTGAATCCATAGTCACTATAATGTCAATGAAGAGAGCTGTCACTCCAAGAAAGCAGAAAGTTATTGTAGAGAGGAAAAGGCCTGCAAACTTTACACCACCTAACTCTAGTAAGAAACAAAAAGGATCAGAATGAAGACACTGTTGAAGAAATTTACCAAGTATGTGAGGAAGCAATTATAGAATACTCTGCCACTAACAAAGGAGAAGAGGCAGTATTTTGTGAAGGCCAATGTAATGTATGGATACATTGAAAGTGCAGTGGACTAACATCAAAGCTATTTGATATAATCAGTACCAAGTCAGAAGAACCGCTCCGCTGTTGCTATTGCATGGTTACACAACAAATAAAAGAGATCAATGCCTTGAAGAGCCTTGCGGAATCTTTAACTGCAAAAATGCTACTCTCGTGTAATCTTTAACTGCTAAATTGACTAGTTCAGAACCTAGTACTGTTGAGAACAGCACAACTCTTAATACATCAAGATCTAAGGATACTAAGCACCCTTGTACTTCTAGTACTTCCAAGCCTCCTCAGGAAATGCCTAATAAAATGTTTAATGTTGTTGTTTATGGAATTAATGAGTCCCAGTCGAAAACTTCTAGAGCCGCCAGACAGAAGCAAGACATGGAAGCCGTGCTAACTGTTTTCTCCAAAATTGATTCTGCTCTTTCTAAATCGTCTATCTGTGATCTCCACCGTCTTCGTAAGTAAATTTAATGTCTCTAGCCCAAAGCTCAGACTGTTACTAGTAAAGTTGCTACGTTCCTTTGGTGCAACATCAGTACCTATCCAAAAGATTGTTGACACCAAAAGATATCGTAACAAAGCCTTACATGACCAGTGAGGAAAGAGCAATTGAGTCAGTATTTCTAAAAACAAGATGGGAAGTAGCCCACAATGGAACAAACAGGAAGAGTGGTAAACTGAAAGGAAATGAAATTTACATTAATAAGGAGGTAAAATAGATAAGTCTAATGGATCATATGTAATGAACAAAGTAACATCAAATCAGACTTCCTCTCCTGCAATGGACATCCCACGTCCTGACCAAATGTCTTGACTAAGAACATAAGTATAAAATTTTAATATTTGTAAGTTCATGTGACTATAAGCTGTGTGACTATAAGCTGTGGGCACATGTTGCCCGTAGACCTTTAATGCAGGCAAAGAGCATTAAAATTAAAATAAATAAATAATAAACTGATTTCCCCACTAATCATTAAAAGAAAGAATGGTGCCAGATACACAATTACATAACAGAAGTGCACCCCTAATACAAATGGCTAGTAAGCCAAGTAATTTAATTTTGGCTATGGTTCTCCTGTGACGCTTACAAAGAACAACACAAAATTGCTAGAATCAATGCATTATTTCAACTGTCGCATACGTGGTATGAAAATTACAGATGATTCCCAAAGACAATATGCAAAGCCATGACATGCCGCCCAAAACTCAACACTATTCATTGCAAGTGAAAAGGAACAGGGAACAAAGAAGGACAAAGGTAAATCTATTATAACACATTGCACTTACCATGGTATACTTATGCTACTTTGAAGGTATCAGCTATGTAGTGGTTACATAGTTAAGTCAGTAATTAGGAAACTCCATTGAAGTTTTGTAGAAACTCATTGGAAGTTTGGATGAATGTGTCTGGGCTTGATATAACTAAATGTCAAGTTATTGTGAAGGAAAAGTGAGTCTGGTTTATGGTTGATATGGCAAAAATGCAAGCTTTCATGATCTCTACTTTACAGTACTACCATATATACTGTATGATACAAACCTCAGATCCAATGATGTGTCCATTTTTAATGTTCTTCTGAAGGACCTTCAACATGTCTGGACCAGTTTTCTCTTTGAACTCAGCTGCTAATTTCGCCTGCAGTATAGAATAACAAGTTGACATAATAGTTAGCAAATACGTATTTACAAAGATTAGTAACCTCAACTGCACACAAAAAAAATCTGAAATATTTCCTTGATGTCTGAGATTATACTGCACCTATCAATACTATTTCACACCTTTTCAAACATACTTCATATAACAACTTTAAACAGGCTGTAGGACCAGGTGTCCTATACAGACCTTCAGCACTTGTGCTGTAAAGTCCTATCTGCCCCCTCCTGGACACAGTGGGGGAAATGGTGGGGATTAGACTTTTTTTTTTAAAATATCAAATTCTCCACCCATGGGGGCATGACTAGTGGTCAAATCCCTGTGTAACATGACCACTACAATACACTTTAGAAAATGATATGCATAATATGCTTTGATCTTTGGAGGATAACGAGCTCTTTAAAATCCATTAAGAGACTTGCTAGCAGGTTTATAAAATGTTTAGAAACCTGCTAGCAGAAAGACCTCACGTATCACAAATCTCACTTTCAATCATTGATTTGCAATGCTCCCTTCAAGCATATTCAGGCTGATAGCCTGCAGCGGGTGACCAGCAACATGTGGTTAACCACTCTATTCATTCTATAGGCATGCTTAAAAGAATTCGATTATGGGAGGTACAATATAAATGTTGTAAGTACATTTTTTTACAATGAACGGAGAGAAGTCCCAGAAAATTCTGTTTAGTGCCCATCTGTTTCTAAAGTGTTTTAAGGCTGTTTTCGTTTTCTATTAAACTATGGATGGACTTTATTAAGCCTAAATGGGTAAGCTTCCTTGTAGAAACATTATTTTGCACTATGTGTAATGTGGGTGGGGTCCATATTCGAAATCATGCCTGCTACTGACCTACTGTGGTGCCACTGAAGGCACAACTTGTGACAACTCGTTCCCATTGTATAAATCCACACAAGCTGCTTATTTTCCTCAAGAGTCCTTCCAAAAACAGGTTTCGCTTGTGAATGTATCTCCAGTTACCAAAGTTTAACTGTGGGTTTTGTTTTATTTAGATAATCAGCAGTGTTTTCTATATGGCTATAAGAGGTGATTATAGTGTGGTTTTTATATATTCAAAAAGTGTTAGTTGGTTTAATTGGTTAGAGTTATCAGCTTTGGTATAATATGTACTGAGCTTCCAACTTAGCCATTTAGCAAACTGTAGTCTTTTGGTAATTTACAGTCTCGTAACACAGCTATAGTATATTCACCCACTTTTGTCTATGAATGTAAAATCTGTATCAGTTACCTTCTGATATGACCCCATGCTGTGGGTTATGTGTTGGCATTATTTTGTAGCTAGCTATAGATCAGTCTTCATAACCCAGCAGATCTATAAATAAGTGGACTATCACAACAGCAAATTCAGAAAGTCCATAAATGCAAATATAGTTGCACTTTGCTAAGGATTGTCAGTGGACTAGCTAATAGCTACTAGTACCCTTCACTGCATTTTGCTTTTCAGTACACTTTATTGGTGTTAAGGCTAACAAAGTGTCACTAGGCTAAGGAGCATGCATATAATAACTGTGACGTTCAACACCACTACTACTAACTAAGCTATACTGACATGTTTCTTCCTCACAGATTTAGCTGATTAGAGCATGGCTAAGAGGAGCTGATGCATTATAGTATATAGCTAGCTGTATCACAATTAATCTAAATGCTTTGTAGCTACAAATGAAAAGGTTATCATGCATGCATGATAGTTACTCAATTATAAATATTGGGGAAAAGTAAAAATTAATGATATAAAGTGATATTATTTTCCACTAAAAAACTGCTAAAAAATGCTCTCAGATTCACCTTTAGAGGGCCTAATTTTCAAATTTCCTGTGGGGGGCATGTCCCCAGACCCCCCTAAGTTGGCATGCTTCGCATGCTAGTGTATGTGCTTTGCACACTAACATAGTCAAGACCTATTATTCCAAATGACCATGAATACTACATGAATCTTAGGTCTTGTGAGAAGGATTAGTATCTTCTAATGTCTGCTATGTCCCTGTCCAGCTTAGCCCCCCCCCCCTCAAAAAATCCTAGATCCTTCCCTCCTGATATAATATATTATACAATTACTGAACTGCAACATAATATTAAATTTTTTCAAGCACTTATGCAAAGGAGTATACTAGTGACATTACACTGTTTCCAGTCCAAAACAGAGTCCAAGGAAAGCACATCTATGCCAGATTAGTTCACCTGATAATGGCCCATGCATGACATTATTAACAACCTCCCCATAATATAGAGTTGAGGGGGCTCAACAATAAGCTTCTGTATATAATTAAAACATTTTAACCACCCTGCATGTTTGATAAGGTATGTTCTTCAATCTCTTATCATTCATAATATCGTCATCTGGCTCTGTTACTTCAGCCCTTCTCTTCACTTAATAGCTTGCTGCTCTTTTTTTTATTTCTTCGAAAAATGATGGGTAAGCCATGTAGTTGGATGATGACGTGACCGAGTATAGTTGAGCGACTTCACTGGAGCAAATGAATCCAGATACTTAAGCAAAGTCCCCTTAAAATGACCACATATCATCAGCAGGATAGGGGCATTATGCAATGATTCTCTACCGGACATGTACACTTTTATTCCACTTCTAAGATAACGGTGGTCACTCCACTGATTGAATTGTGTTAAAGCACTGATAAAATGAGGGGAGGTAAGAACATGATCGATAAGGGTAGCTGTGCATGAGGTCAGTCTTATGAGAATTAAGGATCCTTTACATGTTGTTGAAACTGAATACTTCACCTCAGAAATTCAGTAAAAAATTAAAGTCAACCACGAAAATGAGCGATTTGTAACAACAGCATGCATAAACATTAATTTCTGCTAAACGCTAGTTGAAGGAGAGCTGTAAACTGCATGCAATGGCTACTAGTTGTAATATAATCTATAGCTAATTACAGGATTTCTCATTCATATATATGATTCATATCGCATAATGGAGACAAATATTTGACACATATACCCAGCCTGCATGGGAGATAACTTGTAGCATTGAAATGGAGTCACAAACATCGGATATCCAAGAAGGGTATTTGGAGACTACCAGGTTTAAAAATTGTTATATAGCTATATAATATTATTATGTTGTTATCACCCTACACAGATATAGTAACAATAAAAAATTTGCCAAAACAGCTTTATTGACTGCAAATATCCTGATAAGTTGGTATACAATAAATTAATTTCGGTGATTATTACTGTGGTGGAGTCAAAGATAATTAATTATATTGATTAAGTCATTAATTCTGTAGAGTATAGTTAGGTGTGTCTTGTGTTCTAAGTGGCATAGGCATTTAGGGGAAGGGTGGTGGAAACGAGCCCCAAAACAAGTTTTGGGGGAGTAACTCACAGACTGATATTATTATTATTATTATTATTAGCATAATGGATACACGTACAAGAGTACAATAAAATGTTATTAGGCTGTAAGCCTTTGTTCATATCCATGGCCTGTACTGTCCCAGTACTTGTCAAGCTTTGCCTTGAATTAGCATTATAGCCTTGACATTTCATCTTAAATTCTGTTTGTTACTTTAATTGTTTTTCATTGCTTTATTGTATCTGTTTGGTTCCCAGAAGCTGTAGCCACTTTAGCTTTCATAATGTTTGAGTTTGAAAGTTTACATTACCGTGACAATGCATGCATGTTTATATCCATGTGCACTGAAGAGTCCAATACATACTTAAACCTTACAATAGCGTTTAATGGAGAGGGTATGTAAGAATGAGTAAATTATACACCATCTTATTATATTGTTGCATGCAATATGTCGATCAATTATTATGTAGACAGGTCAATCATTTCACAAATTTATAGTCAAAACATTTCCAGCAATAATAACAATTGTTAGATATGCCACAGAGATGATGTGACATCTATATTATGCTGTAATACGCTACGAGAAAGTATAGAACTTCCAAACATAAAACTTCCAACAATGAACAACTTTCTATTATAAAATCTTTTTTTCAGGATGATCCCGGTATCATGCAGGTAACCTGAATGAACAAAAACATGAAGTGTTGACAACTGGGAAGAGTTGGCTATCAATGTAGCAATTCCATCTCTTGTCACTGAACTCACAGACAACACCACATGCTCCAGTTCACCGTGAGTTGATACTTCATTCATAAATGTGTTAGGAATATCAGTTAAATCTGAATCTATAAACAACTGATGTAAACAACACTGCATATTGGTCTGATCTAATGACAAAGGAAATACAGAGTTTCTTGAGGTATAACTGAGATACCTTAGATTTGCACAACTAGAGATTATATTCTGTACCAAGTTAGACCCAAATTCCATCCAATCCAGCCTACAATAAGTTAGTGATGGAAAGTGACCTAACAGTAACACATCCTGATCACTATATTCGTCACAGTTGGGACAATACTCTATGCCTGCTGGTGGTTCTACCTGCAATGCTTGTAGGTATACACATTTCTGGAACATAGAGATCAGACATTGTTTGTACGTATCATGCAATGGTACTATCAAACATAACTCCACTGCTAGATGGGTCAGCTTCAGGTTGCTCAATATCTCCCATAATTGCAACTGATCTTCAACTTGTGCAACTTGTATTCCCAACAGGTTCAGTCCTTGTAAGTTGGTACAATAAGTGGCAATAGCACGTAAACCCTGCAAGTTGTTCAGACTTATGGCAGACAACCCAAGTCTCTGCAGATTAGGACACATTAGTGCAACTTGCCCCAGTTGGTCAGATTGAAATAGGTCATCACCAGAGAAATCAATATCAGTCACAAATCTGAGGATATCAACATTACAGCTGACTTGATCTCTATAAACAATGTCCCCGGGATACCACATGTCCGTCTTGTACATTGCTTTGCTGCCATCACTACACTCTGTCAAAATTAGACTATAATTTCCTCTAGTTCTAAATAACTTGCTAGCATCTAATATTGGAAGTGTGGCTCTCTGACCAAAGTTTAATTGGAAAGTTGGTAATGCTGGGAAGAGATTCAATGGAGGCTTAAAGCTATCATAGACCTTAACACAACCAGTTTTACCAATTGGAGAATTACAATTCCAACTTGCCCATGCAGTGAGAAGAGTTTCTACATAGGTGTGGTTACAAATAATATTCACACTTTCAGGTTTAAACCCCTTGTTTATCCAATCATGTAAGAAAGCATCTAGCTCTAGATTACGATGATCATTATCCTGCACTCGAATGGTCACATCTGATAGGGTATCACTTAGCGACAGCAATTCTCTCATGTCTGTGCTCCATCCAACATCTAGCCTCTGCAGTTCTGCCATGTGTCTCACAGCTTTCTTTAACATTGCAGGTTGTAACACACAAGTTGGCATACTTAGTGTTGTGATGCGATTACAGTACCGCGAAAAAACGTCTGGTGCTGTATGGGGCACGTGATCAGGAAAGGACAACATTTTGATGTAATTTCCACGTGACTTCAAGATACTGGCGATGATTTGTTCTTCGTGAGACTTATAAGAAGGCCAACTAAACTCTCTCCACAGTGATGGTGTGTCCATAACACTTCGAAGCTTACGTGAAACCATCCATAACCTCACCCTGTCACGTGTACTAGTCACAAAAGTCAGCAAATACATCAACAACTCGACGGGAAGAGAATGTAACATAATCTAAGTTAACAAAACAACGACCGTTCATAGTCTAATAACAAATCATATGATAGTACAACCATAGATGACCCAACCTTCGCACATTATTTTAAGCGCCTATTCAATTAATTCAGTGCATGGCTTCTTACAAGTTAACGCATGAGGAGGTGCTGAACCTGCTCGTATTATCTTTGCGCAAGTTGATGTGAAGTACGATCGAGGATATCAGATTTGAAAGCGACCAGTGGAAGAACGAATACAAGGACAGTAAGTACCCTATCTGTGTTATCGTGTAGTAAAGCAGGGGCGGATCCAGGAGTTGACAAGGGGAGGGGCACAAACAGGCTAAGTAGTTGGTGGTTAGCTAGGGAGAGCCATATTCTCTTGTTAGTTGCTGCATTTTTGAAACAGCAAAATATTCACCTCTTAGCAGTGTCTCACTGTTGATTTTTGTCATTTTGGCCTTTGCAGATGGTTGTGAAGTCTTAAAAGCTGTTTAAAAGGCTCTGAATGTCTTAACCAACATCAACACGATAATTAATTTTAGAGGCGCTTAGTACGCACGAAGGTGCTGGATGACAATTTCACAGTTAGTTCGACTTTGTTTTACTTTGGTTTCAGGTAAATTTGTAATAAATGCTAGTAAAATGTGCATATTTTCATGAGTTTTATAAACTGATCTATAAAATTTAGTATTTTAATCAGACTCAGAAGTATGGCTGGCTCCTCCACAAGGTGAGGAAGGGGGGGGGCATTTGCCCCAAATGCCCCATCCTGGATCCGCCATTGTAAAGGTGTTGTGTTCCGCTGACTGCAGAAGTTGCCTTTTGGAATGCTCCAGTTTTGGAAGCGATGATTGCAGGAAGTATCAACATTCTCAGATACTTGGGCAACAAGTTCGGTGAGAAGTAGTTAAGGTAAATGAGGGTATTTCCGGACACCCTTTGATAAAATCGCTCTACAATTGCACTCACAACGAGTTAAGACAAACTCTAGGAATCGTTGTAAAGCCTATCTTATGGTGCATCTGCAGTACAAATTTCGTTTCGATACAATCAACTGCTGAGGAGTTATGAACTGAAATTTAACAGCGTGTAAAAATGTAACATGCGGCTAATTCCGGACACTTCGAATAACAAGCAAGTAGAACTTTCCACAGGTTATCAATCCTCTTTTACAAGTATGGAGACTAAAGTACCATTCATCTGCAGCTGATAAATCAAGTAGAAAGTTCTTACCATTTGGGTGAAAGCAGCAGTGCGTATTTTTAAAAGTTTATGTAATTCGCTTTGTATTTCAGCCGAACATCTGCTGAAAAATCGACTGCCACTCCGCCTGTGCTTCATGGATTCTTATGATTTTTGGTATGCAATTAGCCAAGGGCAGTCGATTTTTCAGCAGATGTTCGGCTGAAATACATAAAATTTACTTGGTGGTATCTTAATTTACTTAATTTACTTGGTGGTACATAAAATATGTACATAAATACATAAGATACCACCAATTTATGTACATAAATACATAAAATTTACTTGGTGGTATCTTAATTTACTTGGTGGTATCTTAAATTTGATGTTCGGCTGATAAAATCAGCCGAACATCAAATTTACTTGGTGGTATCTTTCTATAAATCTTTGAAAAGTGAAAATATGAGCTTGGACTGACTGGTTCGATTAACATACTCAAAGTTTCTGAACAAAATTACCAGTGGTTGTGCTACAAATTCGTGTTAAACTTCGCGCTGGAATAATGGATTCGCTAGGCCATAGGACACTGCATTAGCATACCAAATTATAGGCCCAGGGATTCTACCATTGTTGAGAACGATCTAAGTGTCCGGAATTAGCAGCTGTCCAGAATTACCCGCACTTACCTTACTGATATAATTGCCTGTATGTCTTGTTATTCCTGGTATAACCAGTTAACATGAATGCTGCAACTTGGTGGTATGTTTTTGAAGCAAAATCAAATAAGCTTAGTCAAATAAGCATTGAAGTCAGTGTTGTGTAATGTTTGTCATTGTCAGTTAGAGGCAAGAGCAGTGACTTTACTGACAAATATTGTAGTCACAGTGAGAGAAAAGCTAGCTGATATAATATTCACTAGAATAATTACATGTGACCAAAATGTGGCCTTCTAATGTACTGTAAGTTAGGTAATACCAGTTGGCACTGAGATGCCTAGAAAATATTTATGCTCAGAAATTATTTAGAGTATAAGCAACACATAAGAGAAAATTTTGCTGCCAGATATCAAGATTACGGGATAAACAGCAATAATTTTATCATTGAATCACCCATTATAGTCTAATACATTATAGTCTAATACATTATAGTCTAATACATTATAGTCTAATACATTATAGTCTAATACATTATAGTCTAATATGCTTTGGAATTGTTTGCAAATCCACGAAAAATAATTTTAGCAGCATTGCTTAACCCATTAACAGCGGTAGCCGCCATATGGCAGCATGGCAGTATAAATCACGCAGGAAATGAAATCTAACTTTGCTATAAACTGTTTAGTGTGTGTAATAGTGAGATGCGCTAGTGCTAAAGTGGACACGCCCATAGGGGTCCCGTTTCTGGGATAACCGGATCCTTCCCGGACTAGTGCACGTTTGTTATGTAATAGTGTAAAGTGTAACCTTGTGTAATAAGCGAATTAAATTGTTCTTTGAGTTGAAAACAAGTAGTTAATAACAAAGAAAGTGTTATACACTGATGGAGACAGGTAAAGTCAGCAGTTGATTGCTTTATCCCAGACGTGGCATGATGGTTGTGAGTGCAGATATGCATGCGCAACAACAAAAATGGGACAAATCATGAAGAAACCATCTGTGGAATGGATCGCACTATAAGTAAACTGTATAGAATAGTCTTTGTACATAGTTAGTTGGGATTCCGTTGCTGGTTTTTACCAATGTTTAGACTTTGCCGAGTAATAACTTCATTGTGGTTAGTATTATGTAAACAAACAACACAATTGAGTTCCTTGTTTCATAGTGAGTATTTAGATGTATGGTTACTAAGTAGTTCTGTGTATGGTAAGGGTAATATGATGCAACTCGGCAATTCGGCTAGTAGTTGCCAGGATTTCAGCTGGCAATGAGTTAATTAACCTCAAAAATATTGCCCCTCAGGCTATACGGTAGATCAATGTGTAGAATTATACTTTGTTTGAAAATTAAGCATGGTAGATCATTTGCATGACATTTTGCATTACAAGCTTGTGGGTTGCAAGCTGAGGCGCAAGCTGAGGTGCAAGTAAGCTTGCAAGCTCATGATCAGGAGGCAAATGTGGGTTCCATGGATCCTTGGTTGTTTTTTGGCTGAAGCATTTTACATTTGGCAAAGTTTATCACTAACATGGATCACTTATTGCATAAGTTAAAATTGGTGCTTAATCTACTCAGATTACCTGTACTTGTTACAAAGGAACTGGTTTGAGTCTTGAATTGGATCTCCAGCCCTTCAAGCATGTTAATGACCTCTAGAAATAGCCAATGTGTTGATTTTTAAATAAGTAGAATTGTAGTAAAACAGGACTGGAATGGGAACAGCCAATGAAAAATATTTGATATACGTAAGTCATCATGTAAATATACAGGTTTTATACCAAATGCTTGTTTGAAGCATAGTTGGATCCTTCCAGTATAAATACTCTAGCTGACAAGAGCATTTTAAAAAAATAATAACCATCCCACCAGGGACCCGCAAGGAAACTATTGAAAGTCTGTGAATTTGATGTGTAGAATAGATCATATCGACTAGCTAACTTTCAACACTGAAACTTGGATTTGAAAGAGTTAATTAACTATTAAAGATAAACAAGTATTCTGGTTAAATTACAGTCCCTTAAGTTTGGGAAGCTGCACTTGCAGCCTCAGGATAATAAGTCATGACAAGAGTTCATAATATATATATATATATATTATGTACTCTTGGTCATGAGGAATGCAGCAGCTACAGTATGTTTGTTGGGCTGGAGTGGCTCCAACAAGCAATGCAGAGGACAGGATGATAGAAATAGTTACGGGTCAAGCCTTCTCTGCATGCAGCCTGACAAGCATACTGTTGCACACTCCATCATTCGGTTTGACACTAGTCTATATTTAGCTAATCTATACTCACTATATAGTTCATCAAATTCAGGGGCTTCAAGCAAGTCATTGGTAACAATAAAGGTTGTGACTGCTCTATTAAAGTATTTTAGTAGAGTGACATCTTTATTAGAGTGTTTCAATCCCTTAACGGCAACATTGACGTCCATTAGTTCTTCCTGTTTCCATCCCGACTCCTACTCACCCTTGACTTTCAGTTCTTAACTATTCTAGCTGCTTTGATAAGGCTTATTGGCTAACCTTAGAGTATTACCCCTTTTACAAATGTCTAGATTTCTCCGTACTGTTTGAATTAGCAGACAAAGTAAGACACAGTGTCTGAACAAAACTTTAACTTTAGTAAAACTTGTCCAGACTTGAGTATTTTTACCTTTAACAACTGTCAAGCACAGTAGGGGGCCCAGGGCCAATTTAAGAATTTGGACCCCTATAGCTGATATAATAGCTAGGTAATTCCTTTACTAGGGCATGCCCTCCCAGGAAGATTTTGAAAATTAGACCCTCCAAGATTGAATATGAGAGTGATTTCTTAATATCACACTATAATATTAAATACTGTTGTATTAGAGTGACTGCTCTATTAGGATACTCAAGCTTGCATAACAAACATTGGTAATACTAATGGTGGTTTGCTATTAAATTGCAGTTGGTGAAATTTAATTTGACAAAATGCTTTCACAGAAAAATTGGTGGTGCACCATTACATGTGATGTTGTACTAAGCTGACAGAAGGAAATAGTGTGCATGATGAATCCTTCTGTTCTGTAATGCTGATCTTATGGATTCAGTCACTGCATGCATCAATCTGGATGGGTCAATCGCTTTCATGATTGAAAATGGGTTGGGTCATCCCACTTTAAAAGTCCTGCTGCAGCCTAGTTTATTTTGTGGGCCACGCCCACTTAAACCCAATGACTGTGCATGAGTCCATGTCTGTTGCAAAGCCTACATAGAGCCACACCCATTAAGTGAGAACAAGTTCTATTCTAGTCTAGTCGTACACCAAGCAGCTTCTGTCGTGAGCCATACCTATTTGCATGCATGGAACCACGCTCATTTACCAGTAAGGTAGTATCCATGAAGCCACATTTGGTTTGTCAAAATCTACCTCAAAGTTAGTCCATTTTCAATAAGCAACCAAGGAATCTAATTAAATTCAAGGAATCTAATTAAATTTATGACTTCAGTGGATTTTAACCGTGAAGCCATGTTTTCCAATGACTCCAATGGGTATTTTAGCCCTCTCTTTCTACACATGTTACTTGGGCATAATTCACAGTATTGGTGACTGCTAGGAAACTTTATAAACTTTAAGGGGTACTCTTTAAGCCAGTCCATGTTGGTGGTTCATACCACAAATCATTGCATTAATATGTAGCAGTATATATTATTGCTCACATATATTATCATTTGTGGGCGTAATCTAGAAAGCAGGGAAGACAAAGGCTAGACCAGTAAGGAAGGTTACCAGAAACAATAGTACAAAGAAAACATCAATTACAATCTCTAAACTGTAAGACTTTATGGTTAGATAAAGGCAAACACCACTATCAACGCTATCACACATGAAAACTAGGTTTACTCTGTTGGTGAAGCAATACATCACTTGTTAATGGCTACAAGGCCAGAAATCATTCAAACTCTTCACCACTAAGTGCCTACCTCACTAAAGAGCTCTCCTCTAGCCTGTTTTAACTGCTAAAGACAACCTGTGCACAAATGATGTCATAATTAACAGGTCACTAGTATTGCTGCATATTATCTTCATTTGTAGTCCCAGTACTATTCAACAAGGATCAATTAGTAGAGTGGTTCCAGAAGCTTCTGAAAACCTGTATCACTAATTACCACACCAAAGTATATGGGATTAACAGCTAATCAATAGTGATGTCAAAATACATTGGAGCCTATGGAAAACAGGCTTTCATAGTTAACTTTAAGTACTCCAGTAAAGCCATACAAGAAGCCAAAAAGTGCACTGCATACTTTAGTCTTATTGAAAATGGCTACTGCTATATATTTAAAAAGCTTGGACACAAGGTATGAAAATAATATTGACGAATTTTAAATATGGCAGTTTGGTGACGAATCACCAATTCGCCAAAATTTAGTTTACTGCCAGTTATACGGCATTTTATAGTAAGCTCTCTGCCAAATGTATTCCACCTAGGAAACTTTTGCACACTATACTCTTCTATGCTAGACTGATTTTAATAGTTTGTTAGAGTAGATACTATAACTGAATATTTGCCTGACTGCTGTATTAAGGTGACTGTTCTATTAGATTGTCTCGATCTTGATGTAAAAGTTACAAGTGCCTTATAAGATATATTACAAGTAATGGTTTGCTGCACCTGTAAATATACTCACTATTTATTGGGATTGCTGGCTAATAGATGGTATCTCTTACTGAGACTTCCTGTGTCTTTGGCTCTACAAGGAATATTTACACTGTTGTACATTCATTTTTTGTATATGTGGATAATGTAGTTATAGGGCAGCTATGGTGAGGCCCCTGGAGGCCCTCTTAGGGCCCATTACAAAGTAAGGCCCAGGAAAATATGCCCACCCTGTTAGCGACCCTAGTCAATTGCAAACCTGATAATATGCATTTTGTCTGGGTGAACAGTGAGCACAGGATGTACATACGGTACCGCTCAAATGCTACATCATCTCGCGAGAGTATGAGTGATTAAAAAACTCACTAATTAAAGAGCGTGACACCTATTTTGCTCACGAGTGTTTGTCCCATTTTGTTTGGGATGAATACTTGCAAGCAAAACGGGTACCACACCTTTTAATTAGCAAAATTTTTAATTACTCATATTCGCGAGACAACGTTGCATTTGAGCTGTACCATGCATACGTACAGTCAAAATGGAACATGATCAGACAAACACCAATTTTGGTCAGATAATGTCAGATGTGTGTGTGTGACCATTATTCCATCATTCAACAGGAATGGCTGGCAAGGATGCACTGGCTGATGCTGTGTTAGGAGGAGGATCAGTGACATTAGTGCTCAACTCCTTAAAATCTATTTGCCAAGGATGATGAAAAGGTGAACATTATGCTAATTTTCTTGTTATTGGACACTAATACTGTTTTAGGCTATGCACCGTATGTATAGCAATTCTTCATGGGTAAAATTTTAATGAATCATCACTGTCCAAAGAGGGAAATTTTCACAGTTAAATGTTGATTTGTGAAATTGTGAAAATTTCCTCCACTACAGCATTATATTGTCTATTGATACAAAGCACAAGCAGCATAGCAAGATCACTTTTTCATTGGGTTCTTGTCAACTAAATGACAAAAAGAATTAGTAAAAGCAGTCTGATTGTACAAGATTATCTCAGTATACTCTATATCTGAGGACAATGTTTGTGATAAGCTTCTGAAATTTAATTGGTTACAATTATTTTTTGATTACATTTTTTTCCTAATTTACTTGAAAATGTAACTGAGTGTTTTATTTGAGTGCATAACTGCTCTATTAGAGTATCTTAATCTTTAAAAGTGGAGGCTCTTGTTGCATATAGCGTATAGTATATTATTTTCACGGAGTAACTCGCATTTCAAATATCCCAACAGTTAGGACAGACTACTTTGTGTACAGTTTGAGTTTACTGATCCTTATAGCTGATTAATCAGCTTTTTCTGTATTGCAGGCAAAGTGGCAACTGAGTTCAAGAGAAAACTGGTCCAGACATGTTGAAGGTCCTTCAGAAGAATGTTAAAAATGGACACATCATTGGGTCTAAGGTTTGTATCATACAGTGTGGTAGTGCTGTATAGTACAAAGATAATGAATATTTGCATTCTACCAAATACATAAATATTGACCAAAAAAACAGTATCACTTCTCCTTCATGATGACTTAGCGTTATTGATTAGGTATATATCAAATGTGCCTTCAAGCATCCAAAAATGCTTCTGATGAGTTTCTATACAGAAACTCTAATGGAAGTTTTCATCCTGGCACTACATAACTAGCCAATTGCTTCAGACAATTGTAATCCAATAATGACTAATGCTATGTGCTTGATTTTTTTAGCAGTTAATGTTTGCTTTGGTCCAACATGCACCTTTGGTGTACCACATGTAGTTGGCAGAGTACGTGGATCATGGACATACCTTTGTACTGCTTTTTACATGTCACGTTTCTTTTTGCAACACATTGTCACTGATAGCATGTCAATGGCTTTGTGCTTTGTCAGCTATCACATTGGAAGAAAAGTGGGAATCATTTTATACCACACTGAAATAGTTGAAGCATAGATAAATATTCCTAATGGATTGAAAACATCCATTAAATTTATCTATCTTAGTTATGGTGCACCAATATACTAAGAAATTTGTTGAAATGTGCTGTCAGACTGTTTGGCTTTTCTCTTTCTTGTTTGAAGGTGTGCATGGATATACTTTTTACATTGTTTAGTGTTGTGTTGTGTACTGAACAAGACCACTGTGGACGTTAGAGGAATTACTGTTTGTGACAGGTGGATACTGGCAGTATGCATCAGCGAATATTTCAGCAACATTATAAGCCAACTTCACATCACAACCATAGAATGCATGATATATACATATATATCCAAGTACACAAAAAATGTTTGGAATTTTCATCTAGAGTAGGGACCATAGCACATTGATAAAACATACTGAAACAAGTTGGAGTAGTCCATGATATTAAATCACAGTAAAACAATAAGAAGTGTTATATCCCTACTGTGCTCAAGGTACCATAACGGAAATGCACAGTAGGGATAAACACTTCTTATTGTTTTACTGTGATTTAATATCATGCACTACTCTAGCTTGTTTCAATACTTTTTATCGATGTACGTTGGTCCCTACTCTAGTTGAAAATTCCAAATTTTTTTTGTTTACTTGTTTGTTAACTTTTTTTTGTAAATAATTGGGGCAAGCCTGAGTGAGCCCCACACTAGCAAGAAGTTTCATATGGTGAACCATGTATGATCAAAAGCGGAGAAAAACAATTGCTAATTAAAATTCAACAACACTTACAGAAGAATCACAGTATAGTTTACTGACACTCCAAATAAGGCTCATACGGTCAACCATTACACGAACAATAATCGGCGTGGTTTACTGACACTCCAAATAAGGCTCGTACGGTCAACCATTGCACAAACAATAATTGGCGTGGTTTACTGACACTCCAAACAACGCTTGTACCTTGTGTCATTAAATGATATGCCAGTGTCATATTATCAATAAAATGGAACAAGAAGAAAGATTACTGAAGACAACGGAGGGAGCAATATAGAGCATGAAGAATTTGGGAAACCCCTGAACAGAGACAGCAAAGATTAGCCAGGCGCAGAATATGGCAGACGAGGATATGCCGCACGAGGATATGCCGCATTAACCATTGAGGAATGCCATACAGGTAAAATAACAAGAAGTGGTACATACATTATTTAGCTATACATATTATCTAGATACAACTACAGGCTACACATACTATAATTAAGGGAAAGGGGGATTGTCATCAATATCAGTACCCTGAAGTGTCCAATACCTCAGGATCATCCTGGCATTGTTCATCCATAAAGCAACAGAAAGTTGTTGGAGCAGATTCTACCTTGCTAGCTTAGTAGGAACACCACTACGGGGGGTGGTATGGTCAACAATTGTCTGTACAGGTTGAAAGTGACAACGATTTGGAATCAACTGAACAATCTCACTTGTCAGCAGAAACTAACTCTGTTAGTACGACCATCACCTTCACCACCTGCAGACAAAATAGTGATATTAATATTTTAATTGTAACTTTATGTAAGTTAATATTTGATGCTATTCAACATCATCATGTTTCGTCATAAAATCATTACTAGCTAGCTACAGATCAAAAAAAAATAAAAATCTGAAATCACAACTATTTGAATCTTACTGTAACTTACCCTGTCAACTTCACACTTTATAGCCATGAAATCCTTACCTTCATCATACATCAGGCTCGCCCCATGATGCTTAAGCATCTGTCTAGTTGTTATGATTGGTGAACCCATGTATACTGCATCTGAAATGGTGCCACGTGCTCCAGCTATATCAATTATCGTATGAAAAGGTTATTTTTGTTTTTGCAGAAAAGTTAATTTTTTTAACAGAATGGCTAGCAAACACAAAAAAGCAAAATTAATTCTACTACTACAATTACACTACTATACTACTACTAACTAAGGGTAAAGGGGATTATCATCATCAGACCCCTGTAGAGCCCAATATCTGAGGATCATTCTAGTATTGTTAGTCCATAAGGCAACGGACAGTTGCTGGAGGAGATTTTTTCATGCTAACTTGGGAGGAACGCCACCACGGGTGGTGGTATGTCTGCAAAATGAAGTATCCATTACGCTTCATTGTTGGCTATGTTCAACCCATTATACAGTAGTACGAATCAAGAACTGTTTGAAAAGTACCTCTGCAATCAAAATAACCACTATAAAAATATGGACGATTTCCATTTCAAAGGGAAGCCATCACATGCTACCGCCAAATCGACACTTTTTGCTGTCAGCAAAGATGAATAGGACACTGGTAAGTCCATGAAGAATTTTACATACTGCGGTATACCAAAAGCCACCTCTTGGGCCTAAACAACGTCGAACAGTGAAAAAATCAAGCCCGTAAGCCTTAGCAGTTATCGAGTTACACTTGTCTGAAGGTATCAGTCAGTAGAAAATTCCATTAAATAAATTATTTTTAAAATTCCGTAGCAACTTGTTGAAAGCGTTTCAGGTCAACCTGAAAGCTTAGTTTTACCTAACCAGAAGAATGAAGAAGAAAATTGGAAAATTGAGGCTGGGAAAATTAAGGCTGGTTTTTGGGTGATGTCATTTTGTGGGCCATGCCTACTCCTTTGAGGTCCCTACTATACAGTACTATTGTACTGTATGGTATATATAAATCTTATGCTGATGTCATGTTCAATTTGAGCAAATCAATTGCACAAAGTAACGCCTCTTTTCTCTCATATCAAAACAATGGAAATGGGGGGCACATCGAAACAATGGATATCTATAGTTAGTCTATTGCACTCTACCTAGCTGCTACAAGTGGTGTAAACAACAGTAAAGAACCAAGGATCCAGGCTGCACTTTCTGTTTTTTTTGAGTTTTTCTTTCTTTCGGGAAATTTGTGCAATCACTATGAAACATGCACTGTATTTCACTTTTAAACCTGAATTTTATGATGCTGTTGTTTACTACTTTCCAGTGTCCCTATATACCCACCAATTAGTGTGTAGGTGGTACTAACTCAGCTGTACATAACGAACATGATACAAGAAACAAAATGTTTCACTTGTAGAGGACTATATGGCACACAGTACCTATAAGTGAATCTTGCAAATCTGATTCTTTCACTTGTTTTCTGATTGCAGCACTTAAAATATGTGACTGGATCTGTGAAAACCGTTCTTATCGCCCAAGACAAGAAGTTTGATTTTTTTTTTTTACACAAACACAAAGCTTAATGAATGTGCTATCAAATTTCACTGTGACAGTCGACCAGAGTGAAGTGGTCTGCTTTTGCTGGCTGCTTTTTAAAAGTACAGTGGTGAGCCGTACGAGTGGTCTGGAGTCTTGATGGAGCCCTGGCCAACTAGGAGATGGCTGTGTGTGGCTGTACAGCTCCGTGGTGTTGGACAATGACCTGTGCTGTAAATTTCCTTTCATTTTAGCCAATTCTGAGCCCTGAATGGCCAATAACTTGGCCTAATTCATCCCAACACGTTCCTTTTCAATTTTTGAACACCATTCTGCCTGCCTTCCAGGGCCCCCGCCTCCCACCCTTCTGGAGCTTGCCTGATACAGGTTTAAAAACTATCTAAAATGGCGGGAAACTTGGCTGTTGGCTACTTCATCACTAGATGATCTGGAAGGTAAGAAATTGGTGTGAAACGTGTGAAAATTTGGTATGCGTAGCTACCACCACTGGCCAGCTACAACACTCTGAATATTTAAAACCGACGTTTCTCAATACTTTTAAATGGGCAATAAGACCAGTTTTCCCAGAGACAGTCACATATGTAGCTAGTATGTATAGAAATGTGAAACTACTTGCTAAGTGCTACCAACATGACAAACACTTATCAGGGGCGGATCCAGGGGGGGTTCAAAGGGTTCCATGGAACCCCTTTTTGAAAGAGCCTCTCTTACTAGAGATACTCTAATAGAGCAGTCACAGTAGTCTTTTGAGGAGCAGTGTAGCAAGCTATGTATACAGTTATAAATAAGGAAATGTAGCTGGTGAGGGCATCTATGGTGAGTGGCAGCTATTGCAGGTGATGACTTTTTTTTTTCTTTTTTTTTTGGTCTTCAACTTACAGCTAGGCTGAAGTTGCAATTCCAAAATGGAACCCCCTTTTTAAAAGTCTGGTTCTGCCCCTGCTTATCAACTATATAGCTATTTGTGTCTAGGTTGCTAAAATATGTTATCCACAAACATGGTGTTATTGTCTAATATTAACAGAAGACGATTCATATTTATTTGGATTTTATACCTGTATGTGTACTATTTTTGTTGTTGTTGTTTTGCACTTAGACACTGTCCTGGACAGATATTCAGGCTTACATCTTGTTGGACAATCTGAACAGATATGTTGGAATGAACCTGGCTGACTACCCTGTGCTCCAGAAACTTCATGATGATGTAGCTGCTCAACCAAACATTAAGAAGTGGTTGGAGACAAGACCCAAGACTGAGCATTAAACTATGGACTACTTTACCAATAACTGTGACACTACTAAACTGCTAGTAAAATATTGTGTCTTGGTAGTTATTAAAAACTGTTTGTTTTTCTTCCAATGACTGTTGCAAGTAATGATATAGTAAATTGACAAGTTTCTTAAGTAGTGAAGTCCCCCCAATACATGACTGGTTTATTAGAGTAGCTCAGGCTTGTATGAAAAGGTAGATCCCACACCACCTCAGGGAGTGAAGAATTAAATGTTATAGTGCTTCCTCTACTTGGACCCTTACAATCAAGCAAACCTGTAACAAGATCAAGCCAGCTATGGTCTCTAGTCAGTGTATTAAACCAAAATGCTAAGATTCAGGCCTACTGGATGGTCACAAGCAACAACGTTTTGGATTGTAAACCACCAATTATTTCATATCAATATTTACGTAACCCACACCTTTGAAACATGTACCTTTTATAATAATACCTCCAACCGTCAAATGACACTTTCTGACTTATCAATGTATGAACACTTTATCTCTTGTGGATTTAGTTTTGCATATAAAATATGCATTTTTAATAAAATACTGATGTGTTGTCTTGTAGGGGGTTGCTAATTAATAAAAATGGTAAGGTGAGCTCTTTTGTGGTAATCATTTCACTCCTGACTTGTTACTAGCTATAGTTCTTCACTTGTTACTAGCTATAGTTCTTCACTTGTTACTAGCTATAGTTCTTCACTTGTTACTAGCTATAGTTCTTCACTTGTTACTAGCTATAGTTCTTCACTTGTTACTAGCTATAGTTCTTCACTTGTTACCAGCTATAGTTCTTCACTTGTTACCAGCTATAGTTCTTCACTTGTTACCAGCTATAGTTCTTCACTTGTTACTAGCTATAGTTCTTCACTTGTTACTAGCTATAGTTCTTCACTACACTATCATAGGTTGTTGGTACCAGTAGTTCACAAATTGTTTTACCCTGTGAGATCAGTAGTCATTTGTCATTATAAAAAACATTACCCTTGATAATAGTAATAACATGATATAACCCATGCACTATATGGTAGGGTGCTCAAGAACAAATTTAAACTGAAACGCCATAATTTTATTATGTAGTTATGTTACTTATGTAAGAATTGAAACTTGCAATCTTATTTTTTGACAACCACATAACAATATACAGGAACATGAATTTTGAGAAAGCCTACAACACTGTAATTCAAGTCAGTAACAACGGCAATGACACTTCAGTGTATTACACCACAGCAGCAGAAGTATCTTTATCATTGACACAAGACACATTTTCTAATGCAAAAAAAAATCTACACAAAATAAAACATGGCTATATACTTACCAGCTAACAACACTTTCCTTGTGTCTACTGAACTGGATGTGTAGCAGTAGATGTGCTGACATTTCTTTGTGATACTTTTAATAGTGAACACTACCTCACTAGTGTACTCATCAATCACGTTGTATTGGTATTGATAGTTACAGGTATTTATTACACCAACAGATGGTCTAGGATAACCAGTGGCCCTGCAGCTACCAGTGACTGAAGTGTTTTCAACAACTGCTTCTGGAAGTGTCCACTCTATCACAGGTGGAACTATGTGTTTGGAAACATTGCCACTTTATACACACTACATGCAAAATGTATGAAAGGGAGGTACAGTTATGTATTATGATACATAGAGTTGTATGTACATAGCTACGTAGTTTAGTTCAATAAATTTCAGTTCCCACCTTCCACTGTTATACAACACTGACGCTGGTCAACATCACACTGTTTACTACAACAGTAATCTCCAGCATCACTGAGGCTTGATATTGTCCAGCTGTAAGTGTGTGAACCTTGATGGATAAGATCAGCTTCACCAGCGGTATTGTAATGGGTGAAATTGTAAGTCGATCCTCCACATCCAAAATGAGGACATAAAAACTGCACAGTTTCTCCAATGGATCTTTTGATTGGTTGTGCAGTCCCTCTTGACTTACAGATCCCTACTATACGTAAGATTATAATTGTAGAGAGATATATGTATTAGCCATGCACTGCAAAGTAATACATACCTGCACTAGCCTCTTGGAAGGAAGACAACACAATAGACATCACCAGTGACAGTATCAGCAGCCAGCACATTCTGATGATAAACTGTTCAGCTTGTTCAATTGATATTCAAATTACATGTCTTGCTCATCTGTTGTTCTGGTAATTTATACTAGCTCAGTATGTGTGATGTCATCATGGGGAACAATAGTTTGGATTTCCCTTCACGGCTTCAGTTTCAGTAATCGAATGCAAAAACTCTTATAAAGGAAATCACTTTTTATTTAATGGTGGCTACAACGAGCTTAATTGTATCTCAGAGAGTGGGAGCATCATTTTTGCACTACAATAGATGGATACCATATACCATAAATCAGTCAAGTGCTTATAGTCATATTAAATAAATTGTCATAAAGCTTTGAATTAGCAGAAATTGTGGAAAACAATCATGTTCTAAAACAAGTTTCTACCCATAATCCTTCCCAGTTTCTTTATGATCATAAGTAAAGCAACACTATAATAATGGAATACTACACCAACCAGTGAGAAAAAAATGTACACATATATTTATTTATAATTGCTAAGGCAACAATAGATTAGGGACAGAATATAAAAATTACCTTATATGTTAACAGAACATGCTGTGTATAATGATACACTGATGTATCAGTACAAGTGTAGCTATCTGGGTTGAAGAAAACCATGATAGTGGCCTACAATATGAATGTGTAACTGATCACAAGTAGTTCAAAGGATGCCTTGTTGGACCAGATGTAGAACATTATGGTTGCCACGTTTTTGGCTTGCTTTACCACTCAATGGTAGAGAGAAAAGACAGGTGTGTGTGTGTGTGTGTGTGTGTGTGTGTGTGTGTGTGTGTGTGTGTGTGTGTGTGTGTGTGTGTGTGTGTGTGTGTGTGTGTGTGTGTGTGTGTGTGTGTGTGTGTGTGTGTGTGTGTGTGTGTGTGTGTGTGTGTGTGTGCTTGCATGTATGTGCGCATGTGTGTGTATCAGCTATAGCTGGTGGGAGTATGTATGCTTTTTAATTTGTTTCAAATAAAGAAATATCTTATAGCTGTATCCACAATGGTGTTTGGCCACAGATCTAATTCATAGCAAGTGACTCCATGCAGCATCCTTACAACACAACATCCAGTCAACTTTCAACTACTAATTAAAACTTTTAAAAACTGTAAATGATGAGTATAAGTAAGAGCAATACACAATGTCTTCCCAGAACATTTTATAGAATGTACGTCTGTGAGGTGGCTGCATTAAAATGTACAAATTACTCGCTTGAGAGAATTTGAACTTTAAAGTTGGTTAGTTTTGAGAGATGGCCTTTCTGAACTGTGACAGAAGACAGATTCCACTGTAAAATACCCATTGGGTATAGGCCATGTGGTATGCCCATGCAGTTGCTGAATACTAACTGGATTCACTCAAGTAATGTAAACAAAGAATACCAGTCCATACACATGACCAGGAGCCCATAAGTACCTAACATGACAAAGCCACCACATGTCCATTTGCAACAAAAACTAACACACAACTACATGGCTTTTCAAAGCATTATCTCCCACCTTATTCTTGACACTCATGCCACTCTCTAATTATCAATTAGTTAAATCAACACAGGAAGCAAAAGTACCTGTATTCATACAAATACCCACTAGCTAGGATGGACCTTTTTATTTTCAACATGATGATGTGTCACCTGAATATTATGGTATACCACTAATCAGTATATACAAAGTTGCATGTGGTGTGTATGTTTATGCTTGGGACTTACAGACTTACTTTACACATTTGTGCGTGGAAGGTGCCACATAATTAGGATATGATCAATGTTCCTATTCAAAACTATATTCTGATAGTATCAGTGTTGATGCCATATCATGCCAATGTAGCAATACATTTCCCAAATGGTATGACTCAGATGTAGATAACTGATTATAGTTCATGCACTTTTATGGTTACTAACAAAATTACAGTTAATTGATGTACATATTAGCTGTAAACCCTGCATGCATATAGTTTAAATCTTTCACACTTGACTTTGTATAAAGTGGCACTTTGTAGTGAAATTCATGGCCCATTTCATTTCTTATAGTGAACTACCAGACACACTGGAATTGCTTTGTTTTGATAGTTCCTTTTTCCCAGGGCGCCACCACCCCCTGGTAAAGTGCTGGAAAAATAAGACTGTAATCATAAAGGAATCAATGGGATGGAAGCACTTGACCTGAATAGTCACTGGGCTGCCATGATGAGACCATGTTCCACACAAGCAGGTCACAGCTGACCTGAGTAAAGAAAAGCTGGTGGAGCATCTAATCTATATAAGACAACACACCACTGTAACTCTGGTCTCTCTGAGCATCAAGCATGAGATGTCAACTGCTTGTAAGCAGTTGTGGCTGCACTGCCCACTCCCCCAAAAGTAAAGAACACCAATTGGGTGAAGGAGCCCATTTCAACATTCCTTATTATGCTGTTCATACATTCACTGTTTGTCACACCAAAACCTTCTGTACAGAGAAGTTACTGCTGTGTTACAATAACTAGATTGGAGACTCTTACATCAAAGAAAGCTCTCTGATGACGGTTTCACCAGAACCCTTGCGCACTAACATCCAGGCATTCCTCATCCTCCACATTTGCTTTGTATGGCTTTTGACTTGACAAATGACAATGTATTACATAAGCAATGTAAACAGTTTTATTGTGCTATCCCGATTACGAATACTGCACTAGTACAAAATTATAAAACCAAGCATGATTTATTTAAACATTGTAGACTTACAGCTACATGCACCATGTACTATACACAGAAGCTATACATACTGATTGTGGAGTTCAATCAAATGTAACTACCTTTATTATGAAGATCAGGTCCCAAATTTTGCATAATATACATTTACATTGTGATATGCAAGGAGACCAAAGACTGCTCTATCAAATGGTTCAAACTGGAGGTATTGTCATAAGGAATTATATGTTTGGTTAATGGCAACCTATACACTAACCCAAGTATTTTGTTGGCAGGGTTCTAAATTACACAGCTCCCTGGTATAAAACAAGGCAATTGTGTGCTTGTATAACATAAGTATATAGGGGCAATCTTTTTCTTCTGCCTATTTTTCTTTCCAATAATTATTTTATTTTCCACCTCATTTAGTAGTAAGCCTATACTATAAATAGTATCCTAGCTACACCTTTACTAAAGTGTACTGTCACAGGCCTAGGGGTCTTACCAGGTGGATCTGACCTGGGCATTTATTTTGGTGAGCTTCCCAAAAAGTAAATTAAAAAAAAGAGTCTCTAAACACAGCAACAAGTATGAATATAGTTACGACCCATAATATAATTATGACCTGCTGTTATAGCAAGAGATTAATAATACTGTAGCAATGTCCTGCAAATTTAATAGTGTGCAGTATGTACATGTGTATATACTGATATTGTACATATAGCCCTCAGCTCTCATCGGCTTTCAAAGGCAGTCACAGTATATACATATAGCTATAAGCATTTAGCTACGGGTACTTGGGTAAGTGTTAGCTATGCCTGACAGATGACTGTGTGTGACATTAAGGGGAAATATGGCTTGTTGACTAAACATTCACTAGTACTGATTTGTAATCACTTGGTTCTTTACTCCACTATTGTAGGCTCAAATTGCTAACTATGCTGCCAATCACAGTTATGCTATGCTATATGCACGGGGATGGAGATCTAAGTTATATACTCTCTAAATGCCACAATGATGTTGGTAAAGTCATGAGGATCACCTGATTCAGAAGTGTCAGAGTAAAAGTGAAAGTGATAAGGCTCTGTCCTAATGCTGCCAAAAGCACTGAGTCTATCATGTGGGCCTATTAATAGGAGAATCATACAGGTCGAAGAACACTATTTAATTGGTTTTAATGTGTGCACCAAACTACATTTCACTTTAATACTTCCTACCTTTAGTAGTTTATTTGTTGAGTTATACACAACCATTGAATCAAACATGCTATTTACCAGAAATGTGATGAAAGCATGTAGAAAATGAACACATAGGAAATTGTTTATGACATCTAGCAAACAAGCAATGATTGATCTCTTCATGCACTCACAGTGTACTAGCTCATTAGAAACAAAATAACGTACATGCAATAATAATAATAATACTAGAATTTCCCTTTAATGTCACGGTTTTTATGAAATGTCCCTACCTATATTGTTCCACCAATCCATTTGTTATGAACACTGGATACTTGGCATTAAAGATTGATGACGGTTTAGAGTGACAAGCACAGCAAGTATCATTCTAAATTGAATGTTGATGAAGAATATACTAAATTGAATGTTGATGAAGAATATAATTGTGTTTGCTATTGTGTGTGCTGTTTTGATTACTGGAAATCTTGCTGCATTTATTCATATGTCAATGTTCAAAATGTATTCTACTTTGGGAGAGAATCAGATATTGCAGGGGACACTGCGATTCCCTAATTAGATACTCCTTCTCAAGCTCACATTTAACCTGAAGTCAGATTCTATCATTATAATTTATGAATAGCAAAGTTTTGATGTGTGACATAATTACATTAAGCTAGATGCTTAACACTCTGAGATTGAATGGAGACTCTTTTGTATACCATTATCGGAAGAGGTTTAACATATGTAATAATAAACTGAGATCACACTCTCATTCATTCTTTTGTGTGTCTGAAATTCAATTTGAATGAAATTTCAATAGATCTATGTACCTTGTGATAGGGGAGTCACTATTCAGTGGACTGGATTACTGGACTGGAACACTGGACTGAACTACTGGACTGACAGATTTCTGTTTTTTAATAACAATTGGATGTACTGAGTCTTGTGAAGGGCCCCTAGAGAAGCTGCAGCCCACTACTAAATGCTGAATGTGAGCAGTGAAATATGCGAAAACTGTCTTTTAATAATTTCATTACTATTTTGTTATGCTACTATAGAGCATTTATGTACTCCTGACCTTAGTGTAGTACTGTAATAAATGTGACAGTGATAGCTAACCAATGATGACCTCCTTCAAGATATCCTTAAAGCACAAGCTTGAGTAGCAAGCTGCTGAGTCTCGCTCATGTTGATATATAGGCCTGGCCACACAAGACTAACTCATTTCGTAAGCTTACCTTGAAGGATATCATCACCTGGATTATTGATCACTGGTTAACTATCGCTGTCACATTCTATAGGGCAAGAAATACTGTAAGTGCTGTCAGCCAGCTACACATGATTGGCACAAAAATACGCAGTAGAAAAATTTAATACTAAGACATTTTTTTGCATATTCTGCTACTCATGTTTAGTGTATAGTAGCAAGCTGTAGGTTCCCAAAGGACCCCTTAACCAGTGAAACTCAGTAAACGCAATCATAGAACAATATTTATGTAAAAACCAAAAATATATCAGTCCAGTAGCCCAGTCCACTGAATAGTAATGCTCTTCTCTAATGGAAATTTTATGTATATAGAAGCTAGTTAAATTGATTTCTTTATATATACTTAGCTGACTGCTTTATTATTAGAAGCTCTCAATAATTCACTGCACTATTTATTCAGATATATAAACTTTCAGTATCAAATGACACCTATAGAGGTCTGGGTTTCTACACACAAAATTTATGATTTGCAAGAGCTTTGATCTCCTTATGCACTTGTGCACTGAGCCAGTGTTGTTACAGTTTGTACATACATGTTACACTTTGTTGTATTTAAAGTAGCTATCGGTGTAGTGTTACCATCCACATTTGATTGCTCAAACAAATGTTGCCACATTAAGATAACAACAGTCACATATGTGGCTTCAACTGTTACAGTCACTACTAGCAACAAAAGCAAACTGATTACCTGCTACAAAAATAGTTTGCATGAACAATGTACAAGTAAATTTCAAAGCAAGCCATCCACAAATAGTGACCATACTTACAAAGTGATGCAATTAAAAACAGGAAGCAAATCAATTTAGAAAATTACTTCTATTGAGCAACATTGACATTCAAGTGGGGTCCATAAAGGCTGAAAATATATGCCTGGCTTTCTTAATGTGTGTATACACACATTATACTACTGTACAATGGAGTTTCTCTTATACAGAATCCTTTGAATAAAGGACATTGCATTATAAATGACATTTTTGGTATCCCTACACACCCTATATAACCAAAATTCTATTGCTATGTAGGCGTATAAAATATAAATAGTCTTTTAATTACTTTTCGAGGTACTCTTACCTCCAAAAGTAATTCATGTCATAACAGCCTAGCAATGACCTTAATGCTAATAAACACAACCATTATTTTAAAAATTATTATCATTGCATTTATTTCTTGGCCATCATCTTTAATTTCAGAACTTTAAACTCAGGTTTTTCACTCTTTTTTACAGCTTGGCTGTTTTGGCATGGATTTTATTCTTGGTATTGTGTAAACTGGTTTCAGAGCTTGCACATTTCTTCTTATTTACAGAAACAATAAAGACAGAAATTACAATTGTGCTGTATACCTGTATTACAGATTTAATATTTTTGTAATACTCCAATAAAGTACACATTTTTGAGGACCTCTAATACAATGCACCTAGAATGTTCTAGAACAATCATTTTCCTTTAGTAGACCTATGAAATAATTATGAAATTACAAACATTTACACCTTTCTTTGTAAGGTAGAATTTAAGTAAGGTGACAGCAGTGGTTAAGGGCTAGGGTGTTAAGCGCAAAGATTCCTGGCTCAAACCCCTGGACAATTTTCTTAGGAAGTTTTGTGCACTTCTTTGACCCCGCACAATGACTCGTGTTCTACATTCAGTCTTACTGCATTCCCAATTAATTCCTTTTAACTTGTAATTTTGCCTTTTCCCTTTACAATGAAAATGGTCAATTTATACTCCAATGAGAGTTAGCAGAAACGAAATGCAACAACGAGACTGACACAAATCAGTGATAATGGTCCAATACTGAAACTTTGTTTATTACATTTAGCTATGTATTGCCATTCATTCTTGGATATTAACTCTTTCAATTGTCAGTTAAACTTCTATTTTATGGTCACATCCGTTTTCAGCTGAGCTGTTTTTGTATAGAGAGTTTATACATTCTTGCAGTTTTTCAAACCAGTGTATCTTTATGAACTTTTAAAGTAGTGTGGGTCCTATCAAGGGCTTTATGTCATTCATTTTTTAACCTCACAGTTTTAGAAAGGAATTAATGTCGTGAGCCATGAAGGATGTTTGCCAGCTGGGATGGTCTAGCAAATTACTAACTTGCAAACATTACCTGTATATGCATGGAATATGTATAGCAAAAACAAAGATTTCTGGTAACCTGACATACATAACTACAGTGTGCAGTCAGTTTTTTAACAGTGCATTTAAAAACTACTTTGTAAAAATTGTTTAAAATGAAAAAAAGTCAGTATATCTATAGCAAAAGAAATTCCTTGAAGCTTGGATGTTTGAACACACTTTTTAAGCTTTATAGGGGCTTACTGAAAGGAAGTCATGCCAAAATGCTGGATGTTGAAACCAAAATGCATTCATTTATAAGAAATTAACAGAGCTGTACTGATAGTCACACATTTTGAGTCCGCATACTGTTCAGGCCTGTCTTTTCCAGAATGAGAGGAAATCATAGTAACATTAAGTGTAAAGTTTATATACATTAGTTGTGGTAATAGGAAGAACAAATTTGATTGGAAAATATATATGTTATAATACATGTGTTATAGTTATACCACGGGCACGAGTGCTGTGCCTGATATATACGCACATGTCCAAGGACCGTAGGCCCGAGGAAAGTGCATATATACAGGAAAATGCTTGTGGTATAACTAATATGTTCTACTTTAGCATGCAGACTTACCTAATTGGCAAAATCTTTAGTTGTTATGCCCTTAGGAAACCAAGTAAGCTGTGATTGTGGGATTGAATTTTGCCAAACAAGCTGTAATTGTGGGATTCAATTTTAATACATCAAACAGTAGTTTGATTTTACTTTTGCTAAAATAGTAATTTTAAGAGACTAGTGTTTATTATGTTTCTTTAATTACTACAATTACAAAAAGTAAAAAAAAAACACTATTGTTGATGTATTAAAATTGAATTCCACAATCACAGGTTTTTTGGCAAAATTCAATCCCACAATCACAGCTTGCTTGATTCCCTATATAAGAGAAGAGGATAGCAGTATACCATCAAAGAAATCTGATGATTTCTGGATATAGTGTGCACTCCTATTAGGTGTGCAATGTCTCAAGTTAACGAGATATACGTACTGGTAGCAGTGCATATATCTCGTTAACATTCTGAGTTAGTGATATATGTGCACTGGTTTCCTTTGAGGCGGGAAAGTGGTACATATATATATAGTTGAATTACTGACCAATATCTTGATGAGATCCACTGAATTGTCAAGATGTGATAAGCTATGTAAAGATTTTTATTATTTTGTGCGTGTGTCCACTACTGAATTAAACAATTAATGCCATAAATTAGCTGCTCTATACAAAAGCAGTATTAATCATACTGGCTGCAACTCTGCAAGAGAGATTGCTTTGATTTAATGGAATATGCATTATGTGTAATTTGGGACCTTATCATAGATTTGTTTGTTTGTTTTTTTATTTCAGTATAAACTATAAAGTAAGATTATAGTTACATTTGATTAAATTCCACAATCAGTAATATGTACGTAGCTTCTGTACATGTGTATACTACAAAATGGTGGTATAGCCACAAGTCCTTAAGTAAATCATTATAATTTTGTACTATATAACACCATATGAAATTGAGCTGGCATGTAAAGCTTGTCCCAAAACTGTTTATATCACTTATGTAATATATTATGTCAAGCCAAAAGCCATACAAGTACTATCAAAACAAAGCAATCCCTGTGAGTTCACTATAAGAAATGAAATGGGCCATGAATTTCTCTACAAAATGTCTTTTATTTATTTATTAAGGCTTTACAGCACAAGTACTGAAGGTCTGTAGGACACCTGGTCCTACAGCCTGTTTAAAGATGATGTACTACGTAAGAATGTGTCACTTTTTAAACTCAAAGTGTGAAAGGTTTAAATACTGTACATATAGGGTTAAATTCACAACATTTAACTATGATTTTGTTAGTAACCATAAAAGTGCATGAGCTATAAATCAGTTAGCTACATCTGAGTCATACCATTTGGGAAATGTATTGCTACATTGGCATGATATAGCAACTACAGTTTTGAATACGAACATTGATCATATCCTAACTATGTGGTACCTGCCACACACATATGAGTAAAGTAAGTCCCAAACATAAACATACACTTACTACCACAACCTTGCCATGTACAGATTAGTGGTATATATACTACAAAATGGGTGGTATAATAATATTCAGGTGACACATGACCTGTTCATGGTATCATGTTGACTGAAAAAGGTCCACCCTAGCTAGTGGGTATTGTATGAATACAGGTACTTTTACCTGCTGTGTTGATTTAACTAATTGATAATTACTGAGAGAGTGGCATGAGTGAGTATCTATCAAGAATAAGGTGGGAGATAATGTTTTGAAAAACAATGTTGTTGTGTGTTAGTTCTTGTTGCAATGTGATGGCTTTGTCATGTCAGGTACTTATTGGTCATGTACATGGACTGATATTCTTTGTTTACATTACTTGAGTGAATCCAGTTAGTATTCAGCAACTGCATGGGCATACCACCTATAGACATGACCAATAAGTATTTTACAGTGGAATCTTTCTTAGTGGTCACCTGTTTAGAAAGGCCATATCTAAAATTGGCCAGCTTTAAAGTTAAGTTTTGGGAAGACATGCGGTTATGTACTTATAAATCATTATTTGCAGTTAAAGTTATAATTAGTAGTTAAAAGTTGAAATCTGCACTGTATAATGGTTGTGTTGTAAGGATCCTGCTGCATAGTTATAGTGACATTCTGGTATGAATTACGTAGTTCTGTGGCCAAACACCATTGTGAAATTATCAATTAATACCATGAATACTTGACATTGCAGATGCATCTTATTTGCACTACTCAGCTATAATGTATTTTTTTAGTTTGTAACAAATTAAAAGCATACACACTTCCACTAGCTATAGCTGATACACACACATGTGCACCTGTACCACTTGAGTGGTCAAGCAGGTCAAAATGTGGCAACCATATAATTTATTATGTTCCACATCTAGTCCAGCAAGGCACCCTTGTGATCAGTTAGACATTGTGGGCTAAACACACACATTACCACACCAGATAGCTAAAGGTGAAGTTTGATAGTTGTGTACAATGAATATGTCCTGTTAACATATAAGGTAATTTTTATGTCCTGTCCCTAATCCAATAACTATCAATTACCAGAGACCACATCTTCTTTGCTACATGATACTTGATATGAGGTGATGCAAGTTTCTTGGAAGAAGCCCTCCAAGCTCATTCAAAATTTAGATGCACACTTCCAAGTAGAAGCAAATGTATATGTGACCAGATTTTACAAAACCAGGCTTCCACACACATCCAATTCCTTGACTTAAACCAACTGTAAATTGACCACTTGGTATGGGCAAAATTTGAAAGTAATTAGCGTACTCCTACATTGAGTTATGGTTGCTTAAAGTCATAAATCTGGATGTGTGTGGAAGCCTGGCTTTGTCAAATTCAGTCACATATTCTGTAAATTTCCTTTTATTATAACATTAGTACCAGGAATATAATATAGGCTATGTATTGTAAATGCATGTGAACAGTATAAATAGTATCTCACTGGTGGTGAAGTGCTCCATGATTATAGTGTTGATGGTCATAAAGAAACTAGGATTATGGGTAGAAGCTTATTTTCAGTATTTTAGATCATGATTGTTTTGTATAATTTCTACTAATTCAAAGCTATCCCACTTTATGACTATCTTTTCAATATGGCTATAATAATGGTATACAATATCCATATAGTACAAAGATGATCCTCCCACTCACTGAGATACAATTAAACTCATTGTACCCACCATTAAGTAGTACTAATTTAAATGTAATTTCCTTTATCATTCAATTGCTGAAACTGAAGCTGTGGAGGGAAATCCAAACTATTGCTCCCCATAATGACATCACACGCACAGAGCTAGTATAAATTGCCAGAACAGCAGATGAGCAAGACATGTAATTTGAATATCAATTGATCAAGCAAGTTTTACAAGTTTGAATAAAACAGTTTATCATCAGAATGTGCTGGCTGCTGATAATGTCACTGGTGATGACTATTGTGTTATCTTCCTTCCCAGAGGCTAGTGGAGGTTAGTATTGCTTTGTAGTGCATGGCTAATACATCTCTCTCTCTCTAATTTTCATCTTACAATAGGGATCTGTAAGTCAAGAGGGACTGCACGACCAATTAAAAAATCCATCGGAGAAACTGTCCGATTTTTATGTCATGCTAATTTTCAATGTGAGGGATCGACTTACAATTTCACCCATTACAACCATACCACTGGTGAAGCTGATCTAACACATCAAGGTTCACACACTTACAGTTGGACAATAACAAGCCTCAGTGATGCTGGAGATTACTGTTGTAGTAAACAATGTGATGTTGACCAACATCAGTGCTGTACAACAGTGGAAGGTAGGAATTGAACTAAAGTGTTTGCAGCTAGCTAGGTGCAACTCTATGTAACATAATGCATAACCTTTCATCCATTGTATATAAAGTGGGTATGATTTCAATGTTTCCACATGATAGTTCCACCTGTGATAGAGTGGACACTTCCAGAAGCAGTTGTTGCTAACACTTCAGTCACTGGTAGCTGTAGGGCCACTGGTTATCCTAGACCATCTGTTAGTGTGATGAATACCTGTGACTATCAATACCAATACAATGTGATTGATGAGTACACTAGTGAGGTAGTGTTCACTATTAAAAGTGTCACAAAGAAATGTCAACACATCTACTGCTACACATCCAGTTCAGTAGACACAAGGAAAGTGTTGTTAGCTGGTGAGTATATAACCATGAATGTTTTGTGTACATTTATTTTTGGATTAGAAAATGTGTCTTGTGTCAATGATAAAGATACTGCTGCTGTGGTGTAATACACTGAAGTATTACTGCTGTTTACTGACTCAAATTACACTGTTGCAAATTTCTTAGTTTTATTGCTGTATATTATTATGTGGTTGTCAAAGAACAAATAAAAGGAAGTTTTAATTACTGTATTACATAACTACACTATAACTAGCGCTTCAGATTAAATTCATTCTTAAACACCTTACCATTTAGTGGGTCATTATCAAGGGTAACTCTTTTTTTTGTAAATGACTAGTCTCACAAAAAATATCAACAAATCACTAATACCAACAACTTATGATAGTGTAATGAATGAACTATGCATGGCTAGCAACAGGTCAGGGATGACACTTACATACATTAACATGACTCAATGATGCCATCAAACTTCAAAGGGAAAATGTGCACATTGGGATGCAGTAGTGTTGCTGACATAATAATTTTAGAAATTATTAATAGCTGTGTAGGAGCATAATGTTAACTGCACATTGTACATTTGCCAACTGAACAAGTCTGGCTTCTAATGGTAAGAGGTCAGGTTGAACTTTGAATCACCATAATTTATGCACATAATACGATATGCAATATAGCAACCAGCCAAAAGAATATAGTAGACCATCTAAAGCTGCAACATTGACATGAAAGATATAATTCAGCAATCAATTGGCATAATCAAAGAATTAAGGCATTTCTCAGACTTAATGTTCAATTATAATACTAAGAGCATAATAGTCTCACATCTATACCGTGTATAGCTTAGTAGCATCATTGACAGTTCTCTTAGTGGGGATATCTCCATTTGAGTAGTGCAACTTACATTTTTGTACTCTGCGTAATGTGACATACAGTATATAGTAATGCTCTCTCTTATGAAGTATGACTCAACACTGATCACATGCACATCAACATCCTTATTGCTATACATGGTTCAGCAGGGAACACAAATGCGCCATCCTATTTGTAGCTAAGTAACAAGAGACTGTTATTACAACCAACTGAACTGTCGCCATGCAGGTTTCAAGTTCTTACAACTTTTGCAGGATCCTGCACATCTACATAGCAAATCTGCATGCATGAATCTGAAATGCACTCCTACATGTTGAACTGAAATACTTTGCTAGAGCTGATCATGAATTATTATTATTATTATTATTATAAACAAAACGAGAAGTCACAATTGTTAAGTACTGGCTGAATGCAGAGGAAATCCTGGATCCCAGGCTGTGTGGCTCCTCAGGCACTTGCCTAGACTGCAAGCCGTCTGTGGATCAAGTCACCACCTGGTCTGGGATCTTTTTCTGCATTCAGCATAGTTTTCAGGTTCAGGTTTCTGACTCCCTGTGGTACAGGCTAATTGTTGCCTCCCTACAGGTCCCTAGAGGGATAGTTGAACAATAATGAATCAGACCTTTTCCATCAAGATCACAGACAGTCACCAATCAGTACAGCTTAGTCTTGACATAACTGACAGTTATATTCTGCAGCAAATCTTCATGATCAAGTACACAAGCTGGTATGTAGCCTCCTGTATAGTACACCATGACTGTGGCTGAGATACTTTTATAGCTTCCTTTACCCCATACTCATAAGCAGCTCCAAAAATCTTGATGACTGGTTTCCATTCCAGATAGACTTTCTGTGATTTCAGGGCCTATAGCTGTAGAAAGGAAGGCATACCTCAGTGTGAACATGAGAAGCGCACTAGCATGCCATTCTAGGGGTACATGTAAGTTGTTTTTTTTAATTTGACTTATTTGATAATTTGAGAGCAGTTCAGCTGTATTAGGGTGACTGCTCTATTAGGGTATTTTGATTGAGTATGCAGTTCTCATAAACCCCTTAGCCACCCCTGATACTTATACATTCCTAAAGCCTTGCAAAAGTTTCACCTGTTTTCTTTTTGACTCATCCATCATCCTGTTGAGTTGGAGTAAATGTACAGCCAAATGAGACAGTACACTTTACCATTTTTATTAATCAACACATTAATATTTTATGTAGAAAATTCTACAAAAGATAAAGTGTTTATGGTTTTTAAGCTTACCTTGAAGGATATCATCACCTGATAACTCACTTCTTAAGCTTACCTTGAAGGATATCATCACCTGAATTATTGATCACTGGTTAACTATCGCTGTCACATTCCCTAGGATAAGAAATACTGTAAGTGCTGTCAGCCAGCTACACATGATTGGCACAAAAATACGCAGTAGCAAAATTTAATACTAAAGACATTTTTGTGCATATTCTGCTACTCATGTTTAGTGTATAGTAGCAAGCTGTAGGTTCCCAAAGGACCCGTTAACCAGTGAAACTCAGTAAACTCAATCATAGAACAATATTTATGTACAAACCAAAAATATATTAGTCCAGTAGTCCAGTCTACTGAGTAGTAATGCTCTTCTCTAATGGCAATTTTATGTATATAGAAACTATATAGTTAAATTGATTTCCTTGTATACTTAGCTGACTGCTTTATTATTAGAAGTTCTCAAGAATTTACTGCACTTTTATTCAGATATATAAACTTTTAGTACCAAATGACACCTATAGAGGTCTGGGCCGTTCCTACATACAAAATTTATGATTTGTAAGAGCTTTGGTCTCCTTATGCTCTTGTGCACTGAGCCAGTGTTGTTACAGTTTGTACATACATGATTACATGTTACACTTTGTTGTATTTAAAATAGCTATCGGTCTAGTGTTACCATCCATGTTTGATTGCTCAAACAAATGTTGCCAAATTAAGATAACAACAGTCACATATGTGGCTTCAACTGTTACAGTCACTAATAGCAACAAAATGCAAACTGATTATCTGCCACAAAAATAGTTTGCACAAGTAAATTTCAAAGTAAGCCATCCACAAATAGTGACCACACTTATGAAGTGATGCAATTAAAAACTGGAAGCAAATCGATTTAGATAATTACTTCTATTGAGCAACATTGACATTCAAGTGGAGTCCATAAAGGCTGAAAATATATGCCTGGCTTTCTTAATGTGTGTATACACACATTATACTACTGTACAATGGAGTTTCTCTTATACAGAATCCTTTGAATAAAGGACATTGCATTATAACTGACATTTTTGGTATCCCTACACACCCTATATAACCAAAATTCTATTGCTATGTAGGCGTATAAAATATAAATTGTCTTTTAATTACTTTTTGAGGTATTCTTACTTCCAAAAGTAAACAATGACCTTAATGCTAATAAACACAGCCATTATTTTAAAAAATTATTATCATTGCATTCATTTCTTGGCCACCACCTTTAATTTCAGAACTTTTAATCCAGATTTTTTCACGGCTCTTTTTTTACAGCTTGGCTGTTTTGGCATGGATTTTATTATCAAGAGTTACTATTATTAACTCTTGGTATTATGTAAACTGGTTTCAGAGCTTGCACATTTCTTCTTATCTACAGAAACAATAAAGACAGAAATTACAATTGTGCTGTATACCTGTATTACAGATTTAATATTTTTGTAATACTCCAATAAAGTGCACATTTTTGAAGACTTCTAATACAATACACGAAAAAATTTGGAATTTTCAACTGGAGTAGGGACCATAGCACATCGATAAAAAGTACTGAAACAAGTTGGAGTAGTCCATGATATTAAATCGCAGAAAAACAATAAGAAGTGTTATATCCCTATTGTGCTCAAGATACCATAATGGAAATGCACAGTAAGGATATAACACTTCTTATTGTTTTACAGTGATTTAATATCGTGCACTACTCCAACTTGTTTCAGTACTTTTTATCGATGTGCTATGGTCCCTACTCTAGTTGAAAATTCCAAATTTCTTCGTGTATTTGTTTGTTAACTTTTTTGCAAATAATTTTATGATGACTGGTGAACCCACGCATACACGGGCCGCATCTGAAAAGCACCGCGCGCCCCAGCTGTATCAATTATCGTCTGAAAAGTGAAGTATCCATTACGTTTCGTTGTCAGCTATGTTCAACCCGTTACACAGCATTTCGAATGCTGTGTAACGGGTTGAACATAGCTGACAACGATTTCTTTCTTTTGGTATGCGTGGATTGTAGTTTTGTAGTTTGGTATGCGTGGATTGTAGTTTTGTAGAGGTGCACCTCTACAAAACTACAATCCACGCATACCAAAAGAATGAAATCGTGCCGCGCCCCAATCATTACCTTTTTTTAATTCCAGCCCTAATGGCACTCCCATCCTCCCCGATCTCTAGCTAGAAGTTAAACTTAATTTATAAAAGACAAAAAGTAGAAAAAAGCAGCTAAACCTACAGAACCTACCGTAGGCGGGGAAAGTTACGCGTGGGAAAAGTTTCGCGAATTGCACTCTACTTTGTATACCGAATGATGTTAAAGCCGTTTTAGAAACCCTTAGTAGTATAAAGGTTCAGATAAACCCTGATCACATAATCGACTGTTTTCGTCTTGGGAAATTCAAACAGAATCAATCTAGGCCACGGCCCATCTTAATTAAACTCCAACGTACCATGGACGTAAATACAATTTTAGCAAACAAAAGTTCCTTACCTTCCCCATTGATTATCAAACCTGATATGTCACCACAAGAAAGAGCAATAGAGTCAGTTTTACTAAAGGAAAGGTGGTCCCTAATCAAGGCTGGTCATAACCGTAAACAAATCAAACTTAGCAACAATCGTATTTTTGTCAACAACCAACTTCATGGAGAGGTTATTAATGCAGTTTTTAAATACTCTTCATCTACAGCTTCGAATTCGTCAGCTCAACCAATGGACATAACACACACGAAACAACCGCGCTCACAGGAGCAGTCTTCCTGATGACTGCTCAGCTACAAGTAGTTACAATGCTTCAAATTTTCAAAATCACAATCATACTAAACTAAAAATCTTGAGTCTAAATTGTTGTAGTTTACGCAGTTCCGGAAAAAGAGCTCATTTCCAAGCCTTAATTGATGAACACAACCCTCATATTATTTGTGGCTGTGAATCACATCTTGATAGTTCTTATTACAACGCTGAAATTTTTCCTCCTACATATACTGTATTAAGAAAGGATCGAGTAGAGGGTGCTGGAGGTGTATTCTTATGCATTAAGGAAGGCCTAGATGTATCTGAAGAACCTGAATTGGATGTAAATGCTGAAATCATTTGGGCAAAAGTGACTCCTTCTAAAAGGGCCCCCATTTATGTTTGCTCATTTTATCGTCCACCAGACCTGTCCATTGACCCCATACTGCAATTGGGATTATCTTTGAACACTCTTACACGTAGGTTTACTGAACTACCTAATATAATAGTAATGGGTGATTTCAACCTTCCAGGTATTAATTGGTTAGATGGAAGTGGTCAGGTTATCTCTAATCCTAGCTATGGAGTAGAACTAAATAATATATTTCTTGATCAAATTAATGATATTGGCCTTAATCAATTTGTCAATACTCCGACTAGAAACAACAACATACTTGATCTTGTACTTTCTACCTCATCTACCATTTTGGACTTAACTACTGCACCAGGAATGTCGGATCATGAGGCCGTTGTCTTCCATCATAATATAGATAACACAAATACTAATACTAAATCTGAACACAAAGTTGCTTTATACCACCGAGCTAATCTTGAGAATATTAAAAGAGACCTACTTGAATTTCAAACTTATTTTCTTGGGAATGATCCTTACTGTAAAACTGTCGAACAAAACTGGACTGATCTAAAAGGTGTAATCAATGACAGTGTTGCAAAGCACGTGCCATACAAAACTATACGTTCCAACTCCAAATTACCATGGATAAACAGAGAAATAAAGAGGGATATGAAGAGACGCAAACAATTATACAACATAGCTAAAAGAACCAAATCTAGTAATGACTGGAATGCCTATCGCAAGATTAAAAACTCTATAAATAGCAAGATTAAAGTAGCACACAATAATTATTTTAATAGAATGTTTGACAACTCATTTAATGGAAATCGTAGACAATTTTGGAAGTATATTAGAGCAAAACGTAAGGACTACCATAATATCTCCACCCTAATTGTAGATGGTGAATCTATCTCAGATACAAAGAGTAAAGCCAATGCATTAAACAACTATTTTGAGTCAGTCTTCACTAAAGAAAACTTATCTAATATCCCTTCCATGAATGGTTGCAACAACCCTGTGAATGCTCTGCCTACTATGCCAAGTATTACATTTTCAGTGGCTGGTATCCACCATCAATTATCCCTATTAGATACCAACAAAGCCAGTGGGCCAGACAACATTCATCCATATATCTTGAAGAATTGTGCAAACGAAATATCTCCTATACTGCAAGTTATATTCACTCAATCACTAGACACAGGTATACTACCTTCCGATTGGCTCATGGCCAATGTATGTCCTGTTTTCAAGAAAGGAAACCGTACTAGTACCGCAAACTACCGACCAATATCATTGACTTCTGTATGCTCCAAAACTATGGAACATATTATATATCATTCCATAATGAATCATTTAAACTCTAATAGCATTCTCATTGATACCCAGCACGGCTTCAGATCCCAGCACTCTTGTGTTACCCAACTTATTTCACTGATAGAAGACTTGTCACATGCTCTAGACCAACAGAAACAAACCGATGTCATTCTCCTTGACTTTGCTAAAGCGTTTGATAGTGTCCCACATCAAAGACTATTAGTTAAATTAAGACACTATGGTATCAACGATCACATCTGTCAGTGGGTCAATACTTGGCTGACCAGAAGGTCACAGCAAGTAGCTTTGGACGGTACTTTTTCTGACTCGATAGCTGTTCACTCAGGAGTCCCTCAAGGGACGGTCCTCGGCCCTTTGATGTTTCTTCTATACATTAATGATATAACAGAACATGTAAATTCGCCACTACGGTTATTTGCTGATGACTGTTTACTTTACAGAATTATCACCACCAAGGAGGATGCCATTCAACTTCAGCATGATCTTGATCAATTACACGAATGGGCAACTAAGTGGCAATTAAGATTCAATGTAACCAAATGTACTATTATGCGGTTTACCAGATCATTATCACCAATCATTTTCAACTACAAGCTAAACAATCACAACTTGGGTACATCAAACCAACACTCCTACCTTGGTGTTATATTGAACAACAAACTATCATGGTCTCCACATATTAGTAATATAGCTGCTAAGGCCAATAGAACATTAAACTTTTTGAAACGCAATCTGAGTTGCTGCTCGTCTAACATCAAAGCAACAGCCTACCTTACGATAGTACGACCGTCAATGGAATACGCTGCAGTCATCTGGGACCCATACCACCATAACAATATTCAACAGCTAGAGAAAGTACAGCGTAGGGCAGCTAGATGGGTCCTAAATGATTTCAATCGAATCAGCTCAGTCACAGCTATGTTACAGCATCTTTCTTGGCCAAGCCTTCAGCTGAGACGTAAAATATCCAGATTACAAGCACTTTTTAAAATTATACATCAAGATTATTTACTGTCAATTCCTCCTCATTTTATTTCAATGACAAGATCCACCAGACTATATCACCCACATCGTTTTATTCTACCAAACTCATCCACCTATTCATACCAACAGAGCTTTTTCTCCAGATCAATTAAGGATTGGAACAACTTACCATCTTCCATCATTGAGAGCAACAATATTGACTCTTTTTCAGCGGAACTGCAAACACTGTATAGAACTCATTAACTGTAATCTTTGTAACTACGTAGCTAAATTCATTTTATGATTGCTTTTCTTTTCCTGAGCATATCAGCTGCGCTGTCTGCTCAGTAACAATAATAATAATAATAATAATAATACCGGCGTAAAAGTTTCGCGATGCTGATTTTGCATACTAATTTATTACTGTACAAATACAAGCATGTAGAAGCTAACCGGCGTAAAAGTTTCGCGATAGCTACTGCAATCGTGAAATTCGCGAAACTTTCCCCGCCTACGGTAAGCTATTGTCTGAAAAGTGAAGTATCCATTACGTTTCGTTGTAGGTTATGTTCAACCCGTTACACATGCAGCAGTACGAATCAAGGACTGTTTGAAAAGCACCTCTGCAATCAAAATAGCCGCAATGAAAAATACGGACGATTTCCGTTTCGAAGGGAAGCCATCACGTGCTCGCGCCAAATCGACACCTTTCCCTATCAGCAAAGATGAATGGGACACAAAGGAGGACACTGGTAAGTCCATGAAGAATGCATTGTACGTACTGCAGTATGCCAAAAGGCACCTGTCGGGCCGAAGCGACGTCGAACAGCGAAAAAATCAAGCCCGTAGCCTAAGCCGTTATCGAGTTATGCTTGTCCAAGAGGGTGTCACTCCAATAAGCACTGTACTACGATCTGCGACCGCGGTCAAAGCTGGTCAAGATCGATTTTCGATTTTGATCGTTGACTTTCATCGAATTTTTGTCTTGACCATGGACCTGGTTCCGTTTATTTTCGCTATATTTTCGTGCACTACATACTCGCGAAACTTTGACCGTGCTGGGAAAACAGTTTGACTGTTGTTCTTCGTGAAAAATCGGTCTTGTTCATTGACCTTTAGCTTTGACCGCGGTCGCAGATGGTAGTACAGTGTATATTGGAGTGACACCCCCTTGCTTGTCTGAAGGCATCAGTCAGTTACTCAGTCAGTAGAAAATTCCGTTGAATAAAAAAATTTTAAAATTCCGTAGCAACTTGTTGAAAGCGTTTCGGGTCGATCTGAAAGCTTGTTTGGGCTTAGTTTTACCTCACCAATACTGCCCCATCGTCATAAGGGAAAATTGAGGCTGGTTTTTACGGTGATATTATTTCGTGGGCCACGCCTACTCCTTTGTGGTCCCTACTATACAGTTACTATCGTACTGTATGATGTACGTAGAATGCTCTAGAACAATCATTTTCCTTTAGTAGACCTATGAAATAATTATGAAATTACAAGCATTTACACCTTTCTTTGTAACTATTATCTTACTTCATAGCCTTATACTGAAATAAAAAACAAACATGAAACAAACAAACAAATCTATGATAAACTCCCAAAATATACATAATGCATATTCCATAATCAAACTCTTGCAGAGTTGCAGCTGGTATGATTAATACTTTTGACCTTCCATCAATGACCTTCCTTTACATGTCTTAAGTAAAGTTCGACTTTATGCTGATGATGTTATACTTTACTCAAATATCTACTCCGTGGAGGACTGCCATCAACTACAACGTGATCTTGACTCCTTAACACAGTGGGCACACAAGTGGCTTATGACCTTTAATCCAATTAAATGTGAATTCCTACGAATAACAAACAAGATAAACATCATACCATTTACTTACCACATTGACAACTCTACAATCCGAGAAGTCACTCATGCTAAATATCTAGGTGTAGTCATTGGTCAACATCTTAACTGGAACGAACACACAAAACAAGCTGCTAGTAAAGCCACCAGAATTAATGCATTCCTACATCGTAATCTTTATCAATGCCCTCCCACAATTAAATGTAATATTTATAAAGTAATGGTTCGCCCTATTATGGAGTATGCTTCCTCTGTCTGGGACCCACACACATGTGTTAAAATTAATCAATTAGAAGCTGTACAGAGACCTTCCGCAAGAATGTGCTATAAAGACTTTTCTAGATTCTCCAGTGTTTCCAAAATGTTAACTGATCTTAATCTACCCACCCTGCAGAGCAGAAGGAAAAAATTGAAATTACAAATGCTATATAAAATCATTCATCGTTTAGCTGATATTCCAGATGATTGTTTAACTCCCGTTCCCCCCTTTTTACGAAGTGGCTATTTTAATCAACTAAATTCTAGAGTGGACAGTTTTAAATTTTCCTTCTTCCCTTCAGTGATTAAACTATGGAATAATCTACCCCAGAACATTGTTAACGCTCCCACATACACTGAGGTTTGTAATGATTTAAACACTTTTATAATTACACTTGTGCATTATAATCATACATGATTCCTGCACAGTACACAATATAATTTTAAAAAGGTAGGATTTAAGTAAGGTGACAGCAGTGGTTAAGGGCTAGGGTGTTAAACACAGATTCCTGGCTCAAACCCCTGTACAATTTTTACTTAGGAATTTTTGTGCATTTCTTTGACCCCACAATGACTCGTGTCCTACATCCAGTCTTGCTGCATTCCCAATTAATTCCTTTTAACTCTTAATTTGGCCTTTTCCCTTTACAATGAAAATGGCCAAACTATACTCCAATGAGAGTTAACAGAAATTGGAAATGCAACAATGAGACTGACACAAATCAGTGATAAGGGTCCAATATTGAAACTTTTTTTATTACATTTAGCTATATATATTGCCATTTATTCTTGGATGTCAACTCTTCAATTGTCAGTTAAACTTCTACTTTATGGTCGTATCCATTTTCAACCAAGCTGTTTTTGTATAGAGAATTTATACATGTCATGTATTAGCTCTATACAAAAGTATTAATCATACCAGCTGCAACTCTGCAAGAGTTTGATTATGGAATATGCATTATGTATATTTTGGGAGTTTATCATAGATTTGTTTGTTTGTTTCATGTTTGTTTTTTATTTCAGTATAAACTATGAAGTAAGATAATAGTTACATTTGATTGAATTCCACAATCAGTAATATGTACGTAGCTTCTGTACATGTGCATACTACAAAATGGTGGTATAGCCACAAGTCCTTAAGCAGTGTTGGGCAAGTTACTTTGTAAAAGTAACTAGTTATACATTGTAAAAGTAACTAGTTACATATTACATATTACTTGCAACTGAACTATTTAGTTACAGTTACATATTACCCATAAAATAAAGTAACTATAATAATGTTACATATTATATTACTTTGTGTCCACAGCCTTAAGCTGTCACGTGTGAAACTACCACCTTATCACGTGACATGATTGCGTTGTTGGACAATTTGCAAATCTTGGTTATAAGAAGCTGGTGAATAAGCTTCATTCAGTAGGCTTCATTACTTCGTTGTAGCTAGGCGTTACTCAGTGGATTACTAATGAGATTAGTAACTTCGTTACTTGTAGTAATAATAATAATACGTAATATTAGATTCGTTACAGTAACTATATTACTAAGGTAACGTGTTACATTTGTAAGTAAAGTAACTTGAGTTATATTACCTGTTTTTAGAGCGTATTTCATTATACTACTTAGTTACCACAAAAGTAATAATAGTACATAATGCATTACATAAGTAACGCGTTGCTCCCAACACTATCCTTAAGTAGGGTCCGCAACGTGAAATTTCGACCTCCCAGAATCAACTACCAAACCACCCACAAATGCTAGGCTAGGTACCACTTAGAAAATGCCAGATTGGCGCTATTTTTCATGAGCGTATTGTCATGCAAATCGGCGAATATGCTTACAAATTACGAGATTTTTTGCTATATCTTCAAGGAAATGTCTTTTAAAAACTACAATACACACTCTCAACCTTTCTTACTAACTGTACTCTAAACTAAAACCATCAGTGGCTGCATTGTCTGGAGCAATTTCCAGCCGCATCATCGCGAAAATGAAATTTCGGACTCGAAAAAAGTTTCGATGTCACTGGAGCACATAGTAGTGATGCCAAAGTAACCCTCCCAGGTCAAACTGGTGTGGCATGAGTCCAACTACTACCACACCAAATATCATTGAATTCCAAAATTGTTTGCCATCTGGCTGAGCATGACGGCTGTAAAAAATTCGTCAAAAATGCTGATTTTATTCACTGACGGGAACTTTTGCTAGCCAGATGTGCTAGTTTACTTCTCAAAAGCTTGCTAAACCCATAGCCTGGAGCTTTCATTCATAGGATTGTTCTACATGACAGCTCTTCAAGCTAAGCGACCTCAAAAACCGCCAAATGCCGATATCCACGAATTTTGTCAATATCGACCAATTTTACAATGCGTTAAAGAAATTTTGCACACCAACGTGATGCTTTGCCTCTCTAAAGTCCTGGACGTTTCAATCACCTTCGTCTGTGTAGGCACCTCTCTCAGTTCAGTCTCTTGAAAATGCCGGAGCAAGCCAATTGGGCCGCGGCGCAACCATCAACACCACTTACTGCTTATTTTGTCTCATCGATTCCACGAAAATCCAGCAGAAATATTAAATAACCCAACTGGAGTTAGTCTAGTTCTAAATATCCACCTTCGGAACTCTACACGAATGGAAATTTCGATTGTGGTTTTTGATAATCGGCATTTGCATTTCGGTAATCATTTGTAATAACATGTAGAGTACAATATTTAGAGCTAAATTAACTCCATTTGCGCTCTATTACATTTCTGCTGGTTTTCCTGTCATTCTTTCGTGGAACCAATGAAACAAAATAGCTAAGCATTAACTGGTGTTGATGGTTGCACCCAATTGGCGTGCTCTGGCGTTTTCAAGAGACTGAAGAAAGCTGCCTACACAGACAAAGGTGATTGAATGGTCCAGCAAGGATGTAGAGAAGTAAACCAACATGTTTGACATTTAAAACTTCCTAAAACTGATGACAAAAGGTGAGATGGGCATTTTGATGGATTTTGGCCTTGATTAGAGAGTCACCAGTGTCACCCTATGGACGAATATAACTAAACAAGGATGCAGCATGACTTTAAAGAGGCAAAGCATCACGTTTGGTGTGAAAGATTTCTTTAACGCATTGTAAATTGGTCAACATCGGCAAAATTCATGGATATCGGCATTTGGCAGTTTTTGAGGTCGCTAGAAGAGTTGCCAGACCAGCCCTATGAATGAAAGCTACTGGTTATGGGTCTAGTAAGTTTTTGAGAAATAAACTAGCACACCTGGCTAGCAAAAGTTCCCATCAGTGAATAAAATCGGCATTTTTGACGAATTTTTGACAGCCGTCGAGCTCAGCCAGATGGCAAACAATTTTGGAATTTGATTGTATTTCGTGTGGTAGTAGTTGGACCCATGCCAGACCAGTTTTACTTGGGAGGGTTACTTTGGCATTGCTATTGTGTGCTCCAGTGGCATCGAAACTTTTTTCAAGTCCGAAATTTCATTTTCGCGATGCTACTGCTGGAAATTGCTCCAGACAATGCAGCCACTGATGGTTTTAGTTTAGAGTACAGTTAGTAAGAAATGTTGAGAGCGCGTATTGTAGCTTTAAAATACATTTCCTTGAAGATATAGCAAAAAATCTCGTAATTTGTAAGCATATTTGCCGATTTGCACGACAAGACGTTAATGAAAAATAACGCCAATCTGGAATTTTCTAAGCGGTACCTAGTCTAGCATTTGTGGGTGGTTTGGTAGTTGATTCTCGGAGGTTGAAATTTCACGTTGCGGACCCTACCTTAAGTAAATCATAATAGTTTTGTACTAACACCATATGAAATTGCGCTGACATGTAAAGCTTGTCCCAAAACCGTTTACATCACTTATGTAATATATTATGTCAAGCCAAAAACCATACAGGTACTATCAAAACAAAGCAATCCCTGTGAGTTCACTATAAGAAATGAAATGGGCCATGAATTTCTCTACAAAATGTCTTTTATTTATTTGTTAAGGCTTTACAGCACAAGTATACTGAAGGTTTGTAGGATACCTGGTCCTACAGCCTGTTTATAAAGATGTTGTGCTATGTAAGTATGTGTCACTTTTTAAGATCAAAGTGTGAAAGATTTAAATACTGTACATCATTCTCTTATAGGGTTAAATTCACAACATTTAACTATGATTTGTTAGTAACCATAAAAGTACATGAACTATAAATCAGTTAGCTACATCTGAGTCATACCATTTGGGAAATGTATTGCTACATTGGCATGATATAGCAACTACAGTTTTGAATACGAACATTGATCATATCCTAACTATGTGGTACCTGCCACACACATATGAGTAAAGTAAGTCCCAAACATAAACATACATTTACTACCACTACCTTGTATACTACAAAATGGGTGGTATAATAATATTCAGGTGACACATGACCTGTTCATGGTATCATGTTGAAAATACCTGCTGAGAAAGGTCCACCCTAGCTAGTGGGTATTGCATGAATACAGGTACTTTAACCTGCTGTGTTTATTTAACTAATTGATAATTAGAGAGTGGCATGAGTGTTAAGAATAAGGTGGGAGATAATGTTTTGAAAAAAATGTTGTGTGTTAGTTCTTGTTGCAATGTGATGGCTTTGTCATGTCAGGTACTTATTGGTCATGTGCATGGACTGGTATTGTTTGTTTACATTACTTGAGTGAATCCAGTTAGTATTCAGCAACTGCATGGGCATGCCACCTATAGACATGACCAATAAGTATTTTACAGTGGAATCTTTCGATGGTCACCTGCTTAGAAAGGCCATATCTAAAATTGGCCAACTTTAAAGTTCAGTTTTGGGAAGACAATGTGCATTGCGGTTACATACTTATAAATCAATATTTGCAGTTAAAGTTATAATTAGTAGTTAAAAGTTGAAATCTGCACTGTATAATGGTTGTGTTGTAAGGATCTTGCTGTATATAGTGATGAATTACGTAGTTCTGTGGCCAAACACCATTGTGAAATTATCAATTAATACCACGAATACTTGGCATTGCAGATGTATCTTATTTGCACCACTCAGCTATAATGTATTCCTTCAGTTTGTAACAAATCAAAAGCATACACACTCCCACTAGCTATAGCTGATACACACACCATGTGTACCTGTACCACTTGAGTGGTCAAGCAGGTCATTACCACACCAGATAGCTAAAGGTGAAGTTTGATAGTTGTGTACAATGAATATGTCCTGTTAACATATAAGGTAATTTTTATATCCTGTCCCTAATCCAATCACTATCAATTACCAGAGACCACATCTTCTTTGCTACATGATACTTGATATGAGGTGATGCAAGTTTCTTGGAAGGAGCCCTCCAAGCTCATTCAAAATTTAGATGCACACTTCCAAGTAGAAGCAAATGTATATGTGACCAGATTTTACAAAACCAGGCTTCCACACACATCCAATTCCTTGACTTAAACCAACTGTAAATTGACCACTTGGTATGGGCAAAATTTGAAAGTGATAGCATACTCCTACATTGAGTTATGGTTGTTTAAAGTCATAAATCTGGATGTGTGTGGAAGCCTGACTTTGTCAAATTCAGTCACATATTCTGTAAATTTCCTTTTATTATAACATTAGTGCCAGGTATATATAGGCTATGTATTGTAAATGCATGTGAACAGTATAAATAGTATCTCACTGGTGGTGAAGTGCTCCATGATTATAGTGTTGATGGTCATAAAGAAACTGGGAAAGATTATGGGTAGAAGCTTATTTTCAGTATTGTAGATCATGATAATTTCTACTAATTCAAAGCTATATCCCACTTTATGACTATCTTTTCAATATGGCTATAATGGTATACAATATCCATATAGTGCAAAGATGATCCTCCCACTCACTGAGATACAATTAAGCTCATTGTACCCACCATTAAGTAGTACTAATTTAAATGTAATTTCCTTTGTCATTCGATTACTGAAACTGAAGCTGTGGAGGGAAATCCAAACTATTGCTCCCCATGATGACATCACATGTGCAGAGCTAGTATAAATTGCCAGAACAGCAGATGAGCAAGACATGTAATTTGAATATCAATTGATCAAGCAAGTTTTACAGGTTTGAATAAAACAGTTTATCATCAGGATGTGCTGGCTGCTGATAATGTCACTGGTGATGGCTATTGTGTTATCGTCCTTCCCAGAGGCTAGTGGAGGTTAGTATTGCTTTGTAGTGCATGGCTAATACATCTCTCTCTCTCTAATTTTCATCTTACAGTAGGGATCTGTAAGTCAAGAGGGACTGCACGACCAATTAAAAAATCCATTGGAGAAACCGTCCGATTTTTATGTCATGCTAATTTTCAATGTGAGGGATCGACTTACAATTTCACCCATTACAACCATACCACTGGTGAAGCTGATCTAACACATCAAGGTTCACACACTTACAGTTGGACAATAACAAGCCTCAGTGATGCTGGAGATTACTGTTGTAGTAAACAATGTGATGTTGACCAACGTCAGTGCTGTACAACAGTGGAAGGTAGGAATTGAACTAAAGTGTTTGCAGCTAGCTAGGTGCAACTCTATGTAACATAATGCATAACCTTTCATCCATTGTATACAAAGTGGGTATGATTTCAATGTTTCCACATGATAGTTCCACCTGTGATAGAGTGGACACTTCCAGAAGCAGTTGTTGCTAACACTTCAGTCACTGGTAGCTGTAGGGCCACTGGTTATCCTAGACCATCTGTTAGTGTGATGAATACCTGTGACTATCAATACCAATACAATGTGATTGATGAGTACACTAATGAGGTAGTGTTCACTATTAAAAGTGTCACAAAGAAATGTCAACACATCTACTGCTACACATCCAGTTCAGTAGACACAAGGAAAGTGTTGTTAGCTGGTGAGTATATGGCCATGAATGTTTTGTGTACATTTATTTTTGGATTAGAAAATGTGTCTTGTGTCAATGATAAAGATACTGCTGCTGTGGTGTAATACACTGAAGTATCACTGCCATTTACTGACTCAAATTACACTGTTGCAAATTTCTTAGTTTTATTGCTGTATATTATTATGTGGTTGTCAAAGAACAAATAAAAGGAAGTTTTAACTACTGTATTACATAACTACACTATAACTAGTGCTTCAGATTAAATTCATTCTTGAACACCTTACCATTTAGTGGGTCATTATCAAGGGTAACTCTTTTTTTGTAAATGACTAGTCTCACAAAAAAAAAATCAACAAATCACTAATACCAACAACTTATGATAGTGTAATGAATGAACTATGCATGGCTAGCAACAGGTCAGGGATGACTCTTACATACATTAACATGACTCAATGATGCCATCAAACTTCAAAGGGAAAATGTGCACATTGGGATGCAGTGGTGTTGCTGACATAATAATTTCAGAAATTATTAATAGCTGTGTAGGAGCATAATGTTAACTACACATCGTACATTTGCCAACTGAACAGTCTGGCTTCTAATGGTAAGAGGTCAGGTTGAACTTTGAATCACCATAATTTATGCACATAATACGATATGCAATATAGCAACCAGCCAAAAGAATATAGTAGACCATTTAAAGCTGCAACATTGATATGAAAGATATAATTCAGCAATCAATTGGCATAATCAAAGAATTAAGGCATTTTTCAGACTTAATGTTCAATTATAATACTAAGAACATAATAGTCTCACGTCTATATTGTGTATAGCTTTTATTTATATAGTAGCATCATTGACAGTTCTCTTAGTGGGGATATCTCCATTTGAGTAGTGCAACTTACATTTTTGTACTCTGCGTAATGTGACATACAGTATATAGCAATGCTCTCTCTTATGAAGCATGACTTAACACTGATCACATGCACATCAACATCCTTATTGCTATACATGGTTCAGCAGGGAACACAAATGCACCATCCTATTTGTAGCCAAGTAACAAGAGACTGTTATTACAACCAACTGAACTGTCACCATGCAGGTTTCAAGTTCTCACAACTTTTGCAGGATCCTGCACATCTACATAGCAAATCTGCATGCATGAATCTGAAATGCACTCCTACATGTAGACTGAAATACTTTGCTAGAGCTGATCATGAATTAATATTATTATAAACAAAATGAGAAGTCACAATTGTTAAGTACTGGCTGAATGCAGAGGAAATCCTGGATCCCAGGCTGTGTGGCTCCTCAGGCACTTGCCTAGACTGCAAGCCGTCTGTGGATCAAGTCACCACCTGGTCTGGGATCTTTTTCTGCATTCAGCATAGTTTTCAGGTTCAGGTTTCTGACTCCCTGTGCTACGGGCTAATTTGTTGCCTCCCTGCAGATCCCTAGAGGGATAGTTGAACAATAATGAATCAGACCTTCTCCATCAAGATCACAGACAGTCACCTATCAGTACAGCTTAGTCTTGACATAACTGACAGTTATACTCTGCAGCAAATCTTCATGATCAAGTACACATGCAAGCTGGTATGTAGGCTCCTGTATAGCACACCATGACTGTGGCTGAGATACTTTTATAGCTTCCTTTACCCCATACTCATAGGCAGTTCCAAGAATTTTGATGACTGGTTTCCATTCCAGATAGACTTTCTGTGATGTCATGGCCTATACCTGTAGAAAGGAAGGCATACCTCAGTGTGAACATGAGAAGTGCACTAGCATGCCATTCTAGGGGTACATGCATGCAAGTATTTTTTTTAAATTTGACCTATTTGATAATTTGAGAGCAGTTCACAGCTGTATTAGGGTGACTGCTCTATTAGGGTATTTTGATTGAGCATGCAGTCCTCATAAACCCTTAGCCACCCCTGATACTTAGAGCCTTGCAAAAGTTTCACCTGTTTTCTTTCTGACTCATCCATCATCCTGTTGAGTTGGAGTAAATGTACAGCCAAATGAGACAGCACACTTTACCATTTTTATTAATCAACACATTAACATTTTATGTAGAAAATTCTACAAAAGATAAAGTATTTATGGTTTCACTGTCAGAGCATTGATATGACAAGAAGGATTGATTGAGGTTTGGAGATAGTTAAGAGTCATTTTTCTGGCTTTAGTCACCGATGACAATTTTGAAGGAGTAATTTTAAGTAAATATTTATGGGAAATAATTGGAGGTGGTTTACAATTCCAAATAAATGGCACATCATAATTTGTAACGGTCATTAAATTAAATAACAATTAAAGTATTTTACTAGCAGTCAATTTCAACACTGTCACTGAACACCATCATAGTTTACTTGGGCCTTGTCTCCAACCACTTCTTAATATTTGGTTGAGCAGCTATATATATCGTCATGAAGTTTCTGGAACTCAGGGTAGTCAGCCAGGTTCGTCCAATGACATGCATGCGTATGCCTAAATATCTGCCTAGGTCGGACATAGTAGAGCGGCATAGTACGCATTTCATGCACTTTGTGATACAATTATGAAACTTGCCACAAAAATAGTAATCCTTATGACATTTATTTTTTGATATAGTGCCACTGCATATTTAACCTTAGGCAACCTTTATAGCCATTTTTGGATTGAAATTCATCACTTTTGTCTTTATCTCCCTGAAGCATTATTTTACACTGTTAAAACACAGTTTCAAATTAAAGGTGTTGATCTAAGAAGCGATACGACTTTTGTTTGAAGTGAATAGCTCATTCCACCACAAAGTTATGATTACTTTAAGTAGTTGTAAAATTGTTGCCCTTGGGGCATAAGCAGTGGGGGCACTTTTATGGGACAATGTTTGCAAGAAAAAATCGAGATATTCTAATAGAACAGTCAAGATCTAGATATTCTAATAAACAGGGAAATAGGAAGGTACTTCCTTTTGGTATTTCTTGTGGTTTTCACACAGACTGACCTTTAAGATTAAGCAAATAAGTGCTAATTTATTATTGGATTGCTTGTAGCATTGCATGGGTATCAGCATAAGTTTAATGCACAAAAACATACAAAAAGTGGTCAAGTGACCAAAATACCATAATGGTTAAATTGGACAGCTTATTCAAAAATAATTCTATTTAGGGTGATTTAGGTAAGTCCCAATTAGTATATTTTCTTGCCTTATAATGAAGACTTTTACGTCTTGTAGTGCTATAGCACATCCTGTATAGCTGTAAATGGAATTGTTGGGAAAGTGCCCACTTTTTGGGTATTTACAGTACACTGCACTGATATTGAAAGCAATAGACAGTTTAATATTAGCACTTGTTTGTTTTATCTTAAGGTCAGTCTGCATGAAATCATCAGAAACAATGAAAAAGGCTGAGGCATCATCTTACTTTGCAGTGGAAATCGTATATGAAGGGATTTTGGTCACGTGACCACTTTTTGGATATTTAGCTACGTACATTAAAATTGTGCTGATATCAAATGTTACAAACAATCCAATAACAAATTAACACCTGTTTACTTTTATCTTAAAGGTAAATCTGTGTGAAAATCTCCAGAAACAACAAAATGAAGCACCTTCCTATTTTGAGTGGAAACCCTATAATAGAGCAGACACAGTATTCAGAGAAGCAGTGTAGCAAGCTACTGAGCTATGTATGTGTAGTTATAAATAAGGAGATATAGTTGGTGGAGGGCAGCTATAGTCAGCAAGTGATTACATTATATTTTTGTTTTCAGCTTACAACTGGCCTGGCCCCCTCACTCTTTTGCCTTGGGGTATAAATTACCAATGGGTATAACAAAACTATAGTATGCATACACTAATATGGGCTGCATGCCTTCCATTAATATTATGGCCAAACTGAGACAATAACATCACGTTTGTGGATAACATCAACATGTTTTTACAAATAACTATTATAGATGATAAGCGTTTCTCACATTAGTATATAGCTAGGACTCAACAAATTGTTTCACATTGATGCATTAGGGACAGATCTAGGATTTATAAAAGCAGGGGCGGATCCAGGGGGGGTTCCAAGGGTTCTTTTGAAAGAGCCTAGGCTCTTACTCGAGATACTCTAATAGAGCAGTCAAATCGATATACTCTAATAGAGCAGTCACAGTAGTCTTTTGAGGAGCAGTGTAGCAAGTTATGTATCTAGATATAAATAAGGAAGTATAGTTGGTAAGGGTATCTATGGTGAGGGCAGCTGTTGTCAGCAGGTGATGACCTTTTTTTTTTGGTCTTCAACTTACAGCTAGGCTGAAGTTGCAATTCCAAAAATGGAACCCCCCTTTTTAATAGTCTGGATCCGCCCCTGAAAAGGGGGGTCTAACTCAAGGTACTAATCTCTCCCAGGAAAGTTTTGAAAAATAGATGCTAAATACTGCAATTTGGAGACATTTCCACATTAAATGCATATTTTTCCTGTAGATATTTTATATACTGCCTTTAGGTATATGGCTCTTTGTAGCATTTGCTAATGGAAAGGTTTGGGTAGGTTCAGACAACCAAGTACATGATGCATCCTCTCACAATTGCGTGCATGATAGAATAATAATGTTGAAACTAGAAAATTTTGAAATCTGAATGATACGAGATTGAATCTGAGTGCATTTTTCAACAGAAATTGTGTACCTGAATTAAGTATACCAGCACTGGTAATACCACATAAGTAAATGAACAAGCCTTTTAAACAGACCAATGGACTTCATTGTATGCATAGGCGCAGGCAGATTCCATAAAAGAACTAACTTATATATACGCTTATACTGAATGTTCTATTAGAGTAATTAGGTGCTCTATTACAGTATCTCGATCTTGTGCTGATCCGGGTCCTTGTTGCATAACCTTTAGCATAAATCCACTGATAATGCCTTGGAAAGATATTATTAGTGATCATATAAATGCTAAGACAAAATTTCCGAGAAAATTTCATTATAATCCACCGTAAAGTGCTAATAATATAAATTATTATACAACCAAGTACTAAGAATAACACATAATAATAATAATAATAGTATATTGGTCAGGTAAAGCCTAAAAGTGAAGGAGGGCTTCAGCCCCCAAAGCCCACCCCCTAGATCCGCCTCTGATGCATGTCATTCTTTCATTGTACCAACTGTATGCAGTACACCAAAGGCATGTGTTGGGCCAAAGCAAAGTCTATAATGTAAAAAAATCAAGCCAGTAGCATAGTCAATTATTCTTGTCTAAAGGCATCAGCTAATTATGTAGTGCCAGTCAGTTGCAATTGGTCTAGACTTATTAAATCAGCAAGGAAAGCTTGCAGTTGTCGAAATTTCATATGAACAAGTGTAAACTGATCACGAGCGCAATTACAATTCAAGCTCCTTGAGATACATAAATGATTTTAATTATAATTATGCAGTTTCTAAAGTGTTCCCTCCTAAACTATAAACTTTCTCCTGTACTGCTCCATTACTTTAGCTATAGCTATTTTAAAAACTCACAGGGATATAATATTTTGAAGGTTACAGGTACCTGATGTCACTTTGCTGTGGTACAGAATTTTAGACTGAATTCCCACTTTTCAATGGTATATACTCATCTTTAATCTCTTTAAATTTTTACAGTAGGACTGTTGACATATCTCTTAATGATGACAATGATTATTTCATTTTGCAAAGTGTACTTTATTGCCATAGCTACAAAGGAAAGCAAAGCACATTAATTTTAGTGGAAAAGTACATTACTAGTAGCACAACTTACAATATTATTATGGCATCATATAATGACATTGTGCAGTCTTGCACTTCTTGATGTTTGGTTGAGCAGCTAAACAGACATCATCATGAAATTTCTGGAGCTCAGTCCTGAATATATTGTACATTAATTGTGTACACTTTGTACAGTGGAGTGAATGTGACTTTTATATACTTAATACAAACACCATGCAGCTACAGTCCCTCTTTTTAATGTTCTCTGAAGGTCTTCAACATTTTTTGGACCATTTACCTAAAAGCTAGATTAACCTCAGTTTATAAGCAGGTGGCTACAGTTTAGTCTTGCCAGCCAGCCTGTATTTTTTTCTTTTGTGACTTGGTCAAAATCACAGAAAAAAAAACAACCAAATCACAAAAGAGAAAATATAGACTGGTTGGCAAGTCTATATAGGCTAGTCATATAGGGAATACTCATTTGGGGAGTTTGAAGTTGGTCAGTTTAGAGAGACATGCATTAACTATTTAGGTTGACTGAATCCAGTTAGTATTCAGCAACCAGGCATACCACATGCATATATAGCCAATATGACTAATAGCTATTTTGCAGTGGAACCTGTAATAATGATCACCTGAATAGTCAGTTAGTTTAGCTTCATGCACATGACTAGGACCTGACATGACAAATGTCCATTTACAACAAAAACTAACACACAACTACATGGCTATAGCTACAAAACATTATCTCCCACCTTATTCCTGGCACTGATGCCACTCTAATTATCAATTAGTTAAATCAACACAACAGGCAAAAGTACCTGTATTCATACAATAGCCACCAGGATGAACCTTTTTCAGCAGGTATTTTCAACATGATACCACAGGTCATGTGTCATTTGTGGCATGAATATTATACCACACATTTTGTGGTATACTACTAAGTGTATAGGTTATCGCACAAATCCAGGTATCTTCGCTATCTTAGAGACCCGAGGAATGGCACAATAATCACCGAGGTCAAAGCCCGAGGTGATTATGAAGCCCTCAGTGTTTATTGTGCCATTCTGAAGGTCTCTAAAATAGCAAAGATACCGTGGATTTGGGCAATAACCAATTATTGCCGGCTCGTGCAGCTCTGGTCACTGCCAATAATGGCGGCTTCCTGATCGAATTAGTGTCAAAACAATTCACTGGTAGGCTTCCTAGATGAATACAATTATCTCTATTTTCCAGCAATGTTTTCTTCATAATCTAGCAATGATTTCTGATGGCTGTTGTGACTGGAATCCAGCAAAACACGTGATCCACGTGACAAAAAAATTCAGGTCAGGGTATTAGATACCTACCCGCGGGTATCTACTGGATTTTAAATGCCAGATTAACGACCAAAGTTCAAAGCGTACTATGCGTACCATAGTCTAATCAGTACAAACGTTGCATGTAGTGTATGTTTATAGGGACTTACACATTTGTGTGTGGCACATACCCTATCATGTGATATATAGTATACCTTAAGCACATTTAAACAATCTATTAATAATAGCTAAGTACAATCACTACAATTTATTCTTAATTTAATCTGTTGTACTATATACCCCATATGGAGGTTTCTGTACAGTAAACAAATAATAATAATAATAATAATCAATGCTGATGCCATTTTCTGCCAATATAGCAATACATTTCCCAATGGTATGACTCAGATCAAATCAGATGTTGCATTTGATTAAGTTTAGTTCTAATTACATTACTACCTATTAGCTGTAAACCTATTTAAAATCTTTCACACTTTGACTTTTTAGTTTAACAGATGGCAGATCCATACTTGGAAAAGTATAGGTCCTACTCTGGTAATTGTTGCTACTGTCTAGCTACTCCTCACAAATGGCACTCCCCAGCAATGTTTCACTGTTAAGTTTGGATTTTGGAACCTAAAGTTGAAAAAAAATAGTGTGTTATACAACAGGCACGAGTGCTCTGTTTGTTATAAACACATGAGCCTGAGGGCCATTAGAGAGGATTATTTCTGCCACTTATTTATTACTATTTACATACATCATGTCACTGGGATTGTTTGATAGTACCTTATTCATATGGATTGTACCACTACGATGACTACATTACTTACTAAGTGCATGCAGAGTGGATTATAACGGTCAGCCATCGGCCATTTACCGACCAGTTAGCTCAAAGACCAGACCACCCAATTACCTACTGAACTGGTCAAGGATGGCTGACCGATTTAGATTAACAGAACAGTCAGCAACTCTAACAGAGCAGTTGAACAGCTTTTAAAAAGTGTACCTAAAAAGTTCAAAAAATTGAAAAAAAAGTTGTCTGATTTGGAGAATCAAACCTGCACCTTCCAATGAAGTGCAATCTGCACAATTCTACCAGATGCTCACACACCATTACAGTGGGTTCTAAATAGGGTTCCACCGATACAGAAAAATAACTACCGATCCGATACCGATACCTAGAAGCAAATTTTCACCGATACAGATACCGATACCGATAATTGCTATACAATTTACAATCATCTCAAGCTGGCTATGTGTGACTGTTCTAGTAGAATATATTATTGTGCAGTGACTGTTCTATTAGAGTATTTCGATCTTTTTCATGCAAACATAGTAAGTAGCAGTTGCTTGATGTTTAGCAAAGCAATTCCTGCACCTTTTATGTTAGAATAATACTCAACACTATTTCCAACTTGTTATACCTCACGTTTTGCTAGCATAGGATTTATGATGATAGTTATGATTATGACGATTGGCGCGAGTGGCTATTAATCGGTATCGGAATACCTGAATAACCGATACCGATCAATACGAAAAGCCCAATATCGGCTCCGATACGATACCGATCCGATTATCGGTGGAACACTAGTTCTAAAGGGGGTTTTAAATGTACTACAGTGAAATAGAGATACATGTCACAAAACATCACATTAGATAATTTCATATCAAATCATTGTAATGTTATTATTACAGATTTACTAGGCCCGGGGAAACTACAACCAAGTACAATCAACAACGGGACAACCTACTAATGGGGCATGTACAAACAGTGCATGGTCAACACAGTGCGTGCAGGAAGTTTTTTACACACATCTTTAGAGGTAACCCTGACTGTAGCCATTACTTGGTAAAGTGTAGTTTCCACCAACCATGGTTCTAATAACAATTCACAACTGCTAGGAATGTGTGATATACGTTCACTACTTATCAGCAGATTTGTGTTTAGTCAAAACACCTCCTCAATGCAGAATTTATCATACACTCCCATGGCTTGATCAATTAATTGAGTCTATAATTATTAAACTGATAAAAATTAGTGATATCCCTCCCAAAACACCTTTGCTGTAAAAATAGGTGCGTCCAAGAAACTACAAGTACCTGTAACCCAGCTCAGCTGTAGAAAAGACTCTATGAAATTAACTGGCAACTGAAAGAGCTGATATCTGGAGCGGTTAAGAATCAATGTTACTACAACTAACCATGATGACCAAAATTTTACCTAATCCATACAAGAATACCTTAGCTGTGTAAAACAGGTAAGTAAAAGTATCTGGCAACCACAACAGCTGGTATCTGAAGCGGCCAACAATAAAATTTTTGTTGATGAGACTAACTACAATTATTCTTGCAACATTGAATATTAATCATTAAACTGTGTTTTATATTCACCCTTGCTACATCCTAAATTAATTCTTTGTAACTCTGATTGGCTGGTAATTTGACTGCCTTTTTCTCTACACTGACTGAATAAAAGGTGGCCAAATTACCAGCCAATTAGGGTTATATAGTAATAGTAATAGTAATAGTAAAGGCTTTACAGTGCAACACAATAGGGTACAATTACAGTATTAATTATCAGTTACTTAAGTTACACTGATGGTCTGCTAGCAACCTGTGCTAGCAGCCAAGTACAAAACAAAGTGTACATTAGTTAACTATTTATATTAAAATTAGGGGTAGTAGCAATATTACAATAATTATAGCAAGGGCAGCGGAAGTGATATGTACATGACTTGTTAGGGTTAAAGTGTTCAGCAAAATGGTTCCAGAGGTGATCGTAAATCAGTGACTTGATTGTGTTGAGGTGTAGATCAATGTTGATTGGGGGGAGAGTATTCCAAAGTCTAGGGAGTCGATTAAAATAGAAATTACGAGTTTTATTGTTGCGTGAGTAATTGTGTAACAATTTGTGGGTTGTAGCTGATCTAGTCCTGCTGGTACTAAAAGATACATAATTGAAGATATTAAAGTGGAGATTTGGCTGCTTCAAAGATTTCACAAAGAAGAGAATATCATAAAAATCAAGCATATATATCAAAGGAAGGAGTTTCAATTTAAGTAAACGAAATTTGTAATCTGAAGTGTAATCATTTAGAAAGTATTTAGTGGCTCGCCTTTGTACTCTCTCAAGTATAGTAGTGTCTTTTATTAGATGTGGATTCCATAATTGTGAACAATAAGTAAGTTGTGGGCGGCCAAGTGCTAAATATAGAGATCTTCTAGCTTCCACTGGCCCAGATCCACCAAATGTTCATCTCAAGAGTGCCAATGATCTATATGCCTTGGAGCAGATCATGTTGTAGTGGTTATTCCAGGATAGATCACTTGATATTTGTATTCCAAGATCTCGATGTTCACTTAGATGTTGCAATATATTCGACTCAATGTGGTATGATGTTGATGACCTGTAGTTAAAGCTAAGAAACACACATTTTGAAATTCCAAAATAGAGTTCATTAGTAATACTCCAGTTGAAGAAGGAGTCCAAATCCTTCTGTAAAAGCACACTGTCTGAAAGTTGAGATATGATTTTCAATAGCTTTGTGTCATCTGCAAACAAAAAAGGTTTTGAGGAAGTAACCTCTGATGGCAAATTGTTCACATAGATTAAAAATAATAGAGAGCCAAGGATACTTCCTTGTGGAACCCCGGACAACACTGGTAAAGTGTCAGATAACGTGTTGGTGATATGTACACAGTGTCTACGATTGGTCAAGTAATTTTTGAACCATTGCCATAAAATTCCACTGGTATCTATTTTCCACAATTTAGAAAGTAGTTGGCTATGTTGAACCATGTCAAAAGCCTTTCGAAAGTCAAGGTATATAACATTGATTTGGTGACCAAGTGAAATTGCTTCGTAGATGTAGTTGAGGAATAATAGGAGCTGTTGAGTTGTGGATCTACCCTGAATAAAGCCAAATTGAACAGAGGAAATTGTCCTGAGCACATATTCACTAACATTATTATAAATCAGTCTTTCCAATACTTTAGAGATGTTAGATAACAGGGATATGGGACGGTAGTTATTAACTAATGAACGATCATTTGATTTGTGAATAGGAATAATCATATGAGTTTTCCACTCTTGTGGTATATATCCTGTAAATAAACTTAAGTTGAACAAATAACATAAAGGACGAGACAATGACATTGCACAGTGTTTAAGTACTCTGGGTCCGATGCCATCAATGCCAACTGCTTTAGAGGTATCTAACTGAGAGAGAGCCTCAAAAACTTCAGCTTCAGTAACAATAAGTGAGCACAAAGAATTGAGCTGCTGTTGGGTATCATCATAGTTGGGAATTGGATGAGATGGTTTGTTAAATACTAAATGACAGTAACGATTAAATAATTGAGATTTTGATTCATCACAACTAGCTGTTGAGGTATCCAAATAGACTATAGGTGGAATTGATTTGGTTTTAGATAAGTTTCGTATGTAACGATAAATCACTGGAGTAGAACCAAAGGCGAAATTGTTGATAAGGGAAGTTTCATACTGTGCTTTGGCCTGCATAATGCTCTGTTGAAAAACTTCTTCCAATTGCTTGAGACAGGATAAGTTGTGGGCGGTGGGTGAATGTCTATATGTTCTTCTGTGGGTACGCAAGCACTTCATTTGGTGTCGAAGATTACTATTGAACCACACAGGATACTGTGAGTGATGTGACTGATACACAGGAACAAACAGGGATATGGCATCGGTTATGACTGAACTGATAATGCTCCACGCAGATTCAACATCTGTTTCCTCAAAATACTGTAAATGACATGAATTAATTATATACTGTTCCATTCTGCTAAAATCAGCTTTAGAGTAGTCATAAGAATAATAAGTAGCCTTTGGTGGTGCCGGTAAAGTAGACAGACATATATGAAAAGTAATTATGAAGTGGTCAGAGAAGATGATAGTATCGTGAGGATTAACGACTACATCATACACTAAATCATCGCTGTTTGTAATAATAAGGTCAAGTATGTTGCCTCCAATATGGGTAGGTTCTTCAATTAATTGACTAAGGTTGTAATCAAATACAAGGTCGCAAAAATTATTCGAGGCCTGGGATCCTCCCGATAGAGTTTCCCAGTTTATGTCAGGAAAATTAAAATCACCCAGAACAATAATAGAAGATGTAATTAGGAATAACCCTTTAATATAATCAAAAATAGGTTGCGTATATTCTTGCGTTGAATTTGGGGGTAGGTAAATGACACAGAGAACAGTTTGATGACGTGTTGACAGAGACTGTTACAATTTCTAGATTACCAGGAGACGGTAAAAGTTTACTTGGTAGAGAGTCTTTAACAGCAAGCATGACCCCACCTCCTCTAGATCCACGATCCTGACGATAAATATTATAACCTGTAGGTAGAATCTCATTGTTGAAAATAGACTCAGTAAGCCAGGTTTCTGTGAGGGCAACAATTTGGAAATCCACGGAGTACACATAGCTTTGAAAATTGTTGAGTTTATTCACTATACTTCTAGCATTAAAAGACATGCCTTCAATTCAGTTTTAGAACTGCAACTATCAGATACCAAATAATTGCCTGAAGTTGGTGTAGCAAAATTGGAACTAGGGTTTATATTCAGGAGTGATAAATTTTGAATTTGTTGTATGTATGTAGAGTTTGTGCTATTGGATAGTCAATTTGAAGCTGCATCCATCTGGACAGTAGAGTCACCAGCAGTGTAAAAGGACTTACAGAAGTTGGAGTTCTGGACAAAGCCATAGGGTTTCTTGTTAAGATATAAGGTATCGCCACGCATCATAATATTTTTCCGCTCAATTCCATCAGTTATTAGGGCTCGTCTTTCTTTTAGGAGAATATTATTGATTTCACGCTCATCTTTGGTGAGGTCCGGTTTGATTGATATTTGAGAACTCTTGATGGAGGCTCTATTTGAGAGTACTAGGGTGGCATCAAACATTCTGAGGATACAAAGAATTAATTTAGGATGAAGCAAGGGTGAATGTAAAACACAGTTGAATGATTAAGATTCAATGTTGCAAGAATAACTGTAGTTAGTCACATCAACATTCTTGGCCACTTCAGATATCAGCTGTTTTGGTTGCCAGATACTTTTACTTATCTGTTTTACACAGCTAAGGTATTCTTGTATGGATTAGGTAAAACTTTGGTCATCATAGTTAGTTGTAGTAACATTGATTCTTGGCCGCTCCAGATATCAGCTCTTTCAGTTGCCAGTTAATTTTATAGAGTTTTTTTCTACAGCTGAGCTAGGTTACAGGTACTTGTAGTTTCTTGGATGCACCTTTTCAAAGGTGTTTTGGGGTAGTATGTAGGCAATCCAATCAATTGCACAATACCTTGCATAATGCACTTGCATTACAGAAACATACAGCTAAAAATAAATACAGAGAGTACAAGATTGCTTGCCTTGTGTTAAGACACTTGGCAATCACTAAGGAAGCCACAAAGCTGAGGTCCAAATTCCTTCTGCATTCAAAAAACGTTGCTTAAACCTCCCTTCAATCTCACACTCTGTCTTCTGCAAAATTAATACACGGATTGAATTCACATAGTGAGAAAGGAATTGAGAACCCACCTTTGTCACTACATTCTACTGTTTATGCTGACGAATGTTTGTATGAAGGTATACTACTGTTGATTTCCAGTAACTGAGGTGACTCTAGTCCACTCAGCTATCTAGTGAAGAGAGCTTTGTACAAATCATTCAAAGTTCAAACTCTCATGGTTACAAGCTTATAGATAATATTTTCTCCATATACCCCATTAAGAATTTCTGAACAGCATGACTTTCACAAGAACTTTGTGTTATAATTGGAAATACATACAATGCGTAGCAGTACTGTATATTGGAGACCATGGCTTGCACTTTCTTACAAACAGCAACCAGCCATGTACACACAGTACCTTCATAGTTCCTTAACAGTATTTGGTAGAAATAACCAAGCCCCCGGCTTTAGGCCTATAGGATATTATTCAGTGGAAACATTTGCTGACTTATTACTGTCTTCAAACAAGTGTAACTTAACAGTTAAGGCTATGGGTTTGATTTTTTACACTGTTGGACAGCATTCAGTTAACTTTAAGACAGTCAGATTGTAATGAATATTGAATAATAAACTGGCCACATTGGTTTAGGTTAACTTTCCTGGTCTGAAACATAAAATTTACAATAAGTGACCTAGTAGTATATATTGTGGTATGTCAAAATGCACCTGTCAGGCTATTAGAGTATTTCAATGTTATTAATCACTACTCTTGCTATCGTAAAAAGAGAAATGGCTAAAGCTACCTCTCCCTAAGGTTGAGATGGTCTTCAGCCCATCTAGCCTGCCACTGATTATTGATTTTATGTTTCGAAAACCCCACCTGCAATTACATGTCTTTGCTGCCTAAATTTGGTCATTATTATATCATGCAAGTTTTCACCACTGTTCTATCATCTCAATGAATGGGAGTAATAAACTTAGCTAGGCATAGAGGAAGGCACAGTGCATGTATCATGGATCTTTTCAGCAGTAGTGCAAGGTGTCAATTTGCAGTACTGTGTAATGGCTTTGCTGTGTTCTGACTACAGAAACTATCCGTATTCTGTTGTATCGTATAGCAGCACTTCTTATACCGTTCCTTGTTTGTAAAGCTGTGTAACAGGCTATGAAACAAAGCATAATGACCACTTTATTTTTCAGTAATTGATAGTTGGGGCACATGTTTAGACGTAAAAATATTTTATGATGTCTGATACCATTCTTTTGATGTGTTATGCATATTCAGGCTCACCAATCATAATAAACAAGTACAAGGAAAAAATCTTACTCTTTGTAGCTACTTGTGTGCTATGCCGGGATTTTCTGTTCATTAAACATCGTACTGCATTAATCCGCTAATACACAATACTGCAACGTTCAAATGGACAGAACATCCACAGTCCGGCATATGCGAACTACATATTGAGGTATTAGCTATTATCTATGATCTAGTTAATCTAATAGAGCAGTCACCATACCAGAGTCACCTATTTTATTTCTCCCTGCAGGATCTAGAATTGGCAAATATATAGTTGGGGTATAGCTAACTATAGCTATACCTTGCCTTCTGAGTGAGCCTAATCTCTCAGTGTAGTTTTTGATGTCACTCAACTGATGACTGCAGCTCAGACTGTAGTCTTTACTCAGGGGCGGAGAAATAGGGGGTGAGGGGCAACTCCCCCCCCCCCCCCCCCCCCCCCCCACACACACACACACTTTTTCCAATGCCTGAGTTGCCAGAGTAAAGCAACTATTTTAGTCCTTAACCAACTTACTTTGTCTTAATTTACTGGGATTTGTGCTATAGCCTAAAGGTTATGTAAGTATGGAATACTGCATGAATCAGTGCTGGGAGTGCACAAGATCAATATACTCTAATAGAGCAGTCACCTAACTACTCTAATAGAACATTCAGCGGAATTACTGATATGAGTTTGTCCTGCTATGTATGCAATTAATTCACTAACACTTATATCTATATGTAATCGACAGAATGAGTCTATCTGAAATTCCTTCATTTACCGATGAACCTTATTGTACAGCCGGCCGAGTTTCATTCTAACACCCGTAAGGCCATACCTACTGGATCTTATGTTGCGCGGGCAAAACTTCAGAAAATTTGGGTAGGTAGGTCGATTTGATAATGATAATAATAATTAGTACATAATAGAAAATTAAAGTATTATGAACCATACAAAAAGAGCAACAACTACAAAAAACGCTAATGAAACATATAGGGTGTTCTGCAGCACCATAATGTATTGCTGTACAATGAATCAAACCTCTTGAATATAAGAACTATTTCGTTTGGAGTATCTTCACCATTAAAGCTCAACCTTTTGAAGAGTTTAATCCCTAGAGGAGCCTGGTTATCCCAATAGCTGATTTTCACTAGCACATACGAGATTGACCATCTTGGCACACGTGATCCTATATCACATGATTATCATTATCATTTCAGGTCATGAAAAAAGACAGTCGGTCGGGCCCGTGCAACATAGAATCCAATAGGTATGGCCTAACGGTGCCGCGGCTCTAATATATTCGTGAATTTTGGCGGGAAGATATTGCCACGTTGAACGGCCAGACAGATCCCCTATGACTAGTAAAGTGAAAAACCATGGAGGATACGAGTACCAGTTTGTGTACAGTCCACCAGATCGCGTGTTTTGTGTGATATGCCAATTTCCCAGCCGAGACCCTCACTTGACAGTGTGTTGTGGGCACGTCTTCTGTAAGTCTTGCTTAGATCAAGTGAAGAATCAGAAGTCTCGTAGTGACAATGGGTGCTCAATGTGTCGGGATAAAAAATTTGTTGCATTTCCAAATAAGCAGGTAGAGCGTGAGGTAAAAAATCTGGATGTTTACTGCACCAACCAGAGAAAGGGTTGCCGATGGAGTGGCAAGTTAAACTCAATTCGTGATCATCTGAGTCACAGCAGTGGTTGTAAGTTTGAGATGTGGAGTGCCCTAATATGTGTGGAAAGACTTTACAGAGACGAAATTTGCCAGTTCACTTGGAGAATAATTGTCCACGTCTTATGCTTGTCTGTGAATACTGCCTCACTGCCCATTTTGCTAATGATGCACACTTTTCAAAATGCCTCTACCTTGCCCCAATAGTTGTAAGGTTTGAGGTAAAGTCATAGATATTCCTCGCAAAGAAATGGATAGCCACCTAGATGAATGCCCACTTGAAATTATCGAATGTCAGTATCATGAGGTGGGGTGTGATAGCAAGTTCCCTCGTAAAGACCAGAATAAGCACAACAAACAAAATGCAGAAGACCATCTCGTACTTACACAACAGGATTTATCTGACACTAAAGAACAGCTTGCAAGTGCCCTTGGCAGAATTACTTCCTTGGAGGTCTGTCTGCATCAAAGCTTAACCGGAAGTGGGAGAAGCATAACAGTTGCTGGAGCAAGATGGTCCATTCACTTATCAGCATTAGCAGCAACTTCATCAGCAGGAAACCAAAGTGTTCCAGTTGTCATGAAGATTTTTCCAAAGAAATGCAGGAATGTATCTTTTTACACAAGTCCCTTTTATACGCACAATGGAGGATACAAGATGCAACTGCTTGTGTATCCTTATGGGTGGAATGGAGGATCTCACTTGTCTGTTTTCTTGTGTCTCATGAGTGGTCCATTTGATGATCAACTCAGGTGGCCTTTGAAGCAAACATTTCAGATAGTCTTGATGAATCAGATTGGCAATTATGATCACCACAGTACTACAGTAAAATATGATGACCGCACTCCTAGCCAGAGTGGTGGTAGAGTAACACACATTAATCCATCTGGTGGATGGGGAGCACAAAGCTTTATTACCCTTGATGACTTTTATAAAGCTACTCCAACTCGTCAGTTTTTCAAGGACAACTGTGCATTCCTTAAAGTAGTTTCCTTGCCCTAATATAAATTGTTTCAAAATTGTGTTTAGACTGTTTACGCCAGTTATCATGCGTGTAACTAGATGCATCCTTAATTATAACAGTTTAAATGTAGTGCTGAACAAAGTGTATACATTTGATTATTTGACTATCACTGAAGTTAGTATGTGTGCATGTAAGGCCAAGCAAGGCTATTTTGCTCGCATGTCATGGTCTATGCATGGTTGTAGTTTAATTTTCATCACATGATCTCTTTAATTTGTTTTACTGATGTTTTGTCAGGAAGCCAAATAGGTTGCTCTTGCAGCTGTGCACCTGAATATGTGATAGACAATTTATATATGTTTTACAGCTGAGTGGCTTGAGCAATGGGCCAGGACCAGAGTAACAACTGTATACATATAATTATAAGCTCAACAAAGGGAACTATATAGGTGCATGGGCTTTAAAGTACCCACACAATTGATTTTACTCTCACTAAGGGCTTGCAATGGATTTTAGTGTGGAATCTTATCATTGAAAATAGTCTAATAAAGCAGTCAAATTTAGCTGAGTCATGGAAGTCAGAAGATATGTATGGTAAAGCTATAGTCAGTGTTGGGCAAGTTACTTTGTAAGGCCCCTATTTGGTGATTATTAGTTTCTCATCCACCGCCCGCATCCTTCTTAAGCTACCGCATGGTAAGCCATTATTTACTCTGCACATGCTCAGAAGAACACGTGATACCAAACTGTTATAATTTTTGTTGATGAACGCTACAATGTGCTATATATCACCAGGAGAACTGTTGTTTTCCTTAGCAAATTGCTGCAGTGCCAGTTGCAATCGTGCTCTATCGACTTCATCAAAGCAGGCTTTCAGTTGACTGTCGAAAAACAGTTGGCGATCACGAAAAGTATAGAATCAGCTGGTGAAGGAAATGTTTGTAGTAAGAAAGAAAGACAATTTGGACAAGGTCTGTACATCAGTGTGTTAATATTATAAAATAATGGCATAATGGTAATACCCTCCCGCCCGCATCATAATAATTAGAAAGGCTGGATGAGAAAATCACCGAATAGGGGCCTAAAAGTAACTAGTTACATATTACCATAGATAATATACCTACTGTGTCAGTAGGTATATTATCTAGGATATTACATATTACTTGCAACTGAACTATTTAGTTACAGTTACATATTACTCATAAAATAAAGTAACTATAATAATATTACATATTATTACTTTGTGTCCACAGCCTTAAGCTGTCACGTGTGAAACTACCACTTTATCACGTGACATAACTGCGTTGTTGGACAATGTGCAAATCTTGGTTATAAGTAAGAAGCTGGTGAATAAGCTTCATTCAGTAGGCTTCGTTACTTCGTTGTGGCTATAGGCGTTACTCAGAGGATAACTAACAAGATTAGTAACTTCGTTACTTGTAGTAATAATATTACGTAATATTAGACTCGTTACAGTAACTTATTACTTTAATAGGTAAGTAAAGTAACTTGAGTTATATTACCTGTTTTTTATAGCGTATTTCGTTATATTACTTACAGGGGCGTAGCCAGGATTTTTTGAATGGGGGTTCCAGCACTATAGCATTGAGTTACCAGAAGCAGGGGTCTAGGGGCTGTGCCCCCAGCCGCTGAGAGACTGTCAATATTTTAATGAATCAAAACTCAGCAAATTGCTATATTTTATGCAAAAGTATACATTAATTATGATGCATATAAGTGCCCCTGGGATGAAGGTAGTACTAGATAAAGCTACCTAGTGGAAACAGACAGCTTAACACAGAGACACATATATAGGGACCCGCCGATTATGCTCATAATTTTGCCTATTATGCTATGCTGCACTGCTCAAAAATTCACCTATTATGCTTAAATTAATGCTCAATATTTACCTATTATGCTCGATTATGCTCAATGTTCATGCCTTAGTTCATATGCTTTGCTACTAGTTTAACACTGTATAGAAAGAAAAAAATGAGTGGCTGGAACACAAATAATAAATTCTTGCTGCATATAAAGAGAAAAGATCGATATGCTCTAATAGAACAGTCAGTTTGATGATTGTTCTATTAGAGTTACTGACTGCTCTATTAGAGTATATCGATCTTATTTTGCAATTGTCATTTTTCCAGCAAGAATTTATACTATCGTACAAATATTTAACCTATTATGCTGGCATTATGCTCAATGCTTTTAGGTACCTATTATGCTCAAAATCACGCCAGCATAATCGGCGGGTCCCTACACATATAGTAATCTGTAAGTGATAGTTATATCTCGCTGTGGTAGCTATAGGAGCCATGAATTCACTGATACAAATGGAATGACTTACAATCAAAACAATATAACTATACAAATATGCATAGTATGAATTCATTTTGCATAACGCAAGTGATAAATTACTGGAGCTCTATATCTTTAAACACTGCACACCAAAGATCTTCTGCATTTAATCTTACTTTAGTTGAACGTCGCAGATTTCATATTGCCATACAAGTATACAAGATCTTAAAAAGGCTATCACCCTCCTACTTACTTTCCACCTTCAAATCTGCTTTATCCGTCACAGGTCGTGCAGGGCGCAATGTCCATCGTTTGTATGTACCTGCTGTGCGATTAAACTATGGCAAACGAAGTCTATATTATCGTGGCACAACTATATGGAACAGCCTGCCTACCTCAATCACCGAGATGAACTCATTAAATAGCTTTAAGCTAGCTTATTTAAGTCATATTTAGTTAATTGTGTGTATATATGTACCTATATTGTTTTTGTATGCTTGTTCAGGGCACAGCTGAAAAACAGCTTTTGCTGATGCTGTCTCCCTGTCTAAATAACATTAAAAAAAAAAAAAAAAAAAAAAAAAAAAAAAAAAAGCTATAGCAGTTTAAGGTCATGCTATAAGTTTTGCATTTGTGACATGTTGACACATTTTAGTACCCATAAATTAGGTATCCCATAGCAACAAGCGCACGCATCTTGCTATTCTACACCCTCTCACTCAAATTAGAACTACTCCATCATTTTTAATCCAATGGACATGAAATTTTCACACAAGCTACTTTAGCAATTTTGCCAAAGAAGAGCGTTTGCCATTTTTAAATAGCAAGTTCAGATGATGAATAACATGGAAGTAAAGAAAAGGATTTCTGGGAGTGTCAACCCAAAAGATAAATATGTGATGAATGAGAAGCTAAAAGACAAAATTAAAAACGCACAATGGTTTGTGCTGTTTAGCATAGTGTATCATAAAAGTATCAAGGCTCTAGTGTGTAAACTGTAGGACTAGTTCTAGTATAAAGGGAAAAATTGTAACTCATGTTCTAAAGCAAATTTAGCAGTTGGGTTTGGACTAAACTGTGTACTAGTGTTAGCATATATCCAGTAAAAAAGTACAGAACATTTGCTAAAACCATTTGTAAGTTATAGAACAAATTAAATTTCACGGGAAGCCATATAAGCGGACTGTACAGAGCACCCTTAATGTTAGAATGTCTGAAAAACTTCATATGGACTTGGATATATTTACATGCATGTTCTATTAGAGTATACCTGACTGCTCTATTAGAGTATAAACCTGACTGCTCTATTAGAGTATATACCTGACTGCTCTATTAGAGTATATCGATCTCTTTTAACAAGTTTTGAACAGGGCTCATGTTACCTCTGTGAATCCTCAGTTCCCTGAGAGATGAATGCAAGCTTTATCAATTGTTGTGCTGCGCCATTACACTATATTACTCACTCATTTTGTCCTGCCACACTAAATGGTGTGTTAAGATCCTGCTTGCAGAAGTCTAAATTTTACAGGGGGGTACGCCCCTGTTCCCGGGTATGCCCGAGTGTAGCTACGCTACTGGCTTGTAGCTCGCCAATGGTTGAAGTTATGTGTACCAAATTTTCACACGTTTTACACCAATTCCTTACCTTCCAGAGCATCCACTGTGCAAGTAGCCAACAACTAAGTTTCCCGCCATTTTAGAACCGAGGTTGACTGTATCAGGCGAGCTGCAAGCAGTGTTGCCATGCTGTGAATAAAGTTCATAGATTTATGAACTTTTTGTCTTGTTTGTGAACCTGAAATAATCTATGAACTTTTTATGAACTTTTGGCTGGTTTGTGAACCTGAAATAATCTATGAACTTTTTTATGAACCTGGAGTAATCTGTGAACTTTTTATGAACTTTTGGCAATTTTAGGTGATAACCTTTTTTTTTTTTTTTGCTCTTCAGTGCCCTACTAACCCAGAGATCCACCTATTTACAGTGTTGGGAGTAACGCGTTACGTAATATTATTACTTTTGTGGTAACAAACTAATATAACGAAATACGCTATAAAAACAGGTAATATAACGCAAGCTACTTTACTTACAAATGTAACGCGTTACCTAAGTAATATAGTTACTGTAACGAGTCTAATATTACGTAATATTATAACGAAGTTACTAATCTCGTTAGTTATTCCTGAGTAACGCCTAGCCACAACAAAGTAACGAAGCCTACTGAATGAAGCTTATTCACCAGCTTCTTACTTATAACCAAAATTTGCATATTGTCCAACAACGCAATCATGTCACGTGATAAGGTGGTAGTTTCACACGTGACAGCTTAAGGTTGTGGACACAAAGTAATATAATATGTAATATTATTACAGTTACTTTATTTTATGGGTAATATGTAACTGTAACTAAATAGTTCAGTTGCAAGTAATATGTAATATGTAACTAGTTACTTTTACAAAGTAACTTGCCCAACACTGCCTATTTATAATGTGTAGGCTAGTTTTCGGAAAGTGACTATGGATTTATGAACTTTTTATGAACAAATTTATTTTTTCACACGAAAATTTGGAGCAAATCATCTGGCAACACTGGCTGCAAGTTCGGTGGGAGGCGGGGGCCCTGGAAGGCGGGCTAGATGGTGTTCAAAAATTGAAAAGGAAGGCCAAGGGATGAATTAGGCCAAGTTTTGGGTCATTGAGGTCTCAAAACTGGCTAAAATGAAAGGAAATTCACAGCAGAGGTACTTATTCAACACTACAGAGCTGTACAGCCACATACAGTCATCCCCAGACTGACCAGAGCCCCATTAATTATAAGGCCCCACACCACACGTACGGATCGCCACTGGGCTTGGGAAAAGCAGCCAGCAAAACCACACAAGTCTAGCTGATTTTGATTGTGGAATTAGATAGTTTATTCATGTAGCTTTGTGTCCTGGGTGAAAAATCGAATCTGCTGACATGGGCGATAAGACCGGTTTTCTCAGACTAGGTCACATATAAGCAATGTTATATGGCATTTACACCTATGCAGATGAGGATTTCTTTACATAGTGGTCTTGAAGAAAAACACTTAGACACTTGCAATAAACTTCATGGTGAAGTGGTCAGATGATCAATGTGAATGAGTAGTGCATAGCCTAAATATTTTGAGGGGAAATTTTTTTAAGCTAAAATAAAAATATTTGCGGATTTGTACTTCCAAAATGTATTAGAGTACCATATAGCCTAAATATTTTCAAGGGGGCAAATATTTCGAGGTTGAGCAATGTTGCTAAAAATAAAATTTTCACGGATTTGCAAACACTCCCAAAATGTATTAGACTATATGGAGGTCTAAATATTTCAGGGGTAAAATTTTCACTGATAGCACCCAAAACTGCAAAATCAGCGAAAATTCCCCCCCTCGAAATATTTAGGCTATACGGTATACTGAGTTCTAAATATTTCAAGGATAAAGTTTTGTTGGTAACTCCCAAAACCACAAAATCAGCAAAATTTCCCCCTCGAAATATTTAGGTGATACGGTACATACACAGATCAGTGAGTAAATGTTGCCAATATCTGTGACATATATCAAAAGGTGGCACTGAGCAGGAATTGTGATTTTGGGGAAGGAATATAGATAAGTTAATGTTCTACACCAATACCTTCAGTGCTCTGTAGAGGACAAACAATTGCAGTTGGAAGCTTTATTTTTTAGCTATTATACTCTAGATGATGAGCACTTCATGTGGCACAAAATCCACTTTGATGCATACATCAGCTGGCGAGAAACTAATGTGCAAGATACCTTTTTCAAACATTTTACATGCTAGCAATAAAATGCTATAACAGTAGACTCTTTTACTGATCTTAACATCAAAATAATTATAGTGAAATACCTGTGGCTTCACTCATGAGAAATTCTGAACAATTACATGCAATCATATATCAAAGTTCAATTTTTTTTTGTGAAAAGTATAGTTACCTGCCTATTGTATAATAAATTATTATTTTGCACACAATATTCATCTTGTACTGGTCAACTATAATAAATGTACATCCATTTCTATGTCCAATAATAAGTATCCATTTGCCAACAGAATCGTATATAACAAGACCAATGCCTCTACTACTGGCCTCTCATTGCTCTATAGAAACAACAATTATTTAAGACAAGATCCTTGTTCAACACATATTTTTTTTAAAAAACACATAATATTGTCTAAGTGTATACAAACCTAATGCAATGTCAGCACAGCAACTACAATGATAACTAAAAATTTCTGTCTGCTAAAAATAAAGCTGTCTGTCTAATTTTCAGTCTTTGGCCTAGTCTCCAACCACTTCTTAATGTTTGGTAGAGCAGCTACATCATCGTGAAATTTCTGGAGCACAGGGTAGTCAGCTAGGTTGACACCAAACTTAGCTGCTAATCCATCCAACAGGTAATATCCTTGAATGTCCACCCATGAAAGTTTCTAAAAAAACAAATATTGTTATAAGGGTAACTATGCAAAACATAGTAGCTTACTCCAAAATCAATTAAATTTTACACTATAATGTTACACAAATACACTAGTACATGATTTTTGTTCAGCAAATGCAAGGTGCTGTATGCATTGCTCTGTCTAACTTCCTCAGACATGCATATATTGCATACACTTAAGCCTTGTATTTATGCACACAAAAATAAGCACATGTTCATGTAGCAAATATATGACAACTGGTCAGGTTCATGTCCAGTGCAAATTTAATGTGAGTATCTACATACTACTAGAAAAATTATGCATAATTTTCTTTTGTCACTAAACAATAGTTACACGTCAAGAACCATTACAGTTGACTGTTCCTTGTAAATGAAAAGTGTATCATCAATTAGTAGAAATGAGCCCTCTATACCTCCGCCTGGCTGTTGTATCCATTTAAACACCCATGCATTGCCAATGTTACATGCTGCCTTGTTATGTTTCAAATTATAATTCAGTACGCAAAATAACGTCCAGACACCGGACAATTTTGGGTGTTACTATTCAGTGGACTGGACTACTGGACTGACATATTTTGGGTTTTTGCACATTCTATGGTTGGATTTATGAAATATTGCTAGTAAGCACCCTTAGGGCACCTGCAGCCCACTTCTAAACGCTAGGAAGATGAGCAGTGGAATATGTGAAACTGTAAATTACTACCGTTCATTTGGCCACTATACAACACTTATTCCTTACCCTGGTGTGGAGTAACACTGCAGGCAGTGCAGGGAATGTGACAGCAATAGTTAACCAGCGATCAACTTGTCAGTAGACAATATCCTTCAAGATATTCTTAGAGCAACCTTGAGGAGCAAGCTAGTCTCGCTAGTCTTGTTGCCAGACTTCTGTTTCAGTGCAGGGGCTAATCAAGTAAAGATTATAAGTGCCCGTGCTGAAAAATCTCTAATTGGTAAGCCCCAGCACTGAACTAGAGGTCTGGCCATGTGGGACTAGCTTGCTCCTCAAGCTTGCTCTAAGGATATCTTGAAGAATATTTTCCACTGGCAAGTTGATCGCTGGCAGTGTTGGGAGTAACGCGTTACATATGTAACGCGTTATGTAATATTATTACTTTTGTGGTAACTAAGTAATATAATGAAATACGCTATAAAAACAGGTAATATAACTCAAGTTACTTTACTTACAAATGTAATGCGTTACCTAAGTAATATAGTTACTGTAACGAATCTAATATTATGTAATATTATTACTACAAGCAACAAAGTTACTAATCTCGTTAGTAATCCACTGAGTAACGCCTAGCCACAACGAAGTAATGAAGCCTACTGAACAGCTTATTCACCAACTTCTTACTTATAACCAAGATTTGCACATTGTCCAACAACGCAATCATGTCACGTGATAAGGTAGTAGTTTCACATGTGACAGCTTAAGGCTGTGGTAATATAATATGTAATATTATTATAGTTACTTTATTTTATGGGTAATATGTAACTGTAACCAGACATGGGGCCAAGTACATGAGTACTTATACTTAAGTACACTTAAGTACAGATTTGAAAGTACTTGTACTTTACTTAAATACTTTCTTAAATTCCCCAATGTACTTGTACTTATACTCAAGTACTTGTAAGTACTGCAAACATTGTACATAGTTTGTACACAGTGGGTGTACAATGAGAATATCAAAATTGTATGAAGGTGCAGTTTACAACTTCTTGCGATTCTTCTACTGCCTTCCCCAACCTTACTGTGTATCATGTTGCCACGATTAACGAAGTCGCCAATGCTGTTGTTCAAGTCAGTGCGTTTTAAGAGTTTAAGAGAGAGAATGGTTGACAAAAACCAACCCCCTAGGCACACTTGCATACTACAATACACTGAATACAGCATATATTTTACTACAGCAAAATGTACTTGTACTTTACTTAAGTACTTCCAGCATGTACTTGTACTTTACTTAAGTACTCTCTTGATTGCTGCTGGAGTACTTGTACTTGTACTTGGAAAATTCAAAAGTACTTGTACTTTACTTAAGTACTTTTAATGTACTTGGCCCCATGTCTGACTGTAACTAAATAGTTCTGTTGTAAGTAATATGTAATTACTTTTAAAAAGTAACTTGCCCAACACTGATTGCTGGTTAACTATCGTACAGTATGATAGTACTGTATATTAGGGATCATGGAGAATAGGTTTTTTTTCTTCCCAATTATATCACCCCAAAACCAGCCTCACTTTACCTTCATAACAGCTTGGCAGTATTGGTTAGACATAGCCCAAAAATGTTTTAGACACACTTAAACCCTTCCAGCAAATTTCTATGATTTTTTTTTTTTTAATTTTGTATTTAACGGAATTTTCTACTAGCTGATTGACTGATTCCTTCAGCCAAGCGTAACTCGACTTTGGTTAGAGCTACTGGCTTGATTTCTTCACTATTTGATGTTGCTTCTTCCCGAGATGTGCCTTTTTGCCAACTGTTGTAGCTACAATAAGTGCATCATGGACTTACCTCTGTCCTCCTTTGTGTCCCATTTCTTTTTGTTGACACCGCAAGATGTCAATTCGTGGTAGCACGTGATGGCTTCTCGATAGTCAGTGTTGGGAAAGTTATTTTGTCAATGTAATATATTACATATTACTCTTTACTTTTGGGCAATGTAATAAGTTACATATTACTCTAAATGAATAGTAACGTAATATATTACATTAGTGTTGCACCGATATTCCCTTTTGCCGATATTCCGATAACCGATATTAACAAGAATTTATGTACCGATAATTGAAACCGATCCGATATATAGAACATTTATCATACTTTGTTACTTCACACCACACTTGGTAAACAGTTACATAACTAAAAAGTTGAATAAAATAACTATACTATGGCTAAATATCTGGAAGGACAGTCTGTAAAGAATATGTAGTGATAATGTTAAGTCTTATATTGATACTTGTCACCAACTAGACAAAAATTGTTTTGTATGAATAGAAGTTCTTCTGAGAGATGTGGTAACATTCTATTTCTTTTTTCGTCATACAGGTCTCCAGCAGCTGAAAAAAGCCTTTCAGAGGGAACTGAAGTAGCGGGAGCACATAATAAACGTTTAGCTAATATTGCTAAATTAGGAAATTCAGTTTTGTGCTGACCCCACCATTTATATGGATCTCCTGTTTTGTAGTCAATCACTGGGTCAGTGAGATATTTTTCAAGTTCTGAGGTGGCACTAGAATCTGGTGTATCTTCACTGGAATCTGCAATTATTTCACTAAACACATCTAGAAGAACAGGGTTTTTTAAAGGACAAAGTCTTTTAGGGGCTGTAGAGTCTGGCAGGGGTTGCATGTCAACTGTTACAGAGGCCATTTTCTCAAGTAATTTTTCTTTAGTTGCTGCTTTAATTATATTTCCACCAAAGAATTTGTCTTTGAATCGAGGGTCCAACATTGTTGCTAGAGCTAGCTGTTCCTTTTCCTCAATGCCAGCAAAACGGGACTTAAGGGAGTGTAAAATTTGTCCTTTCATAGTGCGTACTCCACCATCATCTTCGTTCTTTTCCAAGGTTCTTGTCAAAACACGGATATAAGGAATAACAATTGAAATACTGGCTAATTTTGCAGAGATGGAACGAGTCACTTCCTCAATAGGGCTTAGTATATCCACACACTTTTAAACTAAACCCAATTGATGTGCTGAAAGTTGTTGAATGCTGCCATTCTCTGCAGAATATGCGGCTAAAGTCATTTTTTGCTCTAATACGGATTGATACATGTATAATGTTGAATTCCACCAAGTGGCTACTTACTGTTTTAATTTGTGCTGAGGGATACCAAGACTCTGTTGAATTATATTAAGGTTGTGTGAAGCAATTGATGAACGATGGAAGTGGCCAACAATGCTCTTGCAAACTGCAGTTATATCAGCAATAGCCCTCTGTGATAACAAGCCATCTTTTACAACGAGTTGTAATGAATGGGCAAAACAGCCGAAGTGGGGTAAGGATGCATCCAGCATCGCCTTGACCATATTACTTGCATTATCGCTGAGGACTAAGTGTACACGATCACGAGAAATATCCCACTTATCCAGCATTGTGCTAATACAGCTAGCAATGTACTCACCAGTATGAGCCATCTCAAGCGATTGAGCATGTAGAACTGCAGATTGCTTCTCAAATGAATTATTTATCCAGTGGGCTGTCAGACTTAACAGCGATGTGCCATTCACAGAACAACTCCATATGTCTGTAGTGAAGCTAATACTCCCTTCTTCGCTATTAATGAGCTGGCCAACTTCATCCTTCATCCCACTAAATATCTTTGGAATAATGGTGTCAGTGTAATACTTACGACTGGGGCAACTATATCGTGGTTCTAGCGCGTTGAGGACGCGTCTGAAACCTACGTCTTCTACGACAGATAAAGGGTGGCAATCAATAGCTACCATTTCGCCAACCTTCCTTGTAATCCTCTGTGCCTTTGGGTCGTTGATGTCCCACAGCTTAGTGCGCATCTCTGTCGCTTCTAGTGAAAGTTGCTGTAACGAGCGTTTTCGCGTTTCTTTGGGAGCTGGAGCAACTTTACTTGACTTCTTTTCCAAGTATTCTGTATGTAGCTCCACGTGCTTGATGAAAGGTGATGAACCAGGTTAGTCGGGGTATATCCTTTCGTTGAAGAACCACCCCTCGGGACCTTTGTACCGCAGTCATTACAAACGGCGAACTTAGTGTCTTCATCCTCGGTGAAATACTCCCAGATAACAGATCTTTTCTTCGCCATATTGCGTGCGACTTGAAAACTAATTAAGATCACGTGTTCATATCGGTATCGGTTATTAATATTACATACGATCCGATACCGATACCGATAGACTAAAAACTCACCGATATACGGTATAACCGATAGCCGATCCGATTATCGGTGCAACACTATATTACATTAAGTTACTTTTGCTTTGACCATACACCTTTCCTGTACACTTTACATGTTAGTTACTGAGCTAGCATATAGTAAACACTCCTGTATTAATACAGCTACTGGCTTCTTGCAACTGCGTAAAGATGCTCATTGTTGTTACCACTTCAATCATACCTAAACATTGCTGGCAAATCAATATAACGAACTGTGGGTTCCTTGAAAGTAACTTAAGTTATATTACTAGACTATGAATAGTAACGCCTTATATCACTTGAAATCACAAAATGTAATAACTATTATGTAACGCGTTACTTTAGTAACGCATTATTCCCAACGCTGTCAATAGTTTGCTATGCAAAAATCGTCCATATTTTCCGTAGCAAATGGATTGCTTGTAGAGGCAGTTGTCATACTCTTCTTCTTTCGAAATGCTGTGTAACATGCTGAACATCGCTTGACACGAAGCATAACAGCTACTTTACTTTTCCTTAATTGATAGTTGGGGCACGCGTCTAGATGCTATTAATAATGTCAGGTGCCATTCATTCTTTTGAAGTGGTATGTGCAGGTGCACCAGTCATAATTATGTTACAAAAAAGTAAACAGATAAGTGCAATGAAAAATTAGGAATTCCAAGTTCGATTAGGGATCATAGAAATAAAAAGTAAGGAAACAAGGGAGGTTGCCTATACCTGCTGGTATCAAGGGCATAGGCAGGGGGGGGGGGTTTGGATGGTTTGGACAAACCCCCTTTTCAGTGGTAGAAATTTTTAAAATGAAAAAATCACACCAAACTCACAGCCTTGGAGCTCTCCAGTAGCTACTTGCACACTGGCACGGCTCTGTGCTAGTCTTAATGGGAAAATCCTGTTTTTATCTGGTAATGCATCACGTGATCAACCTCGCACGTGATAGAGAAGTATAATGGAAATGGCAGAGGACTGTCATGTGTTACAAGGGCAGCAGTACTGTTGTAATAAAATCTGATTGTGTTGCCAATGTGTCAGGTATGCACTAACTATGAATGGTTTTTACATGATAAACACATGTTTGTTTGTCACATGTTGAGGGCATGTGATGTCTCTTGAACATATTGGAGTACAAGTCAAGACTGACCATCAACAGCAGGACCAAGAATAATGTTGATTTTGAAGCCACGGGTTCAAGTGTGGAAAGCTTCGGTGAACCTGGAAATGAAAGTTGGTTGTCAGTATGCTAATTTGATTTCAGGTGATGCCTCGGAATATTAGTCAAGCCGTTACTGGCCATCAAAAGGACATGCAGGATGACCAAGAATAATGTTTATCTTTGGATTAAAGTTCTGCTAAGTGTGGAGGGCCGGGTATGTCAGGAAGTGAAAGTTGGTGAAAGTATGCTATCTGGAAGTAAAAATTTAATTAGAAATACAGCAGTTTTATAGTATCTATGAGCTGCATAAACAGCAGTGTGTAGGTTTTAGCTAGTAGTGATGTGCAATATGTGATATATATCGATATATTCATTATTGTGATAATTCTTTTAAAAAATCGTGATATGATATAGAATCTTTATATCGTGATAAGCCTAGGCATAGATTTTAGCTATAATTAAAGAAAAAGGTACCCAAGATGTCTGAAAAAAGAAATTGCAATGTTGTATGCTAGTCATGTATCATGCTGTATTGTACTTCTAGTACATCACTGCTACAAGTGTCATCAGTGTAAATACACTAGCTGAGTGATGAGTTTGTATATTGTGATATGTATCGTATCGTGATATATTGTGTGCAATAATCGTGATAGGAAATATCCTATATTGCACACCACTATTAGCTAGTTAGATACACAAACACCTTTTAATGTTACTGCCTAAGGGCACAATTTATGTATGCATCATTTATGGTGTAGGGGAAAACCCAGATATCCCCCCGGAGACATCTTCGAATCCAGATGATCCTGGCTATGCCACTGGGTATACAAGTGGATAATTCACTCATGTTGCACTTGTTTCTGTCACATTTCCTGCACTGCCTGCACACCAGCGTAAGGAATAAGTGCTGTATAGACTATCTATAGTACAGTAGTGAAATTATTCAGTACCAGGCAGTTTTTGCATATTCCCACTGTTCGTCTTCAACGTTTAAAAGTAGGCTGCAGGTGTTAGTTATCCATCGCCAAACAAGTTTAATATAAATTCAAAGGGTTAGGTGCTGTGGATTGGTAGGATTAGTTTGGCTGGTTTTAACGATTTACAATGTGTTGTTTTTGTAACATTCCGTAAATAAATTCTCCGCATAACAGTACTGTATTTGCCAAATTAAGTGCATAACTGTACTGTATTTGTCCAATTAGCTACATAACTGTTCTACATGACTCATAAAGTACAGTTATGCAGCTAATAAATAAGCACTGTATATATGGACAATACACTATGCGGCATCGTTTTGATCATCCCACCCAAAGTACAATATATTAACAGTGGTAGCATAAGCAAAGTTTGACCACATATAGCTATGTAGAAGGACTTAACAGAAGTCCTTACGACTCCTTTCCTTGTAATAGAATGGATTCCATAGAAGCTCTTTTATGTAACCAGTAGTTACCCTTTAAAATACTGTAGTATCAGTGTGAGTGGTTGAGTAGTAATCAGCTCTACAGTACATGGATGGCCCCAGAAGCAAACATCTACTGTAACTTGGTAGAAACACAGGAAAGGAAAAACAACAAAAGTTAAAATGTCTGGTCAAATCGCTTGATGTCCACTCAACTTTCATAATGTCCTGATGGTATGTTAGGACATATTCAAAATGTTATTTCGCAAACTGTAATTAGACTACAACTCATTGTTGTACCTTTGGCAGCTGTTTGTAAACAAGAAAGTAATGTAGCTAGAGTTGATTAGTACAGACAAGCACATTACACCTCCCTCTAATTCAGTATGGCTGTTACCATCCATTTAAATACCCATGTCTTGCCAATGATACAACCACATAATTGCCATGTTTCGTATTGTTTCAGAGCGTGGTCACTATAGGACATGAGCGTGGCACTACAGGATTTAGAGACCACATTTTCAGCCAATCAAATTTCAATACAAACTTGTTGTAGTCTAAGTAAGATACTATAAACTTCACAGCAGGATTATTAGTTACTGTACAGTCTAGTGTGGTTGCTTATTCATAAAAAATGCAAGGCTAAAAGATAGAAACAACCTATGTATCTCGCTCTTTCTGTATCAAATTAAATCCTTAGGAAGGCTACACCTGAGGTAATTCATAATGGGTAGCTGAGCCCACGTTATCTGAGGGGCTCTAGCAGGCTTTTGAACAAGACAAGCAGAGCTGATACTTCAAAGGTATAACTAATATTCATTATTTTGAATACCGTAGAGTTGGGTTGGTAAGCACATGTATCTATTAAGCGCACAATTATTACTTGTTAAGTGCATACACATATCTTGTGATCAACCTGGCTGATAAGCGTACATGGTCAAATACGAGGCTCAACACACAACAAAGCTACATACAGGAAGAAAAGCTGGAAGTGCTACAAAATTTGTTTCCATGAACACTTACATCTCCCTTGAGGTCTCCCTTCACTATGTATACAGCAAGTCAGTCTTCTGGATTGCGATATTCTGTTTATCATGAAGGATTTCACCCAGAAAAGGAGTCAAATATCCTTACATACTGGCATGGTGACCGGCACAAACTATTAGCTATTACAACGTAGTGATTTCGTGTTAAGCACACCATAATTATTAATTCTATTAGGTATATGAGGGCATAACAGATAGTATGATTTTTACAAAAGTTTTCTCCGAAAATTATAAACGCATGCGCTTAAGGATGCTCTGTACAGTTCCGCATATGGCTTCCCGTAAATTGTGTTTTCTGCTATAACTTATGAACGGATTAAACCATTCTGCAAAACTCTTTTTATTTGCAATAAGCTATCACTACTGCACAGTTTAGTCCAAATCCCATGTCTTATCTCACTGTAGAAGGCGAGTTATAATTTTTCGCTTCAAACTAGAACTAGTCCCACAGATTACGCCCTAGAGGCTTCATTATTGTAAAAATACATTATTGAAAAGCAAACATGCGTTTCTATCTTTGTTCTCTGGCTTCTCAGTTATCAGATACTCCTCTTCCGCTTTTGTGCTGGCACTAATCAGTCTTCTTTACCTCCACACCATTCCTCACCAGAAGGAGCTATCAAAAAACGACAAACGCTCTTTTGATGCATAAATACTATAGTTGCCCATCTGAAATTCCGTGCCTATCGGATCTAAAATGACGAACTAGTTCTAATTTTAGTATTAAGGTGTAGAAACTGAGGCGCCAGCAGCTGTTCTATGGTCAGTTATTGTTCCTTAATTGCGTAACCGGAAGATAATCGGTCAATTACGGATCGCTATATTCATTAGACCACGATGAAGATACAACACTTACTTCGCTTCCTTCATGTATATCGTTTGTGCAGGTTATTTCATCATAAAAGACATTTTCTCGTAATTGGATGCGCCACACATTAAACAAGCCACAGACTAACTAGATAATTACTGGTGACCATGGGAACTCCTTAGTAAACCCCAGCTGTGCTAACCTCAGAAGCCATACGTGGAACTGTACAGAGCACCCTTAACACCCCAACTCTACAGTACACAATGTTTATTATTGACCATCAAAAGTATGCGATGACATACTACCCACAATAATATGCAACGGACTGTTCCTATATACTAAAGAGCATGAAAACAACAGGATAAGTGCAGTGGCTACTAGCAGAAGTTACAAAGTATTTACAATGTGATGCAGTTATGGCAATGAGTGGGTTAGGTATTACAGCGTACTTATAATATCAATAACACAGTCAAATTAGTAGAGATGGTGATTAGCACAGCCCTAACATGTACAGGACACCAACCTCAGATCCAATGAAGTGTCCATTCTTCACATGCTTCTGAAGGACACCAAACATCTGAGGGACAGTCTTCTCTTTGAACTCAGCAAGCTTGGCTGCCTGTTACATATACTAAAATTTATATACAAAAACAACAAACTAATTTAATAACCTTCTCATCATCCTTGGCAAACCAAACTTTGTACATGTTACTGGTTAAGTCAGCCAAGTAATCAGAAGATCCTCCCAGCACAGCATTGTCCAATTCATTATTACCAGCCATTCCTGTGTATAAAGCATTACTACATGTGGGAAAACCAAGCTTACATCCCAGTACGTGGGAGTATCAAAGCGCCGCTGCTACTGTATGATATATTAGTTATCACCCAGTGATAACTAACTTGTCACCCTGTTGCGGAGCCACTCAGTCTCTTTTGTGACATCATAATAACTGTGAATGGCATTGTTTACCAATGGAACAAAGAGCCAAATAAGGAAATATTGATACAAAACACACCAACACAGCACTTAAAACTAGCTAAATCTTACAAGAAAACTGTTACAATAACACTACAAGTTACCAATACGATAGTTTAACAAATGTCAAGAATAGTCCGTGACGATTTTCGCTCCAGCAATCACTCCCAAAGGTCACTATGGTGAAGAACTAACTTCCTCTAGCTTTATCGTTCTATCTCGGACTATGGTAGTCACCTGTTGGTCTTTATTTTTCTCTTGCACACCACGCAACACCAACATACCAATTTCTGACGAAGGCGAATCGTACCTGGAACCGCTGCTTCAAAACAACGCCCTTCGCTACAGTTTGTAGGCAGTATGTAAGGTCTCTCTTGTAGCTACGAAGTAGAATCTCCACACAATTCGGACGAAATCTTGAGCACAGTGACAGGAACTCAAACCGGAACTTAATTTACTATCCGTAAACTTCTGCGCACTCCCGCGCACTGGGATATAAAATAGTTATATCCCGTATACTCGGATGATATCATTGTTATTACAACTCGTGTAATAACAATGATATCACCCTCGTACCGGGATATAACTATAACTTATCACCTATTTAAAAGTACTGGTTTTTAAGTATTTAGAGCATTGTAACTCACCAATGGTTGAAACTATGTGTACCAAAATGTTTTATACAAATTCCTTACCTTCCAGAACATAGCAACATTTCCCGCCATTTTAGACAGTTTTTTAAACCGACGTTGACTCTATTAGGCGAGCTCCAAAAGGGGTGGGAGGTAGGACCCTGGAGGAGGCAAGAGACTATTTAAAAATATTAAAGAGGAAGGTGTAGGGATGAGTTGAAATTTGAATGCAAGTAGATTATTCACTGTTGAAGAGCCTTTCAGGGTTTAGAAGACATCAACATTGAGTAAACCACTACGTATAACCAGTGTGTGATTGAAATGCTAATAGCGCAGTCACCCTATCAGAACATTCAACTAAGTTTAAAGTCATCCTGTAAAGAGGTCAGCTACAAACAAGTCTCTCTGTAGAGAGTTATGTGACATGTCACCCTAAAGAGAGTAGAGCAATACAACAAGTCGCCTTGTAGAGAGTTCAGTTATGAAGAAGATTCTATTGACTGCCTGATGCCTTCAGACAAGCACAATTCGATAATGACTAAGGCTACGGGCTTGATTTTTGACTGTTCAATGTCACTTCAGGATTACAGGTGCCTTTTGCATATCACAGTACATACAATGCATGCTTCATGGACTTAACCTCTCTGAATCCCATTTATCCCTACTGACAGTGCAAGCTGTCAATTTGTGATAGTGCTGTGTGATGTTTTTCACAGTGACATGCACATTTACCTGACCAATATCAGGACACGAAGCTGATTAAAATCCTATTTTTCTATTTGCACTTACAACCAATAACAATTGATATCCTTGAAATTTTCCACACCTACACATAGGAAATTTTAAGGTCTTCCAATACTTGTTTGGTGAGCTTTATAAACTGAGATGATGAGAGAAAACTTTAATGTAGCTACTGTAGCTATTAAAATCCTTCATGCAAGCAGCATGAACTATGAATCAGTCATTCGTTGAGATCAACAGTTGGGATATAAACAATTAGTTTTTACTGTATTGCAAACACTGAGCAATCACTGAGCAATCACTCAAGGCTTAGCTACCCAGTACCCACACAATTTTTGTGAGACAACAGGTCATCAAACTTGTATTTGTACATATGCAATTTCAAGTGTCTTAATAATACGTACATTAGTACAACCTACCAGTTAGCAGCCAAGACTACCCTAGACAAATACTGCAAACTTCATAGCTAAATAACAAGGCTAGGCCATGCAACTATTAAGGTGTTTCTAACAGTGAACCTAAGAGCTTAAACTAAACTGCTTTACAATCATGAGGCCTTACATGTACACACTTAATAGCATTTGTTAACTACTTACCAAATGTTATTCCCAAGTAGCGCAGGATATTTAAACTCCCAGCAATCTTAGTGCCATCTACTTCAAGGACTGGTGCTCGTCCAAAGGGCATTTCTGTATAAAAGTATATTGCATGTACCAGGTAATAGAACATACATAGAATGTTCTAGAACAATCCAGTACTTCTATTGGTAGAACTATGAAATTACAAACGTTTATTTATAAAGCAGAAATTAAGCAAGGTGATCAGCCAATACAGTGGTGGTTCAGTGGTTAAGGATGCAGGTGTTAGTTATGGAGGTCCCTCTGGTAAGCTTTTTCAACATTATTATATACCTTTTTACCCTGCAGTGACTGCAATAGAGTATCCCGATCCTGTGCTTGGTTTTTGCTTTATAACTTTGTAGCTGTAACTCTATTACTATTCAAAACTATCTAAAGGCATTGCTATGATGATCAGTCTATGTACACACCAATTTTCAAGTTATTCCCATACTCGGTTTACCAGTAGCCATGACAAAAGTTTAATCTTTTTTGTGAATAAATGCTCACAACTCCTTGGATATTCATTAGATTCACATTGGTACATGAACTCACCTTTATATGCTCCAAAGATCGAGGCAATCAAATCACACATTTACATTTTTATAGTAAGGCCACTCCAAATAAATTCTCTGTTTCCCATCCACCGCCCGCATCTGGTTACTATCAGCTCTAAATGTTCCATTATTCCGTATTCTTCCATTATTCTCCGGTTATTCTTGCATACTGACAAGTGCCATCTTGAACAATGTCAGCTCACATGTCACCAGTGCTATAAAGTCGGCACAAACTTCACGTTTGTGTTATATTTGCAACTTTAAAAGGAAGGAACATGCAAGCTTAAGCATGCTTTTATACAGCTTTTTATAGTTGTGCCAGGCAAATGATGGCTTGAAAAGTTCAGAATCTTATAATGAAATAATGGAAATGGACCGCCTGCCCACATGCAAATATGCTTTGAGCCCAGGACGGGAAACAGATAATTTATTTGCAGTGGCCTAATTTTTGCAGTGTGCGAAAGAAATCGAAGCCCCCATATCTCGCAAATGGTTGTTGTGAATTTAATCAAATTTGCTGTGTGGCTGGCCTACCCTACCTGGCGGATAGCTATAGTGCAAAAATGGTGTGCAAAGGGGCCATGGCGTGAAAACGCTCTTGGTGTATGGCGTACCGGCTTTCCTTGACCTCATGACACACTACCGTGAGTCTTGATGATTGTTTAAGAAAAAAAAAAAGAATCCAGACTCCGACATGTCCGGGCAGTACTTTTGACCCCTCGTTTGACCCTTCCAGGCTTCCCCCCACTCCCCTGAGTCTCCCCATCCTCTCGCGCTGACTCAGCTATTTGAGTTATTGTACGAAGTCATAGGGCGTACCTGCCTTGTACTTCTTTCCCCAGTCTTCGCCTTCAAATCGAAAGTCTTCATACTTCACCCCGGCTTGAGCAAAAATGAGACGAATTGGTTCTCCCGCGCCTTTTGCATTAAAGTAGTACAACTTGTAGGAAGGCATCGCGACTGTATAGGAAACCAGAAAAAGCACAGCAAACTCGACAGCAACGGCACAACTGGCTCAAGAAAATTCGAGACTGACACGTGACAAAAAATTGTGCATGATGGATGACGTACAGTAGTAAACGCCCAGTGCCAGTGGTTCACGTGATTTGGATTTGAAGTAAACTGGAAGTGATTATTATTATTATCAAATTGTTTAAAGGGATACACAAAAGGCATGTGCCTGTACAAGGTGATACCCTTACATACAATCCTTACAGTTACAAAAATACAATTACAAAAACAGAACAACATACACAATACAAGTAGCTAGCTACAGAATTAAACAATCACATTAAAATAAACTGTTTCAATCTAGATCTGAAATGTTTAACCTGGCTTCGGGCCAAAATTTCCTCAGGAGTAGTGTTCCACAAGAATGCCACGCATACAAAAAACAATAACGGAAAGCATTGATAGTAGAAGAAAACACATTTAAAGTTAGGGAGTGGCATTAAAGTTAGGGAGTGATTTTGCCCCTTCAAATTTTTTTTGCGTGCTAGCTAGCTAGGATGCTAAAGCTACAGATGCAGCTAAATGCATATATCCTAGCATACCAAAATGAAAATCGATAGACAGAGCGGAGAAGGGCAAATCTCTTCTAAGTACCAATTATGCACTTGTCAATTTCATGCCCTACCCCCCCACCCCCGGGGATGGTGGGGGAATACAGGGGATTTGACAAATCGTGGTGTCAAATTCCCCACTACTGGGGCAAAATCGGCTGTCAAATCACCACTATGTCCCCACCCCCATAGTAGGGGATTTGACTAGGGCTCAAACAAATAGCGGTTTTTACTATTCGAATATTCTTTATTCACAACTACTGAATATTCGAATATTCTTTTTCAACATTGATATGGATGAGATATCAATAATCCTGTGGCTGTACAAGATGTCTCTTTAATACAATTCAGAATCAACATGATTTGATCACTTATGTCATAGATATGCTTATGTAGGATCAAGAATTTCCATGTACTCTACCACTTATGTTATATATTTCCTTTGAAACGAATATATATTCGAATACCAGAAATGGTATTCGAATATTCGTTTGAGCCCTAGATTTGACACGAACACCTCAAGGATGACTAAACGCATATATCGTGCATGCAACTAGTAATAAACCTGTCCTGTAGTTAGTAAAATTATAGCAAGTGCGATTTTCAGTATTGTTTAGAAATGCAGCTACCGAAAATTGGTCAGTGAATTGGACAACTATCAATTGCCCCAGGGGTGGGGACAAGAGCAATGTCAAATCCCCACCTGGGGTGTGGGGATGCCCGGGGGTGGGGAGGTGGGGAATGAAATTGACAAGTGCATTACGGGTGGTCAAAATTATAATTTAGGATTGCAAAATCAATAGAACTGTCAACGGCATGCTCTACTAATGTGAAGCTATAAACCTCTTCTTGATCTGTGCCAGCGTTGAAACTGGGTCACTACTAGGGACCCGCCGATTATGCTCAAAATTTTACTTATTATGCTCAAATTATGCTCAAGCTTTATGCTTTATTTCTTATGTTCTGCTAATAAATTTGCAGTTATGGGCACATATTCTTAGTTACCACAAAAGTAACTGCACCACTAGGATAAATTAACAAAGTGGATATAGTATGTATATGTTAAATGTTTTTTTTTTTTTTTGTAATTACCTGGGTCAATTATCAGCTGTGCTGTCTCGACCCAGTATATAAGGCCACTCCAAATAAATTCTCTGTTTCCCGTCCTGGACTCAGGCATACTTGCATGCGGGCGGGCGGTTCATTTCCATTATTTCATTATAAGATTGGCTAGCTTTTCAAGCCATTATTCGCCTGGCACAGCCAAAAAGGCTGCATAAACATGCTTAAGCTTGTTCCTTCCTTTGTAAGTTGCAAAAATAACACAAACGTGAAGTTTGTGCTGACTTGATAGCACTGCTGACACGTGAGCTGACACTGACATTTCAAGATAGTTTTACTGAGCCTATCAGTATGCGGAAAATAATGGAAGAATACGGAATAATGGAATATTTAGAGCTGGCAGTAACCAGATGCGGGCGGTGGACGGGAAACAGAGAATTTATTTGGAGTGGCCTAATCATAATCATAAAAAAAATTTTAAAAAAATCATAATCATAATCAATAGTGCCGGCACCGGTTACGAACCTGAACGGCTATTTTACCGGCACAAGTCCATCATTTGCTGGACTATCAAACAAACCAGTTGTGTCTAGGCGAGCTAGAGTTGGTACGCGTCCAATAGCTATGCCCCGAGCATTCGACTTTAGCCGGGGCACGCGTCTAGTAGGTTGCCCCGAGCATTCAACTTTAGGGCACGCGTCTATAGTAGGTTTCCCCGAGCATTCAACTTTAGGGGACGCGAAAAGTAGTTCCTTAGCGTTAGGGGTAAGCTAGGGTTCAGCTTTGGTTTCTTCTTCACGCTTGTTAGCTATAGAGTAGTAATTGTACATACTTACATTAGTTAAGTAACTAATTGAAATTGTACACATGTAATTGCACATCAGCATTATACCCCTGGAGGGTCCTGCTGATTAACAATAAATAATAGAGTAGATGCTGTATATATGAGACACCAAAATGCAACCACATGCTAATCCGGAAGGAAATAGTTGTTGACCTCCAAATTTCTGGTGCGTGTAGTGTATCTACCCTAATATCTTTGGGTGGTATTTAATCATAATAATTATTGTTTAGAACAGCAAAGTAGATAGTAGAGCATGGCATGGTCAATGACCCAATTATGGGACTTTGGATGGGTTATGAGACACCTGCATTCAACACTTCGTTCACCCAAAGCATTGAAACTTGGGATGTAGTTACAGTCACTATTGCTCTATTTATTGGTGTAGTAAATTTTTCAAAATCATGGTATACCAACAAGAAATGCTGAATAAACAAAATACAGTCAATTAGCTAACCAATTATGCAACACTTGCAGCAATTATGAGACACTTGACTTTAAAAACGTTTTACTGCATCAATTCATGAGTGAAACATATTCTAATATCAGTTTCAACTCACTTATGATGTTGAACATTGTAAAAGTTTTAAACCACACCCCCTTTATTCTGCAAGCTATGCTACTAACAGAGGTTAGTGAGGTGAATTTTAACCAACCAAACAGGTAAAAATTTGGCGTTTCTCACATCTGAAGGTTCTTAGAGTACTCATTCTAGCAGAAAATGGAGCTAGCTAGTATTAGTAGTGCAAAAATGTGCAGCGTTCAGAATTTACCTGATTGCAGTTAGGCTAAATTTTGCGATAAATCATATGTACTGCAAAACCAGGCGACTTAATTTAGCCCATATTTACATGGTATGTTTACTTCATCATGGAGGGTAATTGATGCAAAAATCGTGGTGATTCGTCAAGGTGTCCCATAACCCCTGCTGTCCCATAATACCAGCACGTACTCTATATAGAAGTCACTTCAGTCGGATGTTTATAAGGTAGAAACTAAAGGAGGTGAGTGGCTGCAGCACCGGTGATATAACTAATCATTACGAACATTGCTTATGAGTACGGATGCCTGGGTTCGAGCCCCTGCTAAGACAACTTTTTTTTGCTTTCTTAGGTTTTTTGTCTAAGTTTTTTTTTTAATGCACGTGACTGCCAGCACTATGTAACTTGCCATAAATTAAACCATTTGCTGTACTTGACAATTTATCCAGACAATAAATAAATTTAAATTAATCCAGACAATTATAAATTTATCCTTGCCATAAATTAATCCAGACACATCATAAATTTATCCTTGCCATAAATTAATCCAGACAATTACTGTAAGTCTTTGTGGGAGCATGTATTAAAATGATTGTGGTAGCTATATAATTGTCTGGGACACTTTCATCATGATATCGTGATACAGTATCATATCAAACAGTTCATTGATGGTGATTATGATTATGATTATGATGTGATTTGGGTTGAGGCTTAGAAGCCTGTACACCCATTCAATTACATATATATACATACATAATTAAAGTAGATGATATTATTACATTAACATAAATCTATAGTCATAAAAGTAATTATCTATAGCTGGTTTAAATTGTTTAATGAAGAATTTCCTACAATATCACTTGTAAGATTGTTCCAGTCATTAATTACTCTAGTACCAAAATAGTTGACCCGACATGGATGGTGGGCAGGGAGCTTAAGTAATTTATATGCATGACCTCTAGTTTGTGTATTGTGGGAGAAGGTAAAAAAGTTGGAGTGATCCAGATTGAAGTAATCATTCAACATCTTGAAAAGAAATATTAAGTCACCACGTCTGTGCCTGTACAAAAGAGATGGTAAATTCATTGATGTCAGTCGATCTATGTAAGACTTGTCAAGTCTACATTGATCTAATACATAATGGGGTCCCCAAATTACATTTCCGTATTCTAATATTGGTCGAATCATTGATTTGTACAATCGTGATAGTACAAATTCATTCAAATCAATAAAGCTTCTTTTCATACAAGCCAATACCCTGTTCGCTTTCATAGCTACTTCAGAAACGTGTTGGTGGAACTTTAAATTCGCATCAAATATAATACCCAAGTCCTTATGACAATTAACTGAGTCCAATGAGACACCATTAAGATAGTAGCCTCCAAAGCTGTGTGTGGCTCGACCAAAGTGAATCACTTTACACTTAGTAACATTGAACTTCAGTTGCCACGCATCACACCATTTGGCTAGATTATCTAAATCAGTTTGGAGTTGTACATGGTCAGCTAATGTAGAAATGGTTCGTATAAGCTTGGTATCATCTGCAAATAAAAACACATGACTTGAGATGGATTTCGGCACATCATTAACATAAATAAGGAAGAGAAGAGGTCCTAGAATTGATCTTTGTGGAACACCACTCTTCACATCTTGCCAACATGATTTTTCCCCATTTAAAACAACGCGCTGTCTCCTATTGGATAGAAATCCATCAATCCATCTAAGAAAGTTGCCTGTAATTCCATAGTGTTCAATCTTATACAATAAACGTTTATGTGGCACACTATCAAAAGCTTTCTGCAGATCCATGTAAATAACATCAACAGGTACTCCTCGATCAAGTGATTTTGTTAATATATCCATAACATGAAGTAATTGGGTAGTGCACGAATGGCCCTCTAAATAGCCAAACTGGTGGGATGTCAACAAGTTATTGGAGTTTAGATGTTCTAGTATATTAATTTTAATAATGGATTCCATAACCTTAACTACTGTAGATGTAAGACTGACAGGTCTATAATCACATGCAAGATGTTTACTTCCTTTCTTATAAATAGGGGTAACAATAGGGACCCGCCGATTATGCTCATAATTTTACCTATTATGCTATGCTGCACTGCTCAAAAATTCACCTATTATGCTTAAATTAATGCTCAATATTTGCCTATTATGCTCGATTATGCTCAATGTTCATGCTTTAGTTCATATGCTTTGCTACTGTATAGAAAGAAAAAAATGAGTGGCTGGAACACAAATAATAAATTCTTGCTGCATGTACTACTGAAGAGAAAAGATCGATATACTCTAATAGAACAGTCAGTCTGATGATTGTTCTATTAGAGTTACTGACTGCTCTATTAGAGTATATCGATCTTATTTTGCAATTGTCATTTTTCCAGCAAGAATTTATACTATCGTACAAATATTTAACCTATTATGCTGGCATTATGCTCAATGCTTTTAGGTACCTATTACGCTCAAAATTATGCCAGCATAATCGGCGGGTCCCTAGGTAACAAAAGCAATTTTCCATTCCGATGGCAGAACACCAGACTGGAAAGACTTATTAAATAAAATGGACGGTGGAACTGATAGTTGGTCAGAAAATTCTTTGAATATACGTGGAGGATACGTGATACACAAAATGCACAGTATTTAGCAAATTAACATGCACTGAAAAGACAAGTGAATGTGCTCTGTATGCTTCATATAAATCCCCTCTTCACATATGGAGCAACTTTTGCATAAAATTCAAATAAGTATTCCAGGGAATGGAAACTGTCTTATCTGTAGCATCATTTGTTTATTTGCTACAATGAAGACAGATCAGAAGGATATAACAAGCAACATATCAACAAAAGCATTTTGCCACCCCGGCAGTCCCCATTGTAAAATTTATATTAGTACAGGCTTGATTACTGGCTACAGCCCACACAAGCTAGTGACCATGATGCAAATCACCCATCAGTTGCAATGGGGGATTGTAAGGGAATTAGACAAGGGGTACCATATAGCCTAAATATTTCAAGGGGCCAATTTTTTGAGGTCGAGCAATGTTACCTAATTTAATTTTTTTTTTTGCAGATTTGCAATCATTCCCAAAATGTATTAAGCTATATGAAGGTTTAAATATTTCAAGGATAAAATTTTTGCTGGTAACCCCAAAAACCATTACCAACTTTGTCTGTAGAAGGAGGGACATTACGTTATGGTTTTTCGGAAAATAATGTATTGCAAACATATGGGAATGCAAATTTAAGGTAAAATGGTGCAGCAGTGAAAAGACTGCTGCTGTTAAATAGCATCAAAACTTGTCAGCCATCTATTAATATATGATTTAGCATCAGAAAATCAGGAAAATATTGGTGTTGTCATTTGGCAATTTCAGTATTTATACAATATTGCATTTCTAATAGAAATGTACTAGAAATGCAATATTATAAAACTAGTATATTAAAAGTTATAAATTTAAAAATGAAGTAGGGAAAAAGTAGTGAAACAAGAGATGAACAATGGTGGCTATTACAGCATAGCTCAGTGGGAAATCCCTACTTTGGCATTGAACACAAAATAATTGTTATACCATGCCAAAGTAGGGATTTAACACTGAGCTATGTTGTAATAGCTACCATTGCGGTTCATCTCTTGTTTCACTACTTTTTATCGCTTGCATCCCTACTTCATTTTTAAATTTATAATTTTTAATATACTAGTTTGTTTAGTTTTTTTTTGTTAAGGCATATACAGCTAGTTATAAACATGTGACTCTTTTATTAGGGTGACTGCTGTATTAGAGTATCTCTAGTCAGCCTGCAAAGATGTGTGCTTGCCCAAAAAGGGGTGTGGTCATCGTGATTTCGATCGATTATTAGACTAGAGTATCTCGATTCAGCCACCAACTTGAAGGTGCGTGGTCACAATACAGCTAGCGTACGAAAAGGGCGTGGTCATCGTGGTCTCGATCGATAGATCATAGAATATATACGCCCCGATAATAGTAGAATAAAGAATGGGCGTGATCTTAAAGTATATGGATAAATAGTCCAAAGGTACATGGTACGTTAGTTTGGACTATCGGTCCATACGAGCGCTAGAGTAGCTAGTGTACGGTATTGGAATACGGGGTGATTTAGCAGTATAAGTTTACTATATAGCTAGCTACGCTGCTTTAGGCGTCCCACAATCAATCGTACCACAGTGTTCTGTGCTGAATACTAAGCGAGCGAGTCCATCTCGGAGTCGATTGACCTGGACCAGTTGGATTTAGTGATGCTTGTGTAGGTACGTGTTTAGTTTTATATACTTTGTGCTTATTTCTGCCTTCATAAGTGAAGTTCTTATGTAGTACAGGCTCTGCCTTCTGTCCGCACCACTCACTTTACTACCAGTTAACCTGACAAAATTATAAAGTCAAAGTATAGTAAATATCAAATCGAACAAAAACACATAATTAGGTTATTCGTATGTAGCAGCTAATACCGTTTGTCACATTGCCAATCCTCAACAGCTACATGGGGAAAAACCATGCATTTAATATGTCTTGTCAGTACTAGTACAGCTCACCTACACAAATAAATCATTTCTGTGAGCAGGTGTTGACTGAGCCTCAACTAATCACGTAGCTCAACTGTAAGGAAAGCATTACTTACGCACAATGTCTTTAGTTTTACGCACGATGTCTTTTTACAACACAGAAGTATGCAATGTGTGTAGAGGTATGTTATTGTTATTAGAGCTTTACAGTGGTCAGCACTGAAGGTCTGACAGCAACATGTGCTGTAGCCTTAGGATTGCCTAACCTAACAAGAACTGGAGACTTTAAATGATTACCTAGCTAACAATAAGGTGTAACAGAAAAGGGAAAAAGAAAGGAAAAAAAATTCCACCTACCCCAGGATTTGAACTGCAGGCCACCCAATGTCTAGTTGAGTGCAACACTCAGTCTCCTCCAGGAGAGATGAATTTTCTTTCATTAAACCTAAGTATTTATTAAGTATGTAAGCCAAACATTCGTAGAACAGAAAACAGAAACAAACTGTTGACTTACATACAGGTAGACGTGCTATGTACTGCACAACCAAAAACTCAACTCACTGAACAATTGCTGAATTTGCTCCCCTCTTCACTTTTCTTGAAAAACTGTACCTAGGAGTGAATGATATGGTCATTGTGGACACACCTTTTTGCATACCTGGAGAAGTCATCGTAGGTTGGTTATATGTCACACAGCTGTTACTGACTATGTAAATCATAAACATTTGACAATCAATGGTTACTATAGCAACAATACTTCTAACACACCTACCTTACAGAGTTTGCATCATGCTGGTGATACCAGACACATCACCGATATCATGGTCGTAGTTTCTTATAGCCACACTGTGATTAAAATGAGCACAGCAAACAGAATGTGAAATAGCTGCCATATTAATGGTCAAATACCAACCCAGGGTATCTGAATAACACTTCAATTACATGAACAGTTGTGTGCCCTTCCTACTAACCCTTCAATGAATATGCGGAAATTCATGGACAAACACACACCACACACACACACACACACACACACACACACACACACACACACGCACACACACACACACTACACCACATTATGCACACTACACACACGCGCACTACACTACTCACATGCACTGCACTACACTACACACATGCACTACATTACAATACTCACACACACACACACACACTACACTACACACACATACACAATCCTTGCTAATATGCTAAGACAAACACCAATTTTGGCCGGAAAATGTCAGATGTCCTACAAGCACTGCATACATACTACACACATACACTAAGCACATACAACACACACGCACACACACACACACAAACACTTGGCTTGACTTGACTTGACTTAATTAAAGACCACCATCTCATGGTGATGTCTTTCTATAGTGTAGCAGATGGAATCAATCAATACCACCTCAAGTGAGTTTGTGCACACTTGTGCCTTGACAAATCCCGGCAACATCTAAATGTTTGATGACAATTAAGATTCTATTGCTGTTCCCTTCTGTGCATCTGGATCTGATACTATCACACAGACACACACAGAGCAGGGAGCAAAGCAATGAAAAAGTAAAGCCTTTTCTGCTCCAGAAGGATTTGCACCTAGCGTACAGATATCCCAGTGCTGGTTTACTAGGTAGGCTCTAATATCTCAGTAGCTATGTACTAGTAACCCGCAGGAGGCTGCACCATGTCACACAGGTGAAGGTGTGGGCACCTAAAGTCCCACCTGGACTATCACCTGCTGTGGGAGATAAGGACAGATACAGACACACAACTTTACACACATACACATGACACATGCTCATCACATGTACGCACGCATGCACACGCTACACACGCATACAGTACACATGCATGGATCTATTGTATGAAAGTGACTCACTCTTTAACTACATACACTATAATATGTATTCACTAGTACTAGTATTCACATGCCTGTGATTAATAATCACTGTACAAGCAAGTGAGAAAATTATATAGTGCAGTGTGAATGTTGAAATAAAATTAGAATGCATCACATAAATTACAATCACTGACTAGCACATTTTTAATTGATGGCTTGTGACAAAATTATGTTCACACATCAGTATTTATAGGATTACTGTCCCTAACTGCATATAGATAAAAGTCTATGCAAACTGGCTGGCAATACAGTACCCAATATAATTCTGGACGGGAAATTTTACCTGCTTATTATGTTAGCAGCATGAGATATTGGCTGAAAATCAATTGCAGCAACCCGCAGTATTTTTGGTAGATTGTAATTGTAATTTTTTAACAGGGGATCCACTCAGTAACTGAATACTGATTTTCAGTGCAGCCCTGAAAAGATTACTGTAGCATAGTTGAAAATTTTCGGGAAAGTGAAACGTCATCACAAAGGATTAAAGCATGAAGATAGATTCACCAAAGCTGCACAAAAAAATGCAAAGTAAAAGTACTAAGCCATAGGCAGGAGGATAGTTCAATCATGGCTCCTACATTAGGACAGTTTTGGACTTACAGGCCTGTGTGGGGGGTAGGGGTGAGTGGTAGGGGGCTGAACATTCATTAGTGCAAATTAAAGCATCTAGAAATGCTCCAGCACCACTGATGCTGGTGGGAAATAATACCAAATAAGTACATAAATGGTACAGTGTAGTCCCAGCTTGATACTAGTCAGTGACTGGAGGGACAGAAGGCAGAGCCAAGAACTTCACTTTACAAAGTATATAAAACTAAACACATACCTACACAAGCATCACTAAATCCAACTAGTCTGGGTCAATCAACTCCAAGATGGACTCGCTCGCTTAGTATTCAGCACAGAACACTGTGGCACGATTGATTGTGGGACGCCTAAAGCAGCATAGCTAGTATACTGCTAAATCACCCCGTGTACACTAGCTACTCTAGCGCTCGTATGGACCAATAGTCCAAACTAACGTACCATGTACCTTTGGACTATTTATCCATATACTTTAAGATAATAGGTTGATCGTGGAGTACCGGTACCTCCGTACAGTAACGTGGTCTAAGCGCCTTAAATAATTTTGTGGCGTCTATTATGCTGCTTAAAGAAAGTGTTGATATGGAAAATTAATGCCTTGATATGGTTTCGTTGGATGAAGAAGACAAGCAGCTTGATTGAAGATAAAAGAAAAGACAAGGCGCATAGGGCGCACATTCGTCGGAACCCCAAAAGGCACATCCCACCGGTGAGTTTGTTGTTGTGGCGTAAAATGGTGACCGTACACTGTTTCGTTGGGCTCTAGGCTTTCGACTGTGGTCAGGCAGTGAGTGGGACGAAATTTCAAGTTTTGACAATTTTAAAAAAATTCTATATCCGGCCGCCAGTAAGCGTTTTCTTGTTTTTAACGCTACATTTGATGTTAGATGGACTAATACTATTCCGTAAAGGTGACTTTCGTTGTGTAAGAAGTTTCTAAGCTGGTTTTAAAGGTTGTATTTTTGGCGGCGCGCATCACTTTTGATGCAAACCCTACTAAACAGTACTACCGTACTGTTTGATACTGAAATTGCCAAATGACAACACCAATATTTTTCAGATTTTCTGATGCAAAATCATATATTAATAGATGGCTGACAAGTTTTGATGCTATTTAACAGCAGCAGTCTTTTCACTGCTGCACCATTTTACCTTAAATTTGCATTCCCATATGTTTGCAATACATTCTTTTTCCTTTTAAATCATAACCTTATGTCCATCCAAACTTGGTAATGCTGTGAAATCAGCAAAAATGTTCCCCCTTGGCTATAGTCACTACCAATAGTCCTGTAGGATCATCTGCAACTGGGATCAAAAGTTCAAAACTGAATCAAGTCATCAAGAGGTTAGTTCGAACTTAATCAAGAAGTCCTCAAAAGTGGTGATCAAACGCATTAGTAAACTAAACTATTTACAACACTTTGATATACTAGCTAAATCTTCTAGCCAAAATTTATATACCCGCATGGGGTTTATATTCAAGCAATCAAGGCAGACCTCATCGTGAGAAACCAGCAAACCATCCCCCATGCAGCTGTGAAGCCTACCATCTTTATGATGGGGCTCATGCACATACAGTTGTTTTAACAAAAAAGGCACAACTAGCTAGCTATGTGGGTGCAATACTGCTGTTTACCACAGCTCATCTCTATACTATAGCGTAGCCTACTCCATAATATGAACCTACTATCTTTGCTCCATTGTTGAATCACGTGATACCAGTCTTTCAACTTATGATGCACTAGCTCAGCAATCATTCATCATTTAAATCACCACTTGTTTCTTCAGTGATCAGTATCCAGCAGTGTAGATTCAGTCTTCAGCACAGATTCTCCTCACAATTCACCTCATAACAATTGAAATTAAGGAATAAACGTTTGCAATGACATCACTGGTGAGATTTCACCTTATTCTTCACCTTAAATGTGTGCAGACTTTTCCCAAAGGATTTCACCTTCAAACAATGCTCGGTCCATTGAGATTAAAATCATATTAGAGGCGTGTGAGCTCCTCTAATACGTGTCTCTAATATCTATGGTAACGGCCCCACATAGTCCCTACCTGGAGGGGTAGGGGTTTAAAATTTATAGTTTCATTTACTATAATTATATATAGTTCATGGATTCAACCCACACTACCATCCACCATAGATTATATATCTATGCCTCCACCAATTGGTCCTGACCTTTGTAGGGATAGTATGTAGCTACTGATGCGCACAGAAAGTCTGTTGTACCCCTGACAATGCCGGTACAAAATATTCATAATGATTACTCCGCCCTTCGCCGGCATAAAGAGAAGGACCTGGTCAGTCCTTCCTCTTTATTCTAGGGGCGGGCGCCGCAAGATTAAATTATTATTATTATTATATACTAACTTTAGGCCGCTATTTGATGATTATTAGTTTCTCATCCAGCCTTTCTAATTATTATGATGCGGGCGGGAGGGTATTACCATTATGCCATTATTTTATAATATTAACACACTGATGTACAGACCTTGTCCAAATTGTCTTTCTTTCTTGCTACAAACATTTCCTTCACTACTTTTCGTGATCGCCAACTGTTTTTCGACAGTCAACTGAAAGCCTGCTTTGATGAAGTCGATAAAACACGATTGCAACTGGTACTGCAGCAATTTGCTAAGGAAACAACAGTTCTCCTGGCGATATATAGCGCATTGTAGCGTTCATCAACAAACAATTATAACAGTTTGGTATTACGTGTTCTTCTGAGCATGCACAGAGTAAATAATGGCTTACCATGCGGTAGCTTAAGAAGGATGCGGGCGGTGGATGAGAAACTAATAATCACCAAATAGGGGCCTTATAGAAAGGAACACGAAGGGTTTGGCACTACATATCATATCTCATCACGAAGTGCTGGAGAGAGTAATAATCACGTGATATATTCCCGTTGCTAAGCAACGACCATCAGCTTTCGTCTGGGTAACTTGGGATCCTAAACTTCAAATTGAGTGGAAAAACTAGCTAGCTATAAAGCTATCCATATACGCGCATAAAACTTGAAACCTTGACTTTACTGAGTAAAGGACCGGAGTAGCCACTAATTCAGTGTCAGCATGATTAGGTTAGTAGAACTTTTATTTTTCATTTATTAAGGCTTTACAGCACAAGTGCTGAAGGTCTGTAGGACACCTGGTCCTACAGTCTGTTTAAAGTTGTTACGGAAAGTGTGTTTGAAAAGGTGGAGAAAGGAGAAAAAATCCATGACTAGACTTAGGCAGCCTCAAACCTGCAGCCATCCAATTTTAACGCCCGAACGCTTACAGGAGTCTGCCAGGCGGTCAGGATGTTTTCTCCTTGTCAATTTCATGAACTATGCCAGTTGTCACATTCACACACTGAACCAGCACTTCCAAAGACCATGGCCAACACTTAAAGTGTCATGCACCAACTCTATTTGTATTGGACTCAACGGATATGCTTGCATGCTTGTACTGACTCAGCATGTAAAGCATACTCTAGGATGATCTGGGGGAATGTTTCCAAGGTAGCAGATAAGTGACTGAGAGCAATTTTATGTACTGAGTGCTCTATTTTTGATCAACTGTTATATTATTTCAATCTTAAATTCTGAAAATTAGTAGGGGGTCCCCCGGGTTGCTATGCTTATGGGTGCATGTTATCATGGTAATGTAGCTAAGCCACACCTGTGACAAATCCCTACAATATTGACTCAAAAGGATTTCTGGTAGCAATGGTAATTGTCGCAGGAGTATCTCAGACTTATAAGAATCAAAGTAGAAATTTGTAGTTACATTAGCTATATACCACCCCATGTATACAGGGATTCCATTTTGTTTTGTGGCCTTTTCAACAGTCCCTCTTTTATAAATTTCCGTTTTAAAAACTCAGCCATAACTATTATAGCTATAATACAATGCACTACTAACAATTCAGTAGGTTTGATGTTGGTTGGACAACCTATTTTAAAAGCTTTAGCTAGCTCTGAGTCTATTGAATAATATATTGCTTAGTGCATGACTCTGCTCCCAGCGGCTGCAGGTTAAATGTTGATCACAATTGAAATATGTGGAAAGGCCACCCGACTGAAAAGAGTATAGTGAATGAGTGTCTGAACATTGACAATAAATTACAAAAGTTTGCTATTCATGATCTCACAAAGTATAGATTGAATTGATGATTAATTTTTGTGTTTGTTTCACACTTCGTTGTGCTAAAACTCATGAATCTGCCAAGTACTGGTCTCCAAGAGCTAAAATTTTGCTGTATCCATGAAGGTGCAAAGAATGGATGAAACATCACCACAATGAATGGTATCTGGCATGTGTTGTTGTGTATTTTTGCTGGACCCTATTATGAATAATTAGTGTGCAGCATAGAGATACATGATACTGATTATGAGCTGAAGATAAATCAATATACGTTTAACTACAGCTATAGTCTACATTAGTGCTAAAACAATAATTCAGATCATGGTATTTGTATTCGGTTGGCATGACATTATTTGATTCGTTAACGTGCTATTCGAATATTCTTTAGTACTGTAGTACTGTGATCAGATGAATAAAGCCAACATAGAAGCTTGAAATTGTGGTATATTCATACTGAAAATTCATTTTAGAAGAGATAGAAATGGCTCTCAGGCTTTATCTTACTGTCCAACAAAGATATCAGTTTATGCTTAAAGGATAATAGAATAATCAGTCATTTTGTTCACAATTATTTGAATAGTAAAAATTGGTATTAGTTTTACCACTAGTATAGTCTATATGCTATTTAATTCTTACACAGTAAATGTTAGCCATGCAGTGTAGTGGCAGTGTTCACAACATACTGTATTGCAACTGTTGTCAGTTTTTTTTTACTGTATTTCAGTTTGAGTAGGCAGGTGGCCTTTAGGTGTCCTGTATGACCCAGCAATTGTCCAAAAATTGGTCACTCTGTTCAACTACATCACTTTTGGCCATTTTCATCCTAGCAATTTTGATTTCTATGAACCATACTCCTCAAAATCCTTGTATTTTTATGATGACCGAATTGCATAATTTATATCTATAGCTTATGTGCAATTGATGTATAATACATTATTTGAAAATAGTTGAGTGCATTGGGAATTCCAAGGGAAGATCAATAAGAGTGTACAGAAGTAGGTGCATCCCCTTCTAACATGACTTTATAATACACATCAAAGCCATTCACCTTGAACAGTTTAGCTAAGTGATGTTCATGCAACCAAATAATTTAGTGGTGAATGCAAAATGGAAGAGCACAGGGGGCTATCCACCCTCAAACCAAAGAAATGTAGATTGAGATACTCTAATAGAACAGTCGGCACAGAGAATATAAGTAACAAATTTAAATCAAATTGACACTTTTACTGGTGATAGAGAACCATTGATATTTAGCTGTTGAACAGCATTGAGTAGTTCGTGCTATATAGCAAGGTGTTGATACACAGTATGTATGTTTGCTGGAATGTATAAAGTGCCTAGGCCGCCTATATCAGTATTGTGGTGTGGAGTGTGAAGAGTGAGGTATATACTACTCCAGTTTGATACTCTTCCTTCCGTACATGCATGTAAGACCAATGATTCAAAGCATACAAGATCAATGAGGTTTTATATCCATGGCATTGTTTACTTTTACATATTCACGCAAGTACATGAATACACCATGTGAAATGACAATCATGTAAATAATCTTATAATTAATCAAGTACTGGTTAGGACAGTAAAACTCTATACAAACTACTAACATGGCCTCTATTTTACAAGGCTAACACTTTAAAAAAAGCACAGTCATCCTTGACATATTGACAAAATGGGGTGTTTTTGTAAAAGTCTACAACAGAGATACAGTTAACAATTCCCAAACCTAAACCTTCGTCATCATTCTCTACCCTAGAAGCAGAAGAAGCTGGAGTATCCTTGTCATATGTTATCCTTATAACACGGTGATGATCATTGCTAACTTGATTCGTGGCTGTCACTTGAAATTGCTGTTTTAATGGCCATGTCAGCTTCTCATCGTGTTCCCCTTTCATGATACGCATAAAGATTGACAAGTGAGTGCCTGCTCCATTAACAGCCGTAAGCTCATCTTGTAACCTTCACAACGTGTGTAAAAAGCACTGGAAGATATATACTGCTTCACCTTACTTAGCTCTGAAAACTTGACAACAACTGGAAGAACATTATTTACTGGAGATATTGCTGCTAAGGAAGACAAATGAAAATACCATCCTGCACCAACTGTACTTCCACCTGATGAGCCCATTCTACCACTCTGATTCAAGAGTAGACACTTCTCTAAGGAACTAATTCTCTTAAGGGCTCCTTTTAGCTGTTCTTCAGTTTTGGTCATCTTTTGCTGCATGAACATCATATGCTCTTCTGTATTTTTCCCGTTGTGTCTATTTTGGTCTTTACGCGGGAACTCAGCATCACACCCCACCTTGTGATACTCGCACTTAACAATTTCAAGTGGGCACACATTCCTGTGGTCATCCATGTCTTCACGGGGGATGTTTATGATTCTTCCATGAGCCTTGCAATAATTGGGACAGGGTAGGGGTACTTTAAGGCATAGCTTCAAATGTGTACCATCAGCAAAGTGTTCCACATGGCAGTAGGTGCACTCGACTTTACGATGTGAACAATAGTTTTTCTCATGAATCAGCAAGTGTCGTCGTTGTACTCTATCACCACATAAATTGCCACATTCTACTTCTGCAAACTGACAACCATCGTTATCACTAAGGTGGCCACAAATCGAGCTTAGCTTGTCAATCCATCTGCAACCACTCTTCTTATTGGTGCAATAAATATCTAAACTTTTGACTTCTCTATCTATCTGCTTGTTTGGATACGTGACAAACTTTTCATCTCGACACATGGGGCAACCACTACTGGTATCAGGACTGGATCTTCCTTTCCTTTCTTGAGTACAGGACTTACAGAAGACGTGTCCGCAGCACACAGACAGGTAAGGATCTCGGCTAGGACATTGGCATATCACGCAAATCACACGGTCTAGCGGGGTACTGACGAATTCGTACTTATATCCTCCACGAGTTTCAGGGACTTCTGAAGCCATGTACTATCTGAAATATCACATAGAGACGCACAAACGAGAACAGCACCAGTCCACGTGGTTTATCACGTGAATTATATATGCATGCACCGAAAATGCAGCTTGTCTAAAGTGGCATCGCCTGATGTGAGGTCCGAGTCACTGAGAATGTTGAATCATGCAAAGATGAGACCATTTAGCGTGATAGTGCTCCTTCTGGTGCAGTCGGTGGTGCAGGTGGCAGTACACAGAGGTGAATATATAGTCTACGATTCAGTAAAGACTATAATCATAGTGTCTCGAGAGGGATTCAGAGCACAAGAGAGCTCTAGTGCTAGTTCTAGAAAAGGTGATGTTCAGCTGTTTTTTAGTACCTAGCTACTTAGGCTACTAGATTGTCTTACAGATGAAGACCAGCAGCTTAACATGGCTGTACTGATGATTATATAATAGCTATTTCAATCAGCCGTTAGAGATGTTCAACTGGTGGTGATGCTGAAGAAGCATGTGATCAGATGTAGATGATGGAAAGAAAGGTATGATTAGTTATCTTGTTAGTTTAGTTGCCCCACTCAGGGGTGGATCCAGAGTTTGGAAAGGGGGGGGGTGCACTTTGCTCAAAAGTTAAAGAGCAAAAAAAAGAAAAAAGGTCACAGTAATAATTTACCAAATATATTTACTATAAAGTATATAAAGATCTTTATTCAGATCCTTATTCATAGCTTCATCATAGTTAAGCTACACTGCCTCATGAACACTGTGACTGCTTTATTAGAGTGACTGCTCTATTAGAGTATCTCGATCTTGTATGCAATTTTTTCTGAAAGGGATCTTAGTGAAGGAGAAGGGGGGCACGTGCCCCCTGTGCCCCCCCCCTGGATCCACCACTGCCACTACACCTTCCTCCCTAAGTGAACTTTATTTTTTGGGCCCACTTCTATCTTAGAACATTTTCACCTTTTGTGAACATACCGTTTTTATTTGTTTTACGGAAATCACATTGTTCGAACGATAAGCAGGTGGATAAAACAGTGTGTTCCTCGAGGTGTTCCTCATCTTCTCAAGTGATGTTGTGAATTCTACAGAGGTGAACATTTCCTTCTTCAACAAGGCACATCTTTTTGCAACATATGGGTGACTGGCAGAATTACTGAAGCTAGGAGCAAGGGGGTAGCACTCCAATATAGCCTGTACTCTGATCTTTGTCCTCGGTCAAAGTGATAAAACTCGAAAAATAAGCCTTGACCTTTGACTTTTGCTAAAAATTGCACTTGACTCTTGACCAAATTGCAGTATATTTTAGTAAAATTACGTTCACGTTGCTATTCTAAAAGTATCGATCGTGGTATATACTTCACAAAATCGTGCTTGTCCTTTGACCAGCTGCAAAATTCTAGCTTGACTTTTGACTTTCACTTTAACCAAGGATGAAGATCGGAGTACAGGATATATTGGAGTGCCACCCCCTTGTAGGAGTGAAGAAATGAAGTAAGAACACAGCATCACAAGTAGTGAAAACTAGAAACATACATGGTGTCAAAGTTTAAACTGAAATTGTTGGTTAATTGTATGCTCTGAAATTACATGAGTACATTCAGTGCCACTAGTTAGTTTGTTCCCATGAAAGCATAGAGCTACTGAATCATGTCCGTGAACTGAGTGGAATTAGTATTTACTCTACAAGTGTTTGCATCAACTGGGTGAATGGGAAGGGAAGCACTCACTTTCACTAGCTATATGTATAGCTGTGAGAAACTGTATAAGTCAAAACTAATAATGTGGACTGCCTGCCAACCGGCATAGTTTAGAGCCATTAAAATGATGTCAGGAATTGACTGTAATTAGTTATAGTGACTGTTAGTAGTTATTATTGTTATGATGTAATGTATCACGTGTGTGCAGTTAGAGTTCTGAGATAAGTTAACATGGCATCAGCGTAGTATCCACAAGCGTTGGCTTGATCTCACCGCGTGTCCGCTCTCGAGCCTTATACTCATCACCGCCCCCCCCCCCCCCCCCCCCCTGCAAATGGAAATCTATTACAATTAACTTTGAATAGTGCCCTATCCTCAAATAGCATGGTACTCAGTCTCATGGATGCGGCAAGTCAGTGTAACTGGTAAAAAAATTTATCTGATTTTGCTTTAAGGATTTCTAATATGGTTGTAGACTCCTATATAAGACATTGTGTATACTGTATAGTAGCAATGGTAAGGGACTTATTTCAGAATGGCCTTAACCCCTGCACCTAGATTATTCTTCATTGGCCTGCCAGGTTGGGATAAAACTTCATGAAATGTAAGATTAATTTGGTATGGCCTAATTGGGGTCACTTGCCTATTTTGATGAAGTATGGCACAATGGTGGATTTGAAACCATTTTTTACAGGCTCATTATTCTTGATTTAGTGAATGCTTTAGTCTACCAATGTGTCCAGGTATACTGGTAGGGATGGCTTACGGTATGGGCAATCCTATATATACTAGATGAATAAAAAATTAGAAATTTTAAAATGGGAATAGGAATCGCTGAAAAAGCCACCAAACAAGAAGGGATCGCTGGGGTGGTAATGTAAACCACAAATCCCTATTTTGACTCTGTCATAAATATTTAGTTACATGCTCCAGTCATTTTGAAATGAGTCAAAATAGGGATTTGTGGTTTGCATTACCACCCCAGCGATCCCTTCTTGTTTGGTGGGTTTATTCAGCAATCCCTATTCCCATTTTAAAATTTCTAATTTTTTATTCATCTAGTTTGTGTACTTTTTACTTAATCCAATAATGGATTTGTTTTATTGATAATGATAATTATTGTAGATACAAGTCTCTTATAGTCATGTTGTCACATTAGCATCCTAATGCAGAGTTCATGAATACACACCAGATGGTATGATACTGAGCTAGCTACCTGTCACAAGACATGGAACTCTGACAAGTATATAATTATAAGTTAAAATAGTCGGTGGCTGTGCATTTATTGTTTGAGCCAGGACCTTATACAATAAAAATCACATGCAGATTTTCCATGGGTGCATGCATGGACTTAACATTGGCTCACTGGTGCACAGTTGTATTAAATGATAATATAATGTAGTTTGTGCAGCTAGAGTTTGTCATTCGTGTGAGTACTGTTTCCACATGGCATATATACCACAGTGAAGAAATCTATGTTGACATGTGTGAATGCATATGGCTTCCCACAGACAATATGTGGCATCCACAAATAAATTGTTTCACACACCAGAGAGAGGGAGACGTCTTGTTTTGTTAAGACAAAATACAACTTAAGTACAGGGGTCTAGACTCAGGGGTACCAAGCACTGGATAAACAGTACAGGAGCCCTGACAAGACTTACACTATTAAATTACGATACAAAAATAATAATTATAGCATGCAATTTTAGGCAAACTGATAGATCCCAGTCCAGGGAGGCTCTAAAATTAAAAATTCTGTATGAGCAGGAGACAGCAATGCGAGCAGCCTGCTCAAACAGGAATCTTATGGTCTTCTTTGCCACTTCACAAGCATTGGCTACTTGGGCAATTGTGTCTGGCCTAATCTCAATGGAAATAAGATTGACAGACTCATAAGCCAGAAAGCTGAAGGTCATATTGTAAACAGCTATACCGGTCTTCCTTCCTAGCTCTAGCAGCCAAAAGATGTTGCTGGGTATTGGTGGGAATAGTTAGTTCAAACAAACAGATAATTATTGGAAACTAAACAAATGAACAGATGGAATTATTGGAAACTAAAACCAAGTCAGGTCTGCTAAGGGCGGAGGAAAGATTGGTTGGAATAGTGCTGGGAGGGTAGACACTATAGCAAGATATCCTGGAAGGTCAGCATAGAGTTTAAAACTGTCAGGTAAGTGCTGTTGGAGTCCATGAACGAGAACCTGTAGGACTGAATCATGTCTCCAGGTATACCTGCCTTGATCAAGAGCAACAGGACATCCAGTCAAGATATGGTTTGTTGTGGGCTGGCTAGCTAGACAAAGCTTAAGGGTGGCTCATCATTATACATATAGAGTTAGCCTGTAGATTAGCTAATCTGCATGCACACACATACAGTCAGATACTGTGTGGCTGTAATGTTTATTGTACACCATGGGTATTCAGCAGCATGAAGCCATGTTGTTTACACAATGTGGTCAGACAATTAAGGCACTCACAAATAGTTTTAATTAACATGACTAACTGACTCCACCCAACTTGAGGCTTTGCATGGAAAGGAAATGTAACAATAAATAATCTCTGGTATCAGTGCTATTACTTCATTATGTTTCTGTGAGAGAGCACTTGTATGGTCACTTGTATAGCAAATCGCGATCGTGCCCTTACAGGAAGAAGTATACTCACCATGCAGAGACGCTATGCGCGATCTTCTAAGTGTATGAAGCGCTGTTACATCCTTGAGTACTACATTAAACACTACAACTGAACAAAGCAGTCACAAAACAGAATCCTGTAATTTTATTGTTATATGGCTTCTTTAATATACGGAACTGTGCCAATAGTGCATGGCGAAAAGAACTTAGAAAAATTTCGACGTGTGGGGCAGACCTCTCAACTTGGAACTGGAGTTAACCTTAAGACACCCCAAGTGCATGGCCTCATGCAACAGTGGGGTTAACACGCACACGGAATGTCAGCAAGCATGAACTAGCTATACTGCATGCATACTGCTGTTATTCGCAGCTTATTTCTATGCTTTATGGTGTTAATCTACACATAGAATCTAAGCAACCTGGAATTCCAAGCACGGTGTAGCATCACGTGAATCATAAATCTGCTTATTCAGCTTTACTGATTGCCTATCTTTGTGATGATTGTAGGTATCACTAATCCTTTCACTAAGCTTAGGTCCGAATCTGGCCTCCACTCTGGCACATGGTATATTCAAGTCCCACCGTCTATCTTAGTAACCAAGTCCATTAATGCTAGAATAACTTATTTACTACTAAACAAAAACGAGAATTCACCTTACCATGCTGTAATACAGCCTTGGGTTACAGGTTGGCTCCAGTCTTTTATAGATTTGAGCGCCATAAATTTTAAATATTTATCACATGAGTACTATTTCTTATATTAAGTTGACGAAAAGTTTTCGATTGTGAGTTTGAGTTTTATTTATAGGCGAAAACCTTGAGAATTCTTGATATCTGGAGCGTGACCTTGGGAAATTAGCACCTAACTGTGAGACCTTGAGGAGAGGCCCAAAAACTTGAGTCTCACGGTGAAACCGTGAGAGTTGAGAGGTCTGGTGGGGTGGTTCGCAATCTGTGGAATACAGGCTTATTAATAGGTCATGGACACGCAGAAGGACTCAGTGAGCATGGCTATATAGTTTTTAGCTCGAAAAAGTTAATAACTTTTGCTGTACATGAGTGAAACAAAAGAAGAATAATAATAATAATATGAATAATATGAAGATGAACAAAATGGCAAATTTCAGTTTAGTCCCAAATGCACATACTGTTTCCTTTTTACTTGATACTTACTAGTGGACCAATACTCATTGGAAATAACCACTAGACGGTTGTTTTGAGTTGGAGGATACTTTCCAAGGTGGTTTTTAGGCGTACGTTCGATTAGAGTTTTTGCAAAAAACATGGGCGATCCCTATTATGAACCCACTATCGTGGTTCATGATACATGTATATTAATACCATACCTGTTTCACTGCCCATACAAAAGTCTCAATAGTAGCAGTGAAATTTATCCCGTATTTCACTGGTAGCAGTGAAAAAATTGTAATTGCAATTTCATTTGCTAGAATTTATGTTAACAATGTAGCGCCAATTAGTGTTGACGCATGTTTAGTACATAGTGACAAATTGCGTGCATAGCAACGCTAATGCACAGCATGCGTATATGCAGCAAGTATGGTATTAACTGGGAATAGCATGGGTAGCAGTGAAATGTTTATGTGGCCTTATAAACACTGAACATTAAATTTGACACCAGCCTATTATAATGTGTTTTTACTATAACTACATGTTGCGCTGCATTGCTAAAAATCTGCGTTGCTGCTAGCTAACAGTACTATAATATGGCTATATATGCAATGTTGTACCTTATGCTCAGTTCCATATTATCTGAATAATAGAGAGCTTATGGGTGTAAGCAACTCTTTTAGAAGAATTGTTTTTTGGCTGCTTTGCATTAACATATGGTAAATACGTAGTTAATGTAAAATTAACTGTCATGTCAAATAGCTTCTGTGTGATTGCTTGGTTCTAAAGAACCAAAGCATATATTAAAGTATAGTAAATCTAAAATTTGTCCAATGTACATCCAGCAGCAAAAGACTATATTTCTTTACATTTGTTTTAGCTATAATGCATGTATGGGGTTTCAGCAGTTTCAGTCCATTTGATCCTGTACGCGAAGTCTTGTATTGAAAAAGTAAAGCTCTTCTAATATGTCACAATATCGATCTTCTGATATGCATTTTCACAGGCACTGAAGTATGTAGCATGGTGAAAACTTATTTACAATTATTGTTAGAATAATAGTGGTAAGTATCCAAAACAGAACTGAATACTTGCAGTATCATGTGATTAATGTGCACATGATCTGTGAACAAAGCTATAATTATATTGAATAATCTGATGCTCAGCTGTCTCTGTAATTTTTATGTCTTGGTAGAAATGAAGCCTCTTTGTTAACAGTAAAAATGTTTCTTATATAATGTAATTGTTACTTTCTTATCCCTATCTGTGTCGTTTTCTTTACCTTATCAAAGATCATTGGTATAATTTATGGATAGGAAACTAATAAAATAATTAATATAAGTCTATGTGCCCTAAAGGAAAGACCAAAAGAGCCAGTTAGTACTTTGATTTCTTCCGAGATCATAGACAAAGGAAACATTTTAATATATGTTGATGTCCATAGAATGATGTAATCTGGGGGAAGCCCAATGGGTTTCCCTGTGACTAAAAGAAATTCACAGCCCATTACAAGAAAGGACATCAAACAAGAGGCATATATTAAACATTGAGGTGGTCTATTAAATACATACAAAGTTTGAACTAGAACTTAAACTGTAATGGAATTTATCCTTCATATTGTGTATACACAAATACAGATAACTTCTTTCTCAGTATCTTAGTGTGAGACTGACAATACACCCTGAGGGACTCTTAGACATGCAGACAGCTATATCTCTGTCATGGTGTGAGCATGTGTGATTGCTGTAATAGGGTGATTGTTAACCATACAGCAAAATGCGAAAAACATATGCTGTTGACACAATCTATATTTAAGTAGATTGTTACATACTGGTATTCCCTCTATCCATCTTTTACACCATCAGCATTACTCCTGTGTATTATGATATTAAGTTTCAATCATGTCTAACCATTAATGATTACAACGTAGTTATCACTAACACACATAAGGATTCTGGTCACAAATAGGCTCATCAGACTGAGGAAGGGACTGTACATACTAAATAGGATTTCCAGTGACTAGTAGCTATATGCAGACACATACTACAGTAGCAGGATGCTATAATCACTATTACTACTACTGCTTGCTATAATGTCCGCCTTTTCAAACATACTTTCTGTAACAACTTTAAAACAGGCTGTAGGACCAGAAGTCCTACAGACCTAGCACTTGTGCTGTAAAGTCTTAAATAAATAAATAAATAATGTGGCTTGTTTCAGTTACTTTGTATCCTTCATAATTATTAGTAGCATGGCATGTGACATACATATAGCTCCATACAGTTATGAAGGTGTTACTTTGTAAGATATTTGTAGTTATACAGACATAGGATGCAGCTTGATGCATGTACAATGGTGTATGTATACTTATGTGTAAGCAATGCATGCATGTATGTGTTAGTAAACAGTATATGACAATAACAGACATACTGTTACACCCTCAGATCCCCCTTCATACTATGTTAGGTGATGATGAAACTTTACCAAACAATTAATTATAGTACACATACCTAAATTATTTTTGTGGTAATTCCCCAATGGTGTTTTGCCACAAGTTAAGTTATTTATAGCAGGTGAGTCAGCATGCCACATAATGGCACATAAGCACTCTAACTATAATATGAATTGCCAGTGCATTAAATACATCAATAATTTATTTTTTGCTACCAGTAGCATTCATACTACAGAGTGTAATGGATACACTCAACAGTAAAGTTACCTTTGTGGAATCATTACTATGTGCACATGATGTGGGCTGTGTATATAGATAAGGTTATTACATATACGTATATATACATACATGGGGCATCTACAAAGCTGACATGAGCAATTGGTGGTTACATTATACTGTCACATGGTCAGAACGTCCACCACATGGGATATTACCATTTACGTATAATTACAATCACCAACTGCATAGCTTGGTGAAAAGTTTCCACATTGTTCCAACCTCCACTAAACCCACACTGAAATAAAAGTACCTTCTATTCTCAAAAGCAGTACTGAGGCCTCCATAGGATGTTCAACTTGTTATTATAATATATGCCAGTTTATGGTCGTGCAGCTGTCACATTATTAATAGTTACTGTATAGCAGCATTTTAGTACTCAAATGTCTTTAATTTGTTTTGTATATATAATTATGTTGATGGAGTGCCTCTCAGAAAAAAAAGCACAATATTTAGTAGCTACATTTCTCCATGTTGGAAATAGTTCATATTCATATAGGATGTCACATATCCAAGATTGAATACCTTGTAAATAATGTGATGATAAGCCAGCACGAGACAGGTGCAGCACACCTATACATGCATAACAAACATTCCATGATGTTCCATCATTATGTTGTATATGTAAGTGTTCTTTGAGTGAGTTACTCATGCAAGTCCAGTTGGAGAAAAGGAGGTGAAACAGAGATAGAACATCATAAAAGTGATTAATTGAAATCTAACAAGAGACATGGTAGTATTGGTCAGTGGCAATAAATTCAACGTTTACAGAATCGTGCAGCCCGACTTACATCACCTCAACAAACATGACCACATCACCACTTACTGTAATTGATTACAATGGCTTAAGCTTGAACTATTGGTAGTACTTGTGTAATGTATCATCTAATCCAAAACAGCCAAGCTGTAAAAAAAAGTGTGCGGCCCTCAAAAAGGCTATGGTGAAAAAAGATGTGAAATCCAAGGTGGCGGCCAAGAAATGGCTGTGATGGTAGGTTAATGGTAAAAATTGTAATAACGACACTTCAGGTGAATTTTTGTGCCGCTTGGTCTTGGCACAAAATTCACCTAAATTGTCATTATTAAAATTTTTACCATTAACCTACCATCACAGCCATTTCTTGGCCGCCACCTTGGATTTCACATCTTTTTTCACCATAGCCTTTTTGAGGGCCGCACACTTTTTTTATAGCTTGGCTGTTTTGGATTAGATTTCATTTCTTTTTGTATTTGTATACCCCAAAGCCGGCCTATGGCCAGCTTTGGGACTTTTTTAACCTATCTTTTTTTCTTTACCACAGGAAGAAGAAAAGATGAAGTAGATGTACTTTAAATATTTTATCAGTAAATGTACAAATTATATATATAATACATATATTTATAAAGAAATCTCCATGGTGGTTTCTTTTTAACTGAACACTCTACAAGGTGACTTCTTCTTGATGCTCTCTCTACAGGGTGAATTGTTTGTAGCTGAACGATCTACAAGGTAACTTCTTCTAGCTGATCTCTCTACAGGGTGATTTGTTTGTAGCTGAATTCTGTACAGGTGATTTGCTTGCAGCTGAACTCTTTACAGAATGGTTTCTTTGTAGCTGAACTCTCTACAAGGTAACTTCTTCTAACTGATCTTTCTACAGGGCAATTTGTTTATGGCTGAATTTTCTACAGGGTGATTTCTTTGCAGCTGAACTCTCTACATGGTGGTTTCTTTGTAGCTGAACTCTAATTTCTTCTAGCTGATTTCTCTACAGGGAGATTTGTTTGTAGCTGAATTCTGTACAGGTGATTTGCTTGCAGCTGAGCTCTTTACAAAATGGTTTCTTTGTAGCTGAACTCTCTACAAGGTAACTTCTTCTAACTGATCATTCTACAGGGTGATTTGTTTGTAGCTGAACTATCTACAACGTAATTTCTTCTAGCTGATCTCTCTAAAGGGTGATTTGTTTGTAGCTGAATTCTGTACAGGTGATTTGTTTACAGCTGAGCTCTTTACAGAATGGTTTCTTTGTAGCTGAACTCTCTACAAGGTAACGTTCTAGCTGATGTCTCTACAAGGTCACTAGTTTGTAGCTGAACTCTCTACATGGTGGTTTCTTTGTAACTGAACTTTCTACAAGGTGACTTCTTCTAGCTGATCTTTCTAAAGGGTGATTTGTTTGTAGCTGAACTCTCTGCAAGGTAACTTCTTCTAGCTGATCTCTCTACAGGGAGATTTGTTTGTAGCTGAACTCTCTACAGATGATTTATTTGTAGCTGCATGAACTCTCTACAAGGTAACGTTTCTAGCTGATGTCTCTACAAGGTCACTAGTTTGTAGCTGAGCTCTCTACATGGTGGTTTCTTTGTAACCGAACTTTCTACAAGGTGACTTCTTCTAGCTGATCTTTCTACAGGATGATTTGTTTGTAGCTGAACTCTCTACAAGGTAACTTCTTCTAGCTGATCTCTTTACATGGAGATTTGTTTGTAGCTGAACTCTCTACAAATGATTGTTTGAAGCTGAATTCTCTAAATGATGGTTTCTTTGTAGCTGAACTCTCTACAAGGTAACTTCTTCTAGCTGATCTCTCTACAGGGTGATTTGTTTGTAGCTGATCTATCTACAAGATAACTTCTTCTAGCTGATCTCTCTACAGGGTGATTTGTTTGTAGCTGAATTCTGTATAGGTGATTTGTTTGCAGCTGAGTTCTTTACAGAATGGTTTCTTTGTAGCTGAACTCTCTACAAGGTAACTTCTTCTAGCTGATGTCTCTACAGGGTCACTAGTTTGTAGCTGAATTCTCTACATGGTGGTTTCTTTGTACGTAGCTGAACTCTCTGCAAGGTAACTTCTTCTAGTTGATTTTTCTACAGGGTGATTTGTTTGTAGCTGAACTCTGTACAGGTGATTTGTTTGCAGCTGAGCTCTTTACAGAATGGTTTCTTTGTAGCTGAACTCTCTACATGATGGTTTCTTTGTAGCTGAACTCTCTGCAAGGTAACTTCTTCTATTGATCTCTCTACAAGGCGATTTGTTTGTAGCTGAATTCTCTACATGGTGGTTTCTTTGTAGCTGAACTCTACAAGGTGATTTCTTCTAGCTGAACTATTTCTTTCCATAGTTGCATGAACTCCCTACAAGATAACTTCTTCTAGCTGATCTCTCTACAGGGTGAATTGTTTGTAGCTGATCTCTCTACAGGGTGACTTGATTGTAGCTGATCTCTCTACAGGGTGACTTGATTGTAGCTGATCTCTATACAGGTTACTTGTTTCTAGCTGATCTCTTGAATTCTCTTCAGGGTGACTGCTCTATTAGGATGACTGCTCTATTAGAGTATCTCGATCTCGCACTTGCTGCACCAAGTTGGATTTCGTGTTATAATTCCGTGGCTTTAAGTCTGATTCTTCTACACCATTGATGATCCTTTTTAAGATGAGTACTCCATCTGTACAACGATTTTCAAAAGTATTACCCCAAGCAGTTTATCTGGTAGGCGTGGCAAGCAGTCGTTTTTTATTAGCTAATCTCGATTGCGTAATTGTTACACACTGTTGGTTTTTTCGTTGTATCTTCCTGGATTTAAGCTCGATTTCTTTCAAACCACCAAAGGTTTGAGGTTCAATAGTTAACCTATTCACCCACCAATTTTCAGCTTCTTCCCATACGCGGTTTACCCTTTAGGCGTGACAACATATTAGTGTTATTTTTTGTGAATAATCGCTCATAACTCTTTGCCTGTTTATCGTATTCCAGCCAAAGTTGGTACCGAGATGCGTCTTTATACCCCCCTTCTGTGTGCCAAATTTCAAGGCAATCGGATATGGCGTTCGCGTTTTATAGCAGTTTTTGTAAGTGTGCGAAAAGAGGAAGAAAAATAAGAAGACAAATAAGAAGAAAAAAACGAAGAAACTAAGCCAATGTTTGAAGTCGCATATCTCGGGAACGTTTGAAGCGATTTCGCTCAAATTTGGAATGTGTAATGCTGAAGTTGGAGGGCATGTCCACAGCAAAAATCGTCGTGTTTCATCAAGGCATCACAGAGCTACGAAGGTGCGAAAATTGCGTTTTCTTTCTTCCTGTCAATATACTCACGGGTGTTGCGCGCCGGCTTCTGGGCCGCACGACACACTACAGTGTGTCTTGATTATACTTTTATTCTATCCTCCGATTGAGTTTGGTAGCCAATTATCTTATTTCATGAGGGCAAAGCCACACTCTGCCAATCTTACTAGATGTCATCTAAGCATTACGCAGAAAATTTTTCACCATCAGGCCACCCATGGTCATGGACTCTCGCATGGACTACAATGGCGGATCCAGGATGGGGCATTTGGGGCAAATGCCCCCCCCCCCCCCCCCCCCCCCTTCAAGAAATTGCATACAAGATCGAGATACTCTAATAGAGCAGTCAATTACTCTAATAATTGTAATAAAGCAGTCACAATGTTAATGAGGCAGTGTAGCTTACCTATATGAAGCTATATATAGGATTTTATTTTACATAACAGACGTGATGTATTTGGTAAAGGATAACTAGCTATTATTGTTGTGACCTTTTTTTTTTTTTTTTTGGTCTTCAACTGTTTTTCAGCAAGGCGCCCCCCTCTTTTCAAACTCTGGATCCGCCCCTGGACTAGTGGAATTCATTTCATTCACCAACTTTTATAATGACTCAAGGCTTCACTTCGTAAGCTTTAACTAATGTTTGATGTGTATTTACTGAAAGCCAGAGATTTGGCACACAAGCTGAGTGAATCGAACAATTTTATACATATCATATAAAATCATTGGCTGGCAGCCGTACATATACATATTCCCCATATAAGGATACCATTTGAACATCAATCACTTAGCTTAATACTTATGTATTTGATTGATTGATTGGTTGACTTATAATTAAAACTCACAACAATTGGCTAAAGCCATTGCACCTTGTTGGAGTACAAAAAAACAATAAAAAGAAAGACATCAGTACAGTAACAAGAACAATACAATACAAAAAATAACACTACATAATTTCATGCGATATTTGTATTGCAATATCTCCACAACATTAAAAGCCAGTTGGCATATGTCAAAACCTGTTGTACTGCCCTATAATAACTATGGGGCTGCGTCAAATATTTCAGCATAGTAACAGCATAATAATAGGCTGGAGAGCTATGCCTAGTATGTTAGGTGGAAAATAGATTGATACTCCCTAATACAGCAGTCACACTCAACTACATTGTACAAAGCTTAGATAAATACTCTCTAATAAAACAGTTACTTTGTAGTGAAATACTCTAATAGAGAATCCACTGAGTAAAACATTCTAAGACAATCATAAGAAATGTTGCTAACCTAGGAGCATAATGCAAGTATAATAGGAGCACTGAAGAACATAATAGGTGAAAATTTTGAGAAATTCCTGAAAGCATCAGTTTTGGGCAAAAACTTGAGCATGTTTGACTCAGGCCTAATAATAACCTCTGAATAGCCCTATACAATCTGTATAGTTTATGCAGTCATTTAGCAATGTATACCTTTACTACAAATCTTTGACAGTTATGTATAGGATTTCCATTGGATTAGATGATTCAATCATTTTTACCAAAAATTATGATACAAAATATGTACACACACACACACAAGCGAGAACACAAATAATAACAGTTATAATAGATAACAATACAAACTAGCAGCTAAATTACACCAAAAGAAAACAACAAAGGTCCAGAGTGAATGTGTTAAATTTTGATAGCTGAACCATTGCTCTGGCTTCCCTTTTGTCCTGTAAGTGGGGAAATGAGTATTCTGTAGTTTTAGGCTTCACTGCTGTCTGGGCTTTTCGCTACTTTGATCTGCCATTCAATGTATTTATGGAGCATGTTCCTCCATTGGTGTCTTCTCTCTAGGGCTCCACCACCAATAGATCTAGTGAAAGTGGAGTCCCACCTGACTTATTAAGGTATTTGGCCTGTCTTCTTTCATGGCCTTTTTGCGTTTAGTTGTCCAACAAGTGCATTCTTGTGCTGGGGGTGGTTGGCAAGGGCAGCACTGGGAAAAAAAGAACATGTGTTAGCATCAGACTAGGTGTGACCAGTGTCTCACCACTTTTTGGCTGATATAAAAAAAAATTTGAAACCAAACTAAGTGAACATGCAATACTTAGCATGGCAACAATTGATAGAAACAACACTTATCTAACTTTTCTTTCACCTGGAAGTGGAACAGCTTCAAGTTCTCTTCATTTGTATTAAGTCAATTTACATGTCTCTGAAATTATGGCTTTGGCTTAATTTGTAGTCACTTTCAGAACACTCTTTACAGTTTATTATCAAACTTAAATGTAGAGGTTTAAGAGTTGAACAGTATTACAGAGGTGCTTTTTGGTCATGATCAGATCCTTACCACTTCCTTGTCAGGTAGCTAGCTATGTAGCACCTTGCACACAGTAGCATATCAAAAACGTGAAATTTTCATCTGAGGGAGCAGACCCCTCTAGACTAACTGCCTTAACATTGAACCTTACCACTTTCTGATGCTCCTGATTTAGGTGATCATTGCTTTTTCACATCATATGTTGACTGTTGTATTAGAGAGTATTGATCTGATTTTATGCTTACACACTATAACCTTGATATTGTTGCAGTGTGTGAAGCCTGACTTCCATATGATATTTCCATCTCTGAAATGGATACCATGTTTTCAGAAAGTCAGAGCTGATGGTTATGGTGGGATGCTGTTGGCATACTGAAGTATGATATGTAATATCACCCTTGGACTACCATCAACTTCAAATATTTGTTCCTTCTATAGGCCACCAAACAAAGATGTCCAAAGTGTAGAAAGCCAGTGTAATTTAATTACTTCATACTATCCTAATGCTCCCATCTGGCTAGTCAGAGATCTCAACATGTACTGGTAAATGACTGCATCTGCATAGCTTAATTCTTATCCTGTGACTATAGTTTTGTACAGGAATATTTTCTAAAGCAGTAATGAGCGGAAAAACAACACAGTAATATAGACTATATATCTCTGATATGCAACCTATATTCCTATAGCAAAAATTGAGTAAATTGGTTTATACATAGCTTCATGTGTACCTTAATTGTATGTTTATGAAGGAAGAATGTCTTTTGGGTGCATTGTTGGTGTATATATGAGGATAACAGAGATTCAGTGTAAATGTTGCATCAAGAAACTGCTGAAGTACAGTCTGTACTGCAGACGTGTGTCATATACTGTAAATAGTTGACAATACATTTGGCCATACTACTGACATTACACACATACTTTTAAAAATAGAGCAGCAGTGATACTGCATTAAAAAACCAGATTTGACTAATAAATGGCATTTAACTATATGTAATACTGAGGTGAGGCTTGTTTCAACCATAATATACTGTAACAACTGACCATTAGGGTAGTTCACAATTTATATTTATACAAATGTTATTTGTAACCTCAGAGTTATAGGAGTTGTATGAACAATGAATAGTCTATAAAGACTGTGAACATCTGTTATCAACAAGTTATTGTGATTATTCCAAAGTAACATCTACTTTGTTTATGTACAAAACAGTAAATTAAAGCTGTCATCCCCTTATAAAATACTTATTGCAAAATTGAGGCTCTTAATAATTTGTACTAATTATTTCTTTGTGTGCAACTACAGGTATATATAGCATATAAACAAATTTTAAATATTTAATAGTTTAATTAAATTCATGACTCAGCATATATATTACATAGAATATAATAAATTACTGTGTGTTAAAAATGGCATTAAGGTACAGTCTGTTAAACATTATGAATAACACTGCCGGCATGTTATTTATCACAGCACAAGCAGTAAAATCAGTGGCATCATCAGTATCATGTACATCATTGATGTGATGGTGTTTCCACTGGAACGTGTCTGGATATTAGTTTCAACAGTTGGTTCTACACTCCTTCTTCCTTTGGTAGTGGAAGTTACTGGAACTGAGTTAGTTTGACCATTACACACATTTTCTATGAAATAAAATTGATATAAGTATGTAATGTATAGATGATTCTAAGAAATGGGTTGGGGGCAATGGCAGCTCAGATTAGTTGCAATATAGATTGGCACTATTGATTTTAATATTTTCATGTCTTTAAACCATTTTAAAACCTCTAAAATTGGATGTATTAATGTAACTTCTGGTGGTTGCACCCCATACCCATCTGAAATTCTACTTTATAGCTACACTATGCTGTGATACCCCATATGTTAGCTCTAGAATCACCACTGACTTGTGGTATTGATGGTTGAATACTCACCAGCTAGCAGTATTTTCTTTGTGTCTACTGAACTGGATGTGTAGCAGTAGATGTGCTGACATTTCTTTGTGACACTTTTAATAGTGAACACTACCTCACTAGTATACTCATCAATCATATTGTATTGGTATTGATAGTTACAGTTATTTATTACACCAACAAATGGTCTAGGATAACCAGTGGCCCTGCAGCTACCAGTGACTGAAGTGTTTTCAACAACTGCTTCTGGAAGTGTCCACTCTATCACAGGTGGAACTATGCATGTAAAAGAATTATTGTAATCACAAACATGACCTGTACTCACTGCATAGATTACCATCTAGTTAATATACATATAGAATTGTATAGTTATATAGCTACAATCAGTTTAGAATTTCAGTTCCTACCTTCTATTCTAATACAACACTGACGTTGATCAACATCACACTGTTTACTACAACAGTAATCTCCAGCATCACTGAGGCTTGATATTCTCCAAGTGTAAGTGTGTGAACCTTGATGGATAAGATCAGCCTCTCCAGTGACATGATTATAGTGGGTAAAGTTGTATGTCGATCCTCCACATCCAAAATGAGGACACATGAATTGTACCATCTTGCCCATAGATTTTTTTATTGGTAGTACAGCACCTCTTGACTTACTGCACATCCCAGCTATACCAAGGCAACACCTATGTACTATATGTTGTAAACAAAACAGCACCACTAACCTGTAATGGCCTCTTGGAAGGATAAGATAAAGTAGATCATCAGAGACAGTATTTGCAGCCAGCCCATTGTGTAGCTAATGATTGATAGAAAATATTTTCAGCTCAAATCCTTCTTGCTTTAATTTAGTATTAAACTGCTTGCAAAACGTTCTTTTTATAATTCCTTGTAGTCCAGAAGAAGTGATGTCATTATATGGTGGAAAGTTACCCACTGAAATTCCCTCTGTAATTTAATTTGATGTGTGGTGATCGGGTAGGTAAAAACAGTGGACCAGGGGACCAAGGACCCGGGGACCCACGGAAATCCAACTATTTTTAGAACTTTTTACACTTTACAGTATTCTATACTTGTACTAGGTACCTCTACAAGTAGTCTTGCATGGCCAATCCACTTTTTCCCAAGCCTTTTCCCCCCTCGCAGCGTCTCGTACGATGTTTACACCAATTAGAAATTATAAGCGCCTCTGAAAAGTGTCTGAAGCCGACTGCATTAATTACAGGTCACTCGCTATTTTCCCAGAGTATTTGTTTGCACAATGTTTCTAAACTTTAGTAGCTAGGTGACGTAATAGAATAGCATGCTCATTGTGTAGCAGGCGAACAATTACCAGCTAAGCCAAGCTAAGCAAGTTCCAGCAGCTCTTCATACGTCATGATGCATTTGTACAATGCACTACTCTAGTAGCTAGGCGGCATAATAGACTAGTATGCTTACTGTGCAGCAGGCAGTGGCCAATAAACGCAGTCAGCTTCAGACACTTTTAGAGGCACTTATAATTTCTAATTGGTGTAAACATCGTGCGAGATGCCGCGAGGGGAGAAAAAAAGTGGATTGGCTATGCAAGACTACTTGCAGAGGTACCTGGTACAAGTATAGAATACTGTGAGGTGTATAAAATTCCTAGCAGAGTTGGATTTCCGTGGGTCCCCGGGTCCCGGCACTGTTTTTACTTACCCGTAGTGATCAACTCACGCCACATTGTCTCTTAAGGTAGGAGAGGATGGCCAAGATATAGTTAAGCAATAACTAAAGTGGTTGATTAAGTCTAAGTGTGTATATTTAGTTGCAATGATGGATCATTCCTTCACTTGCAGTGATGCAGTTACTGTTCTATTTCTCATCTTTACATAAGACTCATATACATCTGTATAACACCAGTAAACACCTTGCCATGGTAGCTAGCCACTTTAAGTGATAGCAAGTGCAGCTGCAATCAACCAATTCTTGCAGTTGAGGTAAGCATGTGTAAATGATTCTTAATTGCTGTGCGCATAATATCAACTTTACTGCAAAATGTGAAGTTTACTGTGTGTTATTGTTGACATAGCTGATACATTTTATTAGCATCTGCTACTGTGAATAGGGTGAAGTGATACTATTTTACATACATTCATGCTACTAATATATCAAGTTTCAATAGTTGTTTAATGATTACAAAACTGTTATCATTAACACATGTAAGGATTCTGGTCACTAAAAGTCTGTTCAAAGGAAGGGACAGATCAATACAAATTTCCCTGCTCAATAAAACATTACCATCCATGTAGTATATAGCATCCTATAATGCCTGGTATAAATATAATACTGGTATGTACTTGTTTTACTTTGTTAACATGATATACAGCTTAAATGTTCTAGTTACATGTAGTGAAACACACTGTTGCAATGTAGCTATATAGACAATCTAAAATCTAAATACAATTTTATTGGATCCAGTGATGCTTTAAATAAGCATTCATATAGCAATGTGTGTGCATGTGTATGCTGAGTACAACAATACTTCTTGTAATGCAGATAAAGGACAGACTGACTGTTACACACTCAGCTTTTGCATGCACACTCAGCTATCCCCCTTCCCATCCCCTTCCCCCACCTTTCAGCCCCACTGGTGATGAAACTTTACCACACAATTAATCATGTATAGAATAGTTGCATACTTACATAATTTGTGGTGATAATTAAATAATTTCACAATGGTCTTTGGCTACAGGTTGGAGTATTCATAGAAAGTGAGTCAGCATGCTACTATTTACTGTAATGTTATTGCAAGTCAGTGTTACATTACTACTACATGCAAGTACTCAATCCACTTGAAGAGAATTCCCAGTACATGCATGTACAAAGTTGTGTAATTTTTCACTATACTATAGTGACACTCAGACAACAATCATGCCTAATAGTACAATGTATGGATATATTCCAGCTCTTTACTCATCTGTAACATGTCAACTCTCCACAAAGTTATCCAACCAAAATTACATATATCCATGTGGGTGTGCACATGCAGGTAAGGGTGTTAGTTATTGGCACAGCATGCATGTCAAAAAGTAGGATGCCTAAAAGCTGATTGTGATATGAGTGATTAGTGCTGTCACATGATTAGAAAATCCATCACGCAGTGTGTTACCATTTATAGTAACAGCCATGAATGCATATAGCTTAATAATTTTTTTGCCACATTGTGTTAACCTCACCATCTAAGCTAACATTGAAATAGAAGTACCTCTATTCACAAGTGGCAGAACCATAGGATATTTTCAACATGATATCATAATACCATTGGTCATGTGGTGTCACAAATTGCAAGGTGTAGTAGCTATGTAGTTATTTGTAGTATTATACTACCAGAAGCTTATAAGTATCAAAGGTGCAGGTTACTATGAGCTCTTGATACTATTAAATTGCATCTGCATAGTATCTGAATGGTTTATTTTGGTGTACTTGATATCTGACATAGTGCCTCTCATGCACAGTTGATTTGCATGTTCCACAGCCATACCAAGGCAAACTGATACAGTTTAAACCAGTATTGGAACCACTTGTCTCCTCAGACTGACACGTGATGGACTACACTGGCCAACACTATCTCAATACCACTGGACCAGTGGTCCATCAGTCTGTTGGACAAGTAGTTGTTACACTGATTTTAAGATGGAATCAGTCTTGGTATTTGAGTTTTGCGGTGGTTCATTATGCAGATTTGTGAACACTTTGTAAACACACTGCTTCATGGCAAACATGTACATGTGTATAGCATAGCAAACACTGTACTATTCAGCTCAACCATTCCATTCATGAATGATGCGTGTAGCTATACTTGTTGGAGACAAGTAGGTCAAACAGAAATTGAACATAAAACTATTGGAATTAATAAAACAAACATGACTGTGCTGGTGGTAAATATAATTGCAAAATTAGCTAATGGTTTGATGTTCAAATAGCATAGATCATTTCCTTACATAGGGAATATTATATGTGTGGCTGCCAGCCATTGTGTCCTGATTTGTGCACATTATGGCAACATCGACCATTTTGCAATCTTTCTTTTCTTATTGCCACTGTGGATCAAATTGATGTAATCTGAGAGGATTTAAGTGAAAACTGAAATATACTTACAATTCAGCTAAGTGTTGAATGCACTTTCCCCAGGGCAACAATCTCCTGCACTGTGGTCAGTATGTTTTAGAGTTGCATGTATATGATGATGTACTCAACATGATATTATTTACTCTTGATATAGCAAGTGTTTCTATGGTAAACATCATGATCAGACAAAGCAAGGACAAGACGGAGAGCTTACTATGTATGATGTATATATGCAGCTGGTGTTGTAAGTTCTTACTGCATGTGTAGTCTTGCATGGCTAGACCACTTTTTTTTTTCTTTTGTGTTGGGGTAGGCCTACCCCAACACAAAAGAATCTACCCCAACACAAAATAACCTACCCCAACACAAAAGAAAAAAAAGTGGTCTGGCCATGCGAGACTACTACATGTGTACTATAAATAATTAAGATAGTGAAATTAGTTGTCATTGAAATTTGGTCCAAACTTTGCATGGTCCAAATTTCTGATGCTATATACACTGCATTAAGGCCATTAAACTGTACACAAATGACTGGCACATTTGGTGATCATTGCAATGGTGAGTGTAGTCATGATCAAGTGACCTGATTATACCACCTTATAAGTTCCTGGTCCTGGTGATAATCACTGAATTAGAACTGTACAACAATGTTGAAAATGATAACTGCAAACCAAGCAAGATTAAATTTACTGACAGAGCAGAGTGGTTAATGTTCAATATGCTAATTAAAGGAAAGGGAAATTAGACATTAGTGATGAATATACTTGGCTGCCAGTCAATGTGTCTGTGTACTATATAGCTAATACAGGGGAATAATATCCATGCTGGATTTTTCCAAGGTGGTTTCTGATTTGATAGTGAGTTATAGGTGCAGGAGTCTGGGGGTGCAGCTCCAGCTGCTGACAGATTTTGAACATTAAATACTCCAAAATTTACTAGATTTATGATTTCATGGGTAGTATAAGGAATGATAACAGAGAGAGTGTCTATAACTCCAGTATGGTTCATCAAAAATGAGAACCCTGCACAAGTCCACAGGCTTCCCTTGAATTTACAGAAAGGGTGTTAATATGTTTTGGCTAACTTTCAAGGGGCTACTCAAAGTCACCACCTCCTAAAGTATTGACTCACTCAATCAGCACTTATATCATAAGTGTGAATTTACTATAATATTAGAAAGACTTGTGGCACTCATTTTTAAGGCCCATACTGGAGCTCTCTCTTATCATTTACTCTTGGTATATGCTATTTTCAATACATGCTTTGTTCCCTTTAAGTCACAAAATGTTTATGGCTGTTCAGACATTAATATAGTGACCCAAATTAAAAACTTTAGATTTAGCTGCTAGTCTTGTATTTATATCATTCTCATGTAAAAATTGCATTCTCTAATGAATGTTCTATTAGAATAGTTTTTTTAAATTTATTACTTTACAGATCATTGAACACAAGTGCAAGTATACATTAGGGAAATCAAAGAGGAAGAAAATACAAGATCTGAAAGTCAGCTGGCAACTAGTGCCAGTTGCCTTATTTACTACTTACTCACTTACTTATAATTACTTACATATACTTCAATATATTACAGTTACATGAGTGGGGAAACTTACTACAATTTCTACAAGGACATAGCTAAAAATGCAAAGTACAATTATTATCAGTGTCAAAAGTATTTTAAAATGATCCCTTACAGTTTGCATTTGATAATAGGGAAGGAAAGGGATAAGTCAATGATTGGTAAGACTGCATGCCCTATTAGAATACATCTGACTGCTCTATTATAATATCTCAACCTTTATAAAGACTTAAAAAGTATAGTAGGGGTATGTTGTGGCCTAGCTTGTTCTCCCTTAACTTTTGAGGACCAATGTAAGTTTCCTAATGCACTGTAGCTATACTCTGTTCCCGTTCACTCTGTACATTTGTGCTGCCAAACCAAGTGTTCCCACTGCAAACCCACAAGTTAAAATTTCAGAAGGGGTTTCTGGAACCACAGGACCCCCCCCCAATACACCCCTGCTATATAGAGTGCCAAAGTACATGCTTAAGTCTGCATGTTCTCTAGAATGTGAGCCAAAGGGATGACCACTGATCTTATTATAGTTGAAGCCACTATAATTATAGTATAACTTCAGAAATTGAAATGCCTTAAATTCATAGATTGATGCATGGTGAACAATTAACAAATTGTTTTTTGCTGCGCAGAAATCACAAATAACATCTTTAAACCCCATATCTGCACGAGATTCTGTAATGAATGAGAATGCATACTCTATAGCTCCTATATATAATATATAGCAAAATTGTGAATTTGTATAATGGTTAGTTATTGGTACTTACACTCCCGTGCACCTACAGCTACAAAATGAAGATATTGGATAATGCCATGGCACGCGGCATGTGTCTTAGAAGCCATGCATAGGTGGCAGATTATGAGGAGCCATGTGCCCCTTTTAGCTGTTAAAAACCAAGGCTGTAGCTATATAGCAGATAATTTAAAAGTGCCCATACAGGTCATCCAATCCTATGCATGAAAGATGTATTGTATACACTGAGGGCACATGTGTTATTGCATAAGCTATACTTGTAGTCAGGCCTTGTGCTACAGTCTTGTAAGGAACAATGAAAATGGTTTAAAATAATGCTACATGTACACGTGATGGTGCGATATAATATACTCCAATAGAACACTCAGTGGATTAATGGTTCCATTTTGTAATAACAAGGACGGATTTAGGGGGTGCTTGGGATGCTGAAGCACCCCCTCCAAAATTTTATTATGTGCAAGCTATGAAGCTACGTAAGAAGCTTCTAAAAGTTGCAGTACAGATGCAATTGCATCTTATACGCATGCATGGGCAATGAAAAAGAGTAGGTGAATAGCTAATATTTTCTTGAGAGGGATTCAACTTATACTTTTGGTGTAAGACTTAGCCTAAAAGCTGCTAAAAATCGAAATACTCTAATAGAACAGTCAACTCCTCTAATAGAACATCCATTATGAAATTATAATGTTTTTCAAAAAGTTACCAGTGTGTTACACACTGGAAACTTCTTGAAAAACACTGTCTTCTTGACCTGTGCACTGCTATCTTACCATTGCTCCAAACATCCTGCCATATACTAATACTTTCTGAAAACAACTTCTGTCAAATTGTTTAATATCATAGTGAGTATTTTCAGTTGTTGCTCCAAACTTGATGCTTGGATTGACATGCTTAAGTAAAAAGTGAATTTCTTAACATGTATAAGGATTTAGCATCTAAGAACTGTTTGTTCTTGCTTTATCAGTACCAAAGTTTCATACTACATTTATCTGATGAATCTCCCTTTTTTAGCATCAATTGAAGCTAATAAAATTTAAGAGTTTGCACTCCCAAACTTCTTGAAGCTCAACTTTATAAGCTCAAATGATACTGCAGCATTTACGCTGTCAGTGTGCCCGGGTTATAAGGGGGTTAGTTGTGGCCAAAAACTAGTTGTATATGTAAGTGACTGGACTCCAGTTGTAAAATATGGTGATGGGGCCATATATACCGATAGTTGTAAAAAGTCAGATTGAAATAGCAACAGAACAGTCTGTGGCTATAATACAAGGCTGAAGTTATTTTTGTGTGCATTTTAAATCTCTACATGTGACTAAATGACCTCAATATCCAATCCTGTGTATTATCTTTGACAATGTATTGCCTTATAATCCTGGTAACATTAATTTTAAAAGTGTAGTCTAGCTTTTCAACTAAAATTGCTTACAACTGAACTCATCCATCTTGTACCCACAATCTTTCAGTACAATAGAGTATTTAGTTTAAAATAGCTTCCAGATTCAATCTTGTGATAGCTACATTCCAAAAATTTCCAGAGGGAGCATCACCCCAGACCCCCCCAGCTGTAAAATTCTACGTTTGTGTACTCTACAGTCAATACTTGTCCTCTCAAGCCCTCTCTTTATTGTTACTGTTTGGACATTATAGTTTGAGCCAACATACTAGCTATACCTTAAGCCGAGCAATACACTAAATTAAATTAGGAATTCTGTATATTGATGAATTTAGCATATACAAAATTTAGTAATTCGTGAATTGATGTAATCAATTAGCAAAAAACCAAAACTCTAAAATTGCTAAATTTAATGTACCACTAAATTCCAGTATTTCAAATACAAAATTAATGGCAAGTATTGATCATGTGTAGTTGATATTCATATCTTTCCCCTTCCTGTTCTTTAAGATGTAAAGAATAAATTTTTAGTTACTGGCTGTACCCTTTATATGATGGCTGCACCCTTTATGACAGTTAGTATTACAACTGTTCTGGAATAATGGTATCATTTCATCATTATTACGCTTAGATGACTCATAATGCTTTACAAGCATTGTGAGTCACTAAACAAAGTGGCATCATTGATCAGTCAAAAATATTTATTATCAAATTTAATAATGAATAGGCTAAATTTGCAAAATTTTCCTGTGGGAGCATGCCCCCAGATAGAGCATGCGAAAGTGTGGTTCACACACTATACTACACATATAGCTAGTTGTATCAACCAGCTGTTGCTTTTCTTAGCAAACCAGCTTTTATAAATACCCCTGTAAGAACCCTCCTTCTGAAACCTAGATCCACCCTTGAATAAGTATGTCCCATCCAGTGTTGCCGGCATGACACAGATCTTCAGCTGGTATAATATAAAGCAGTAATATAGTATAGACATATATCTAGGCATAGGTTGCATTGAATACATTTAAACTATAATCTCAAGGGTCAAGACACAATTTCCCCTTGCTTTACTGTAGAATGTGGTTTGTCACAGTACAGTGGAACCTCGGCTATCTGAACCCCTTGGGACCAGGGATGGTCCATAAGCCTGAAAAGTGCATATCTCTGAAACTGTGTATAAATAACATTTTTTAAATTTCAGTATATTAACTACCCTAATAGAACAGTCATTTGGTCAACCAAGAATCCGGACAAGTGGGATCCAGATAACTGAGGTTCCACTGTATATGATTCATATAAGAGAACAGTCCTTAGAACTACAGGCCATGCACACATGGACATAGTCAAACATATAATACATACAAAGGAGGTACAGTAAGTATATTGTCCAAGTTATAGCAATGCCAATATTGTGCCAGTCACCAGTTCATCTATTCTATTGGATGATTTGGATTAACATATTCTAAAGAAAGCATAATCATCCTTGACATACTGACAAGTTGGAATGACTTTGTAGAAATCTTGGAGACTAATAAAGTTAATCTGTCCCCATCCGGTGGATATACTATTGTGTACAACTCTATTAGCGGACATGCCTGGAGTGATATAATCATATTTTACCATATAATTATGATGATAAGCATCGCTGATTTGATTGACCAATTGCAGGTGAAATCTTCCCTTCAGTGGCCAACTTAGTTGATCGTCATGTGGACCATTCATGAGACACAAGTAAACGGACAAGTGAGTACCTGAACAGTCACCAACCCCATTAGGATATACAAGTAAGCGCATTTTGTAGCCATCGCTGTGTGTATAAAAGGCATTTGTGTACACGTATTTATCCTTGTTTAGCTTTGTGGAAACCTTCATGACCACTGGAAGAGTTTGATTGCCAACTGAAGACACTGCAGCTAAGGCTGACAACTTCATGAACCAATTTGCACTGGCAATCGTCATTCCCCCACTTGGTGAAAAGTTTACACCTCTGTTGATAGCTTGATGTAAACAGATTTCCAAGGAGCTGATCCTATTGAGTGCACTTGCAAGATATTGTTTAGTACTGGTCAAATCTTGTTGCATAAATATAAGATGTTCTTCTGCATTCTGTTTGTTGTGTTTATTCTGGTCCTTTCGGAGGAACTCACTATCACAGCCCAGCTCATGATACTTGCACTTGACAACTTCAAGTGGACATTCACTCATTATGTGACTATTCATAGCTTCACGGGGAATATTTGTGATTTTACCTTGAACCTTACAACCATTGGGGCATGGTATGGGAAGCTTAGAGCATTGCTTTAAGTGACTACTATCAGCAACATAGGTCATTTGGCAATATTCACAATCGATCCTACGACATGGACATTCATTCTCCAAATGACTTGGCAAATGTTGTCTCTGTACAGTCATCCCACACTCATTGGAACACTCCACTTCTTCAAACTGACAACCATCACTGCTGCTACTCAGATGACGACAAACCGAATTTAATTTACCACTCCACATACAACCTTTATCCTTGTTGGTACAATAGACATCTAGATTTTTTACCTCACGGTCTATCTGTTTATTTGGGAAAGTGACAAACTTTTTATCCCGACACATTGGACACCCATTACCTGCGCGAGACCTTCGTTTCTTCACTTGAATAACGCAGGACTTACATAAGACGTGTCCGCAACACACCGTCAAATATGGGTCTCTGCTAGGAAATTGACATATCACACAAAACACGCGATCTGGTGGACTGCAAATAAACTGGTACTCGTATCCTCCGTGGTCTTTACCATAGCTACTATCTATGTCTTTACTAATCATCAGGAATAAGAGAGGAAACCTCTACTGCTTGCTCAACTGAAAATTTCCCGCGAAAATTACACGAATTAGAATGTACTTTCACCAATATATTAGAATACAGAATGAACACAATGAGGCGACGCTGAATGGTGCAAGTAGCACTAGTGTGCAGAAGGATCTGCCGGGCGTGCTTGAGCATGTTTACTCTCTCTTTGTGCTATTCTGCAGGATGCTTTGGCAAACAAGACACCTTTGACTGATGATGAGCGACCTTTCTTGATTAACTAAAAAAAAAAAAACACCAGTTGATTTTTGACATGTTGAAAGCTGTCAAGGTACCTTCTGCTTTCCTCCACTACATCCAGTCATTCTACTCCCAGCTATCTGTGACTGTAATGAGCTAGGCTTGGGAAACTCAGTGACCCAATTCCATTTCAACGTGTTGTAGCTATTTCAAGATGACACTCTCCAATTGTGTTCTTACTAGTGTTTAATCCAATATTAAAATTGGCAGGGCCTTTAAATCAGTCCTGTGGCTACAAGTTTCAATTACCTGTGGAGGGAACTGACTGATTCTCCCACCTGTTGAGACCATTAATGCCGGATTAATATGAAGTGGTGCCTAGTTGGTACAAAGCACAAGTTGTTCAGTAATATGGATCTTGCAAGATTGTGTACTGTGAGAAGTGTCTGAAGTAGTGAATCTTAACACTGTAGAATGGAAACCATGCTCCAAAAGCAATGGCGGATCCAGGATGGGGCATTTGGGGCAAATGCCCCCCCCCCCCCCCCCCCCCTTCAAGAAATTGCTCGAGATACTCTAATAGAGCAGTCAATTACTCTAATAAAGCAGTCACAATGTTCATGAGGCAGTGCAGCTTACTTATGAAGCTATAAATAGGATTTTATTTTACATAACATACGTGATATAATATATGTGGTAAAGGATAACTAGCTATTATTGTTGTTGTGACCTTTTTTTTGCTCTTCAACTTTTTTCAGCAAGGTGCCCCCCCCTCTTTCCAGACTCTGGATCCGCCCCTGAAAAGCAGGGGCGTACACAGAAATTTTGAAAAGGGGTTTCCACTACAGCTAAGTGACTGTTATATTAGAGTAGTTTATACTATCTTACTGCTCTATTAGAGTATCTCGATCTTTTCACCAAAATCATAATTCAAAAAAGTGTTATGAGTGTTGCTATCATGTTAGAAACTATTATTTAACTAAGATAAAAGTTTAAAATGCGTCCTGTTCCATGATAGATTCCAGATTCTGGAAACCTGAAGTTTCAATTTCTTAATGTTTTAAGTAGTGTCTAAAATCCAAAGGGGTTTCCTGAAACCCCCTGAAAAGAGCCAGAAAGTTTGTGCCACTTCACGGCAACCCAGCAACCATAAAGGTTAATTGGAAGTCTTTATCCAAAATTAGTGGACTCTACAGAGCATTCAGTGAAAGGATATGCAGACGATGTTTCTATTCTTTCTAATGACATTGATACCTGTGTATCTGTACTTTATTATTATTATTATTATTATTATTATACTGGGCAGACAGCACCAGCTGATTGTGCCCAGGGGACAAGGTCTGTCCCAAACAATTACAAAAAAAATCAATAATTACAATAAAGCAGTATTGAGATAAATATCTAATTATTCCTGAAATAAATCTAGTGAGTTAGAATCAATATCATGTTGAGGGAGATAATTCCATTCTCTTATTGTTCTAGGGAAGAAACTGTTCATGTAGGCATCTGTTGTGATATGTGTAAAATGGATTGATGATGATGAATTCTTGTGTTTGTGGAAATCGCAGTGAAATAATTAAGAATTTTTAGAGCTAAAAGGCCATTAATAGATTTGTACAGCAAGGTAAGACGCATCCTTTTACGACGGTGTTGTGATGTAGGCCAATTGAGGCTTTGTAACATGGTGGTAACACTGTGACTGAAATTATAGTAACTAAACTTATTAAAATTAAAGTGAATAAAATTATTAAATTATAGTACAAGTGGTAACACTTGTACTTCAAACTGTTGACCAGAGCAGGTGACTTAGATTTGTCATTTAAACCCGCAAATTGTGTCCTACTTGTTCGATGGCATTAAGCATTTAAGAAAAGGCATACTTTATCAAAGGGCACCACTAGATCAATTACAGAAGGAGGCACAAAGTTTTTGGACAAACTCATTGATGTTTCACTAAGTGCCACTAAGAAATAAGTGATTCATAGCATATCTTATGGAATTGTTAGCAACAACTGATGGTTTGTCCATCCATGGAGAATACAAACTTTGGATCTATAGAAATTATATTCTTTCCCTTCTACATTTCCACCTGAGTATTAATGCAGGTACACAATCTACTATATCAAAGATGGAATCTATGGTTGCCTGCTACTTGAAGAAGTGGCTACATCTCCCGAGGAGTGCCACCCAAGTAATTCTTTATTACCCGGGAGTTTGCTGTCCCAGTGTGTCATATATATCTAGGGAAGCCAAATTCAGTCTACTTTCTCGTGTCATTGTTTCCTTTGACCCTCAGCTCCATGAGTTGGGCTTACATCTGCAGTTGGGGAAAATTTTTCTGCAAGTGTAAGACCATGAGTACTCCATCTTAATGACTGCCAAGAAACAACTTACCACTTTACTATTAGCTCGATATACGGCGTCTATACGTAAAAGCCAAACATCAACTATTTAAGTAATACCATATCTCACTGTGAGGATCACCTCCAAACACTTTCAGTTCAGTGTAAATTTGATGATTCAGCTAAGCTGGAAACTACTTGTGGATCTTGGAATCATTTGTTGTCAGGATTCCATCCAGGGCAATTATCCTTTCTTCTATGGGCATCATCTGACAGTGTAGTGCACGATGTGTCTTATGTGATTCCCCACGTCCCACCACTGCCCATGTTTTGAAAAGCTGCCCAGTGGCTTTGTCACAGAATAGATACACTTACCGGCATAATTTGGTGCTGCAGTGTTTGGCATCCCTTGAAAATCTACCATTTATTCGAGTTTTATGCTGACCTTCCAAACCTATAAGCCAGTGTGTCACCTCCAGCCTTACCTGTCCATTAGATTCAGAACACTATCTTCAGTCAGCCAGGTCATGTAAACAACAAAGTAAAGTATCAGCAATTGTTAGCAGAATTGGATTGCCTGAACATTTGCAACTATTACGAAACTCTCAAAGTCAGTGTTTTGGGCCATGCACTATCACCATTTCTGTGTAAAGAACTTATGGAGCCTGTTATATTATACACCAGGATACATTAGTGTCAAAAGCAGCTCTAAGGAAAGTTCTGGATGATGTTTTATGGCAGTGCATTACGGCTTCCCGAATATTTATGGCTCAGAATTGCTGCGAGTGGTTCCCAGCCTCCCCAGACTGACTTTCTTTGTAATTTAGTGTACATGCATGCATACTTATTTATTTTGTAAATACTCTCTTAACACTCCCATGCCCACACAGGTATTAATTCACTAACCCTGTTTGGTGGTTGCATGTAACCAAGGACTCATTTATGTACTTTTTGTGTCTCATTCAATAATGATGGTTCATTTCTGGATATAGTATATAGCTTGCATGGAATGTGGTCAGTATAGTGTTACCAAAGATTTGCAGTGTTGTCACAGTCTAGAATGGCTAACTATGTCAGTCTGTTCAGTCCAGTATAGCTGCAGCTGCTCTAACTGCTACTGTTATTTCTTGTGGCCAGGAATCACTCAGTAATGGAGGACATTGATGTACTCTAATGGAACAATCTCCATTTTGTGTGTACTCTATTGCTAGCTCTCCTGTATAGCTATGAGCTACTTGTTTTGGCCGACATTGAAGGTGGCCGAGTCTCACCACTGAATTAATAGCCACCATTTGTTGGTCTTGTAAAGAAAATGTAACAAGAATCAGTCAATAGGCAAGACAAATTTGATGAAAGTCCACAATATTGGCTTTGATTGTGGTCACAAATCTCCAGCTACACCATATATTTTCTCGCCTTCCTGCAAATCATTTAGCTACCATTGTCCTTCAGTTAGATTTGCATAGCCTTGTTCATTGGGTTTTACTTTCACTGTGGTCACAGATTGTATGTAGCATTGTGGTGATTGCAGTGACATGCCTTGGCTAAACTTCGCAGTGATTTAGTGCATGTCATCCAAATATCTCAGTGCAAATTTACTTTTGCTGATCGTGAGTTTTTTTCAGATACCACTGTGCGCACAATGCTTATCTTGCATGTTGATATTGAACCATAACATAAAGCACACATTGTTTTAGTTTGAGAAATACATTGCATCACTATACAGTGGAACCTCAGTTATCCGGACTCCACTTGTCCGGATTTTCAGTTAACCGACACTGTGAAAAAAGAGGGATATAAGATGGTATTTCCAGTGGCTTATTGAATACAAAAAAGCTTGGTATAACCTGTATTATACTAACAATCCCATGTAAGGCTTTAGTTAATGTGTTAAACATACTGAAACCATATATGTGATGGTATAGTGTGGGCATTATATCAGTATATAAGCTATTTCAAGTATTGTGGTAATTAAACTGAAACCATACATGCAATAGTATAGCATGCATTATACTAAAGTATAAGATGAGTATAATACAGGGTTTATATTAAGGCTTATTTGTATTCAATAAGCCACTGGAAATACCATATTATATCCCACCTTTTTCACAGTGCGAACTACGGAAATGACTGCTCTATTAGAGTATATTCTATTAGGGTAGTGACTGCACCTGCACTGCACCTGTGGTATAGGTCACTATGTGATACAGGTGGTAATGCTTTTGTGTTAACAGTACTCAGCAGGGGCAGTGGAGTAGGCCAAAGTGTGGGGGAGCCATGCAGCTATGGCAATGAAATTAAAGTTTCATATAGTAGAGTGTGTAGGTGCTATACTAAATTTGACTGCTCTATTAGAGTACGAATCTTGATCTTCCATTATAGTCTCCCCCTGTTCTCACCTATGGTTCTCAGAGCAGATTGAACTACTGAAAATTGAATTTCCATGAACAATTGCTTTATGCATAGGCATATGCATGGGGTATAGGAATCTAGGAAGTACTCTAGAAAGGATTTGTGAATGCATCAAGTAAAAACCAGGCCTTCAGATCACTCAACTAAAAACACTTTTTAAATTGTAATTAACTTTAATACATATTCATGGTCTATTCACTGTAAAAATTTTGTACAAATTGAATGTACCATGTCCATGTATCAAGTAAATTTGTACCACTGTTCATTTTCAATTATACCACTATAAATAGCATGCATCCAGTGAATATGTCTCGGTAAGACTTGATCTCGGTCTAAAACAGTTTATTTCTCTAAAATGGTTTGTGTGTGAAGGCCTGATTTTTATTTGATGCGTTCACACTTGCTGTCACGAAAATAAAATTACTGTTGAACCTCTAATCTGTAATCCAGAATCCTCTCTAATCCGACCAAAATGTCATTTACAGTACCAACACTTTTGTATAGAAAAAAATTCTCTGTAATCTGACACCTCTGTACTCTGTAATCCAATGTAAAATTTGATTCCCTATAGACTTGGAAATACATTGTTTTCAACATTTGTAATCTGACAGAGAATGATAACAGCATTAAAAACAATCACAGAAAATAATTTTTAAGCAACCAAAGCATTTAATTGGTTGACAATAAAAAAAAGTTGTAAATTCTAAACTTAATTCATGTTATAAACCTTGTGTGATCTATTTTACCTGTAATTTACTGCATAATCTGACATAATTCTAGATATTGTACAATGTCAGATTACAGAGGTAACTAATTGATAATCCAACAACCTCGATCGAGGTTCCTTAACTATGATCCAGCAAATTTATGGCTGCATTGAGCATCAGATTAGAGAGATTTGACTACACTCTCTGAAGGGATTATATATATATTAATTTTTTCCAGCATTTTTGTAAGAGTACAGAGGTTGCAGAAGGGAGAGTGGGTAAATTCACCGGTATGTTCTATAATGTGTGTTGCAGCATAGTATTCACCTTATTTTTTACAGTGCAAACTTTAACAATGTTGTTCAGTTAGAATGTTAAAGGTAGTGCATGAAAACTGCAGCTGAGTCACAGCTGAAGTCTGAATGACTACTTTGGGGGGAGAGCTACATTATGTAGCTATAGACAAGTAGTAAATTAAGACTCCAAATAATCTGTTGGTATAAGTGATAAATTAGAGGATGAAGCATGTAGTGAGGAAAACCCCAAAAAAACATAATATTATGTTGTTGCTCAGACCTGACTACCCTGATTTGCACATATTTTAAAGAATATTATAAGATCACGTGACACCCAGAAATTTAATTGTCCAAATGATTAAGATATTCTAATAGAACAGTCATTGGGTAAAATTTTGATCTTAAAAGGTATCATTATAACCATAGTAGGCATTGCTAGATCCTTTAAAATCAGTGCCCACCACTCCTATAGCTAAGAATCTAAAATTTCAGTGACTTATTGAGCTGTATAGCTACTAACTACGTTTAGCTACATTATGACTATGGTATTTGCCATGTCTCAATATAATTATTCTGATCTATTTTTGAAATAATATGGCTTGTGACCAGAAACATGTTGACCCATATGCCTGTGTTTTTTTTTCAATCATCACATTACAGTTGTTTATGAAGTGTTAAATCACAACTGCACTCATAGGATATCTCATATCAACACCTCATGATCAGCCACAGCTACAACTTAAGCACTTCATGCAATTGTCAATGTTTTCAAGCACTACTGTATAATAGGAAATTTTGACAGATTATATAAGTAAAAGTTGACAAATATGTATATGTATGCATACTTCATCAGCTTTGACAAATTCAAAATGTTGACAAAAATCAAGAAACCATACATCTAAACACATGCATACTTTTAAAGGTGCCTATATGGACATTTGATGAATTTAACAGATTTGTCAACTTTTTCTTTCATCAAAATTTCCCATTGTGTGGTAATTTAATCATAAAACTTGTTGGATTTGTTTACTTCACCAATACTTCACTGATGTTCATAGAGTGCATACATTGACTTTTAAAAGTGTTAGTCACAAAATGCATTCATATAGTCTGGAAAAGTTAAGAACTATTAAGAAAAACAGCTTCAGTCACTCCTCTAACTAATGGCAAGCACACATTGGGTAAAGAAAGCACTTTAAAGAAAGCACAGTGGTCCTTGACATACTGATTGTATTCTCCAAGCAGTGAACACACTATCTTGTATTACCCTATTAGCACATTGCCTTGGAGTGGTACTATCATATGGCACTGTAATACTGTGATGGTGGTCATTGCTAATCTAGATCTGGTTCATCAAGACTATCTGAAATGTTTGCATTAGCGGCCAAGTTAGCTGGTTATCATGTGGACCGGCCTTCCATGAGACACAAGTAAATGGACACTTGAGTGTCACCACAGTCACCAGAATCCACAAGCAAATGCATCTTATATCCTTCGCTGTGTGTATAAAAAAAGAATTTGAATAGAATGGAATATTACTCCATTCCATCTTCATGACTATAGGGAAAGTATGATTTTCTGCTGATGACGTTGCTGCTAATGCTGCCAAGTGGATGGAGCACAGCTTCTGTGATATTTCTTTCAGCATTTATATCTCTGTTGGCACTTTAATGCTGGCAGACCTTCAAAGAAGTAATTCTGTCCTGGGCATTTGCAAGCCGCTGCTTTGTATTAGATGAATCTTGTCGCATAAGTGCAAGATGTTTTTCTGTGTTGTGGCTGTTCTGGTCTCTACATGACAGCTCACTATCGCAGCCCAGCTCATGATACTTGCACTTGACAACTTCAAGTGGACACATTTATTCATTTGTTAACAACACTTGCATTTTATCTTGGGTGCTAATTTGTGTGCACTTATAATTATGCAATCTATCATATGAACATGTATTTTATTTTATTATTTACCTTTTAATGTAGGAGAGCCTTCATTTTACCTTGATAATTACGCACAATTAGGATATACACACTCCACGAGTTTAGTCCTGTGCTCAGACTGTACTTTTGTGTATGGGATGTCAGAGGCTTGGAGGGCATCAAACATATGTACTCTAATACATTCTTGCCAGCTGAGCTGTTTGATTCGTGTAATTTTCACAGGAAGTTTTTGGCCGAGCTATGGCAAGTTTCCTCTGATTCCTGGTGACAAGGAAATCAAAGACGATGGAGAATACAAGTACCAATTTGTGTATAGTGCAGAGAATAGCAGCACGATGGGTCACATCAAAATTAATTATGACTGGCGAAGTGGAATAAGCATTTCATCTACTTTAGAAAATCTTCAGCGACAATCACTTTCACAGAGAAGGCAAGTGTCAAGGCTTAAATTTTTCATCATATATACATCAGGATTGAAAATTCCCGATTATCATAATCAAGAAACTTCAGTGCAATCGACCAGATCTTACATTTCTCAACACCATTTATAAACACCAATTTAGTCATCTCCCTAGAACAATTGAAGATTGGAATGACTTACCCCATAATTAGACTAAGTTGATTTATTTGTAGTTGATATATGTGCATGTATGTAATAGTTAGCTAATCATAATAATGTATGTGTTTATTTGATTTTTACTTGGGGCTGGTCCCCTAGCTGCATCAGTAATTACTGGCTGTCCAGTACAATAAATAAATAAGTATAGTCCACCAGATTGCATGTTTTGTGTAATATGCCAATTTCCTAGCAGAGATCCTTACTTGATGATATATTGTCAGTAGGTCTTGTGTCAATTTTGTGCTGTTGAAACGAAGAAACCGAATTCTCACACTGGTAATGGGTGTCCAATGTGTCGGGATCAGTAAAAGGTTTGTCACATTTCCATGCAAATAAACAGATTGACTGTGAGATAAAAATATGGATGTCTATTCTACCAACAAGGATAAGGTTGTATGTGGAGTGGTAAATAACTTTGGTTTGTGGTCATCTGAGTAGCAGCAGTGATGGTTGCCAATTTGAAGAAGTGGAGTGTTCCAATGAGTGTGGGTTGACTTACAGAGACAGCATTTATGGAGAATGATTGTCCACATCGTAAGGTTGACTGTGAATATTGCCAAATGACCTATTTTGCTGATAGCAGTCACTTAAAACAATGTCCCAAGCTTCCCATATCATGTACCAATGGTTGTAAGGTTCGAGGCAATGTCACAAGTATTGTTCATGAAGATATGAATAGCCACAAGACAAAATAAGTTGAATACTTGATCCTAAGAGAGTCAGAGTCTCAGCTATGCAGATCCATGCTCACGAGAATGATGATCCCTAGGGTGCTGGCACTTTGTTAGTACATGTTATAGGCCTTAAAGTTTTTAGCTTGTATTGATTTGCACACCTCTCCAGTTCAGCAGTTTCATGCTCTTTCATAAAGCTAGTGTAACATCAAAGTAGTAAAATGCAAACATGGCTTCATGCATGGAATGTGAGAACCTTTTGATGGGGCCATGCAGCATCTAACTTGTTACAGTGGTTTAGGAGTAAAGGAATTATGCCTATGCGATAAAGAACATTATATGTTTGGCTAGCATGCATGTATGTGTATGTGTGTTTGTGTGCGTATATGGGTGTGTGTGTGTGTGTGTGTGTGTGTGTGTGTGTGTGTGTGTGTGTGTGTGTGTGTGTGTGTGTGTGTGTGTGTGCATGTGTGTGTGTGTGTATGTATGCACGTGTGTATGTGTGTAATACATGTATGTGTGTGATTGGTCCTTCTGCATGTAGTCTCAGAGCAAAATGGCCAGAGCTGCAGCAGGACAATCAAGTGACTATGCAGACCATAAAACAGGCTGAATGTTGCAAATTATATGTTTGGACAGATGTATATGTAGCTATGCTACCATGTAAATTAATGGGAAAATCATCCGCTCAGGTTAACTACAGCATAGGGGCATGCATCCATATAGGTGTCTGATTTTTTACTTCCATGCATGCACAGAATGAAGGGCCGAATAATTAAGAATTTTTGGTTATATGATTCATGCATGGGCTGGGGAACACTGAGTAATACATAGCTAATAGACCAAGGGAACTTCTTAGGTATATACACTTATACCGGTTAACTAAAAGCAATCTAGAGTATTCTAGACTATAAGTTGTATACATTCTAGTTACCTTACATGCCTGCTTGTCTGTACAATAACAATATAATGGAATGTGTGAATGTGATTACAATTATAATGGCAGCTATATAGACTGTTCTATTACAATATTTCCTACAAATGAACCATTCGATTCCTGCAAGCTAGTATGTGTTGATCATGTATATAAGCTCTCTGCTGCATTGCAATAACGTATTATAGGATTAAGTGACATGCAGACATGTTTCTATAATGCATCGCATTTTAAAGGATATAATATCAGTCTTCAAGTAAGTATATATGTTTTGTGAATGCTGCACAAGCTATATTATTAGACCAGGATAAGTTGATTCACAGTTCATCATCCAAAGTTATATTTCTGATCATGAGTATGAAGGAGAGAGGTTATTGTTCACCTTTCATGATAATGAAGATTGAGATGTGATTGCTCCAGTATAGCTACTACCCTACTATTGCAAAAGGCGATTATCTTCAATTGCAGTTTTATAGGTACCTAGCACATGCACTGCATGCTGGATGGCCTTTTGGTCTCTGAATTTCTTCTCGTCTCATTGATCTTAGATGGAACCAGTTTCTCTGGTGCCAAGTAACTATATAACACCATGTATTTGCTCACACTGATAAAGAACACTATTGCCAGTGTTGGGAGTAATGCGTTACATAAGTAATGCGTTACATAAGTAATGCGTTACGTGATATTATTCTTTATAGTTAAAGTGTAACAGCTACTGTGTTGAGAGAATATTGTAACAATAACAGCAGTACTTTATATACATGCGTGTTTGTATGGTTTCTTGTAATGCTGCACTTAATAGAGCAGATAGTAGAGAGGCATTCTATTTGTTTGTAGTATTTCTAAGAAAGAGATTACTGTTACAGTAATAGAGCAATCACTATCTGTTATTTTTGATATCGATATTTTCAAAGCACAGTATCGTATTGTGTATTGACTTATTTGCTGTTTATAAATTTTCACCATAGTTATATTTCCTATGGGGAAGCCATAAAACTATGGTGTCTATTACGATTGCTTCCTGAATTTGTAATGGAGCCAAATCGTACATGGAGCCAATTGTAATGGAGCCAATTACTTCACCTTTAATCATCTGGTTGGTTGAAATGCGAGAAAAAATTCCACTTTTAATTTTTACTGAGCTGTTTTTCAGGATCCATATGCATCTAGCTCAACTTGTATCATACTATACAACACTGCATATCTCAGACAATTCGTGTATGTTTTACCTTTATGCAGGTAGACCTTCAATTCAGTGCTCAGTGGTCACTGTAAAGCACTAATAACAATAACAATATAATAGATGGTACTCCTTACATGATGGCTTTGAGGTTTGTTTTTACACAAGACATTGTTCTTATATACAGATACAATGATGATGATATAAGTACAGAACAATACCTACTAATCTGATACCATGTATGCCAAAGGATCTATGCATATGTTAATACTCTATAATTGTGTGCTTGCTTGTTCATGGCTATGGCTAGTGCCTGCGTATTTATTTGCAATAGTGTTTTATAACAAATTAAATTCCTTCCAAGTTAAGCTAAGTATGCATTTGTCTATTAACAGCTTTTCAGTTCTATTAATGTATCTTGATTTTTCATACATACAAAACATGATAAGGTGCATGCAGTTGCTCAATTCTTAACAAAGCAAAATCATGTCCTGTATCTTTTATGCTAGAATACGATTTCCAAGTTTTGCTAGCATTAGTACTGAAACAATTATTTGATTCTTTGACTATTCGGTCAGCATGACACTATTCGATTCGTTAACACACTATTCAAATAATCGTTAGCACTTTGTACACTGTATTCAGATGGAAAAACCAGCTTTGACACTTAAGATTGTGAATGAAGTGAAGTATCTATGTTGTATTTTAGAAAAGTAGAAATAGCTCTTAGGGTTTACCTTGCTCCCAACCAAAAGGTTTCAGTATTTATTCAATAGAAGTATATAAGCTTAAAGAATAATAGAATATTTGGTCGTTTTCTTCAAAACTATTTGAATACTAAAAATTGCTATTCGTTTCAGCACTAACTAACATAGCACTCATTATGATGATTATGATGACATGATGATTGGCATGAGTGAGTCCATAGTGTACTATACTGATTTTTAAGTTACTGCCATAAGCAATTTACCTTGTAGGCATGACAACAAGTCGACCCTTTTTTAATGCAAAATAATCATTCATAGTTCTATGACTACTTATCAAGACACACGTGTAGTGTGTCGTGCAGCCCAATTAGAAGCTGGCATGCAACACTGTGAGTATATTGACAGGAAAACATGATTTTCACACATTCGTAGCTCTGTGCTGCCTTTATGAAATGAAATGATTTTTGCTGTGGACATTCCCTCCACTGTCAGTAGTCCCCACAAACCAAATTTGAGCAAAATCGCTTCAAGTATTCCCGAAATATGCGACTTTAAAAATTGGCTTAGTTCCTTCGCTTTTTTTTTCTTTTTCTTTTCGCATACTTACACAGAGCTCAAAGTAACAGCCTGTCATCTGTCATTTTCCGACTCAAAAGCCACAATGACTTACCAAATTAAGAATGGTCTGACATCATGACCTACCAAAATAAGCATTTAAAAAGACATTGTGCACTATGCAAATTATTACTATTATGTACCAGTGCAGTGGCGGATACAGGGGGGTTGCAATGTTTTCAGTGAAAACCCCCTCTGAAAATAATGCACACCCCCAATTCATTTACGACTTGTTGTGTGGGTGATAAAATCACCACGAGTTATACATAGTGTATTATATTAGGACTTTCTACTGGCAAACTTCATACTTTTGCCTTTGAAATCACCATTATGGTGTTTAACAGCAAGTTGTAACCTTTTTTTTTGTCTTTGACTTACAGCTAGGCTGGAGTTGAGTGGAATCTGAAACTCCCTCTGAAAATTTCTAGATCTGCCACTGTAGTGACTGACCATATTGCATGTTGGTCAGTCATTTCGACAGATCAAATAAGAAACCTTATATTAAGCGCTGCTTACAAAAGTTGCCATAAAATGCAAACGCAATATCCAATTACTTTGAAATTTGGCACACATAAGGGAATTTAAAGGCGCATCTTGGTACCAAGTTTGGCTAAAATACAATAAACAGTCAAGGAGTTACTTGCAATTATTCACGAAAAATAACACCAATATGTTGTCACGCCTAATTATTGAACCTCACACCTTTTATGGTTTGAAAGAAATCGAGTTAAAGACCACAAAGGTACAACAAAAAAATCAACAGTGTATAACAATTGCGTGATTGAGATTAGCTAATAAAAAAAACAATTACTTGCCACGCCTACCAGAAAATTGAACTGCTCGGGGGAATGATTTGAAAATTGGTGTACAGATGGAATAATCATCTTAGAAAGGCCCTTTAGTGGTGTAGAAGAATCATACTTAAAGCCACAGAGTTATAACATGAAATCCAACTCAGTGTAGCAAGTGTGAGATTGAGATACTCTAATAGAGCAGTCAGCTAAGAAGTAAATTACTCTATTAAAGCGTTCAACTATGTCTTGTCGACATCTGTTATGAGCCACTCTGTATAGAGCTAAACTACAATAAAGTCACCCAATGTAGAGAGATCAGCTACAAACAAGTGATCAGCTAGAAATAGGCCACCCTGTAAATAGATCAGCTTGAAATCAAGTCATCCTATAGAAAGATCAGCTAGAAACCATTCACCCTAAAGACAGTATATTTATTTCAAGTCACCCTGTAGAGAGTTCAGTTGGAAACAAGTTACCTTGTAGAGAGATCAGCTAGAAGCAAGTCATCCTGTAGAGAGATTAGCTGGAAACTAATCACCTTGTAGAGAATTCAGCTAAAAAAGCAAGTCACCCATTGACAGCTAGAAACAAGTCACTGTGTAGATAGAGTTCAGCAGCTATAAGCAAGTCACTAAGTTACAGTTAGAATAAAGTCACCCTGGGGAGAGTTCAGCTACAAACAAATCTCAGTAGAAAGATCAGCTAGAAACAAATCACCCTGAAGAGAGATCAGCTAGAAGCAAGTCACCCTGTAGAGAGTTCAGTTGGAAACAATTAAGTCACTCTAGATCAGCTAGAAACAAGTCACCCTATAGAGAGTTCAGCTACATTTCATAGAGCGTTTCAAGTAGAAATAAGTCACCATGTGGAGAGTTCAGCTACAAACAAATCTCTCAGTTAGAGATCAGCTAGAAAGAGTGTTATTGTGCAAAAAGTTCAACTACATTTGAAGTCACCCTGTAGAGAGAACAGCTAGAAACAAGTAACCCTGTAAAGAGATCAGCTATAAATTTCAAATCACATGCACTGTAGAGAGATGAGCTCAAAACAAATCACCCTGTAGAGAGATCTGGTAGAAACAAGTCTCCCTGTAGAGAATTCAGCCAGAAAGAAGTCACCGTGTAGAAGAATCAAGTCACCCTGTAGAGATTTCAGCTATCACCCTGTAGAAAGATCTGCTAGAAACAATTCGCCCTGTAGAGAGATCAGCTAGAAACAAGTCACCCTGTAGAAAGATCAGCTAGAAACAATCGAGCTGCAGAGAGATCAGCTATGTATATATAGAAAAAAAATACTCTGTAGAGAGATCAGCTGGAAACAATTAACGCACCCTATAGAGAGATCAGCTTGATTAAGTCAGCCTGTAGAGACATTTCAAGTCACCTTGTGGAGAGTTCAGCTACGAAAAATCTCTCAGTAGAGAGATCAGCTAGAAACAAATCATCCTGTACAGTATTTAGTTAGAAACAAATCACCCTATAGAGAGATCAGCTAGAAACAAGCAACCCTGCAGAAAGAACAAATGGTAGAGAGTTCAGCCAGAAAGAAGTCACCCTGTAGAGAAATCAGCTAGAAACAAGTCACCCTGATCAGCTAGCTAGAAACATGTCACCCTGTAGCAAGTTCAGCTATATTTCAAATCACCCTGTAGAAAGGTCAGCTTGAAACAAATCACTCTATAGAGAGATCAGTTAGAAACAAGTCATCCTGTAGAGAGATCAGCTAGAAACAAGTCACCCCGTAAGAGATTTCAGCTAGAAACATGTCACCCTGTAGAGAGCTAAGTTGTGTATCAAGTCACCCTGTAGAGAGTTCGCCTACAAGAAAACTATCCTATAGAAAGTTCAGCTATCTTGCAATTCTTTCTGTAGAGAGCTTAGTTATAGGTTACGAGTCACTTAAAGAGTACAGCTATATACATTATGAGTCTCTCTGTATTTCAGCTACATATATACCTGTAGAGTATTCAGCTGCAAACAATTCAGCCTGTATAGCTATCATGCAACATGTAGCACAATAAACAATTAAAATATCTTCTCAATCATAATCTTCATTCTTACAGCAAAGAAAAAAGACAAGTTAAAAGTAATACCCAAAGCTGGCCATAGGCTGGCTTTAGGTATGAAATTACAAAAAGAAGTGATATCTAATCAATAACAGCCAAGCTATAAAAAAGGGTGTAGTCTCCAAAAATCCAGGGAGAAAATAGATGTGAAATCCAAGGCGGCAACCAAGAAATAGGTGTGATGGTAGATTAATGGCAAAAAATTTAATAACAATAATTCAGGTGAATTTGGTGCCAAATCCTAGTGAAACTTGGAGGAGGTAACGCAAATTCACCTGAATTGTTGTTATTAAATTTTTTGCCATTAACCTACCATCACAGCCATTTCTTGGCCATCACATTGGATTTCATATCTTTTTTCACCCTGGCTTTTTTGGAGGCTGCACCTTTTTTACAGCTTGGCTGTTTTTGATTTGCACCAAACTTGGTACTTTATTTTGCTGCAATACATTCTTAAAGCACACCAAAGCTCAAGAAAATTGAGGTACGCATTTGTATTTGTAAAGTGTGCGAAAAATAATCCAGACCCCTAGAAGTTAAGCCGAATTTTGAGGATGATTGTGTTAGGCAACCTTGGTATATGAGGTGCTGAAGGTGGAGGGCATTTGCAGTACAAAAATGATTCCAATTCAAGAAGGGAGCATGGAGCTACGTATGTGTGAAAATTGTTTTTATTTCTCTCTTCCTGTGAATATACTCATGGTGTGGCTCACCAGCTTTTTTGGCCACACAACACATGTGTCTTGATGTTATAGGGTACTACTAGTAGGCAGGCTTATTAGTTTATTACATCATTATTTTGAAAATTAATGGTATCTTTGCAGCACAATTTAGTACAGTGTATATATGCAAGGTTTATAAGCTTAAACATAAGATCAATGAAATAAAGCTTAAATGTGAATGAAAAATGAAAATAATAAATGTAAGATATATGGAATAAATATGCGTAAACACTGGGCTAGTTACAAGTAAAACTAACAGCTAACTACCTACAGCCTGTATATGTACAAGAACTAAACTACTTACTTACAGGGTAAATACTACAAAACTTAACCAAAGCCTATGCCATCCTCTGGACACAAAGCATAGCGTCTGAGAATCATACTGGCATTATATTTCCATAAGTGTTGCAGCAATCGTTTCCTAGCTATCTTTCGAGACAAATCATTTGTAACAGTGGTACAGTCAGCAATAGCGAATAGAGCAAAAGGTGACCAAACACCAAATGACTCACAAACCAGGGAAATAAAATCACTTCCGTGCATGATTGCTCACAGCAGTTTCCAAATAGTGGAAGTCCTTAGCCTCTTCAAATCAGTGCAATAGAGATTTATTATCTATATGTATGTTCATCCTGTGCTACTGCTGCTGCTGCTGCTGCAAACAATGACGACAATGATGATAATGATGGCGAGGATGACAATGATGATGACAATGACGATGGTGACGATGCTGAATGCATTCAGCTGTTTTTTGTTCTGTAGCTGCTTTTTGCATGTGCAGTACATCTACCAGCTGATGGCTACCTGCAAAAACTGCTGGCATAGTGCTTGGTTTGTAATTTTTTAAAGCATAAATGGCAGCTGTTGCCGTTTACTGGTGGTATTATTCTGTTGGAGATTACATTCTGAATCAGCCAAGCTAGCTAGTTGTTAAGCTAGCTATACAGTTAATTATTACAGTACATCTTAATTGCTATAATGTGTGTATTAAGCCAATCTGGATTGATTCCTTTAGCTAGGAAGTTAAACACCATGAAAAGTCACAAAGCTATGGTGCAGAGAAGTCAGTGCCCAAAGAATCCATTCTGAAGTGAAACCAGCATGCAGCAGGTATTGAAGCTTATAGGTTTTCGTATGGAACCATTTCACTCCGTTGACTTTTTACTTTTATACAGGTCAACCGGCCGGAGGTTTGTATTGGGCGTGTCTGTGACATATTTAACTATGAAAAAAAAAACTAACCAAATAAGGTAAAACTACGCGCATTACCACGTGTACATCATGCGCGTCTGGCGGTTATAAAACTGCCACCCCCATGATAACCTGTCTTCTTTTGGAAAGGTCAGTCATTAACGAGTAGCACAGCAAGTCGTCAAGCAGAGTGATGTCTACTTACAAGTTGTATTACTTTAATGCACGGGGTCGAGCTGAAGTTGCTCGCATCATATTCGCTCAGGCTGGCGTGAAGTATGAGGACATTCGATTCCAGAAGGAGGAATGGATGTCAAAGTATAAAGCTGGTAAGCACTGATATAGTTAGCTATCTACGCCGACGCGTGATAATGTTTCAGTTGTATGAACCAAAGTGTTACTGCCAGGATTACGTAGCGCAGGTTTTCAAAGAACGAGTCGAAACTCGGAAATACTGCTTTGTAGTCTACCGCGCAAAGTGTTAAAATGTGCTACTAAGGCCGTTTTACAGCTTCGCCAGTGTCTGCTGCCCTCTATAATTGTAATGACCAAATCAATCGCAATGTGTTACTGCCCGGATTGCTTAGCGCAGGTTTTCAACGAACGAGCCGAAAGAAACTCCGCATTGCACTAGTTAATACTTTTCCTTTGTAATCTACCGCGCAAAGTGTTACGGAACTGTTATAGCATCGTCTCTGCTGCCCTCCGCAACTGTAACGATTGAAGAAAGATTGGCTAAGCATCCGAGGTATAGCAAGCCAAACCACTTTTTTTTCTTTCGCGTGGGGCTTTTTTTCGGTTACCTCTTTTTCCCACCCCCACACAAGAAAAAACCCGCGGTCTGGTCCCAGAGGGTATCCGCCCTAGATGGGTTTTCTTCTCTCTCTCTCATTACAGATTGCGCATCCATAGTTACAAAGTTTCTAAAATATCCAATAAAATGTGTGCAATCTCATTCTCATTGAGTCATTTTCACATGACATCATAGACTTTGATGACCATTGATATACAATGTGTCTAGTGGATTTCCAATAGCAGCAGCCAGATCTAAAACTTTTGGGGATTATCCTATAATTATTTTTCCTATAGTTACTTTACAAATTGATCTTCCTGCTATGTGGGGTTATTAGTCTTGGAAGTTCTGAGCATAGGGTGTAAATCTAAAACTTTACCAGAGTATCTATGTATATTTTAAATATGTAGAAGAATTACAGGGATTTTGCTGATGCTTTATTCACAGCTGAAACAACTTGTTGCTCCTTATAATAGTTGCTGTTGACACCCTTGTGACAAGTCACAGTTTTCACGAGTTGTAAGCCTTGTTCTACAAATTAAGTGATTCTATTCTTATATCTGCCCTCATGATAAGGTAGCACCCTGGCCTTAATTTATTTAGGATTCGGATTTATTTGAGCCCTGCTTTAAAACGGATAAACACTATTTTAAAGCTGGGCTCAAAAACAGCCTTAAAACACTGTTTTGAAGGCTGTTTTTGAAATGGACAAACTACATAGTACATTTGTCTCTCTTTCAGAATCACCATTCGGACGTAGTCCATACCTCGAAGTAGACGGCACCAAAGTTGCTGGAAGTCTTAACATCGCGAGGTATCTCGGAGAAAAGTTTGGTGAGATATTGTTATATTTATGATATAGTAATGTCATATTAGTGTAGAATATGGTACAGCCTACATGCAACATTGTACAAAAGTGCTCATAGACTATATCAGACCTTGTAAAATTTGCCAGGTACACGAGGTTAGATAGAGTGCACCTTAATCTATGTATGTATGATTTAACTAAAGCATCTGAGCTAAGTTGCTGTCTAGTATTCATACAGTTGATAGTATTACAGCTACATACATGATTCACTAAAGCTCTAATGGAAAGATAGCTTATCAAAACATGAATGCTTACGTTTGGTAGATCAGGGCTTATAGTAAGTGTCTGGGCAAGCAAGAACAGCTGTAGCCGATTGCTCGGAGGTTAAATATATCAATCAATCAATCAGGACAAACTTCCTAACTAGCAGTTGGTCAGATAAACATGTAGTTGGTTGACACACCAATACACTATACTGGGCTTTCAGCACTTGCAATTTTGTACGAAATGCGTAGTGTGAATGTGTTTGCATGCATGTTTCGTAAGCGATTTATCTGGTACTATAATAGCAGAATAAATCGCATGCATATGTCCACATTTCAAGAAGTGCTGAAAAACATACTTTGCCTGTTGTGTGGCCAAGTACCACCTGGATGGTGTAGAGCAACTTTTATGGGGTTTCAGTTCAGTGGAGGGGTTGGCAAAGGTGTGTTTGTGGTCCCTCCTTTGGGTTGCAAGAATGTAGCATCTCCTAGCAACTAACCAGTAATTATTGTTAGTAGAGTAATTAGTCATGCACAGCTCAGACTGTAGGCTTCCCCTTAACTTTGAAAGGTCCTGCCAAATCCAATTGTGGCTGAAAATGTGGTATACCAACCTTACAGTGGTTTCAGCACTTGCAATTTTTGTACAAAAGGCATAGTGTTGTGTGATTGTGCATGTGTGTTCTATATTTGACTGTTCTTGGAATGAAATAACCCGGGCTAGCATATCTGACAATGAAATTGTCGTGTATACAGAAGCCTGAGGTGCTGAAATCACTGTATACTGCTGATCAATGCATGTGTGCATGCACACACCAATATATTAAAAGCATTTTGTTTCACAGAACAGGTTGCTGACGATTCCAGACATTAACAACTTGTTCTGTAAAATGAAACATTTTGAGTCCTGTGTGTGCATGCACACATGTCGCACAATTTTTAAAAGTTTGTGCAATCAGCAGTATAATAAACCCTGGAGTATTTGTGACATTGTGATGTCAGTAGGTAGTAGTGGTTGCATCTTGCCACCACAAGCAACTGCTTCTCTACATGGACTTGTGATCGGCTGTAGTGTACATAGATAGTTGAATACTAAAAAAATGGTAACTATATACAGTGTAGTTCATGATTTATGAGACTAGTCACCAACCTTCAAGATGTTGCATTTTTAGTGAAATGAAAAACTTGTTCACAGGATTGGCAGGCAAGGATAATTTGGGTAATGCTGTCTTGGGAGGAGCATCAGACTACATTGCAGACATTGGTGCTCATTTGGCAAAGATGTTCGGTGTATCTGATGAAGAAAAGGTTAGTATGCACGTGTGTTTTACATATACATGTGTGACTAGATTTTGGGAAATCAACCAGCAATCTTATTGTCATATTTAATGTTTGTGACCCAAATAAGGTACCAGTTTTGTATTAATTGACATTGTTGGTCACTACCTTGAATTACATGTAAAATATCTCAATGGGTGTGCAGTGTTGGGCTGCTACTTTTAAAAAGTAATATATTACTTATTACTCGTTACTGCCACTGCGATGAAATGCACAGTTATATATTACTTCAGTTTAATAGTAGCTAGTAATATGTTATATTATACAATGTATAAAGGTACTTCGTTAGGTAATAAACGCGCTAGTACTTCGTTAAGTAATAATATTACAGTAATGAGTAGTTTTGCGCTATTTAGTAATGCATTACTTATGTGAAGTAACTATCCGTTAGATGTTGGAAATGTAGTGCGTCGTATTACTTCGTTACTGCATTATGTAATAATATTACATAACGTGTTACTAAAGTAGCACGTTACGCCCAACACTGGGGTGTGTGACTATTTTATAATTATTTCATGTGTTACATTGTCTGTTTCTAAAAGTGATCACATATAGAGGTGGCTATCATAGGATATATAATGACAACAGTCTGTGCATGTTCACTATAGGCAAAAATGGCAGCTGAGTTTAAAGATAAGACTGTGCCTCAAATGTTTCCAGTTATCCAGAAACATGTGAAGGATGGACACGTCGTAGGATCTGGTGGAGTAAGTTTTTATTGTCGTGTGTAGTGGTCATTACATCATGTACATGTTGTTATTATTTCACTGTAGAAGTTGTCATGGGTGGATATTCAAGCCTACTTTTTGTTCGATATAATTTCAAAAGATTTTGGTGTTAACTTGACTGACTACCCTGAATTGCAGAAACTTGTTGATGGAGTGGCATCTGAGCCCAACATCAAGAAGTGGATTGAATCAAGACCCAAGACTGACTTTTAAAGGATACCGAACTGTGAATACTTAGCCATAGACATAGTTAGTAGCTGAAAACCCTTAGTAGAGAGCATCTTGTGAAAACTTTAGTTTTTAGTTACGTGTACCTTAGTCTCATTCAGGTATATCATCTGTCCTGCAGCTTGATAAGATAATCTTGAAAGATATGTCCAGTTACTCCACCCAACTCATCTTACTTGACAGCCACTATTAGTGTATGTGAAAGTTTGTACAACACATGGAACAGCTGCCCTTTTAATAGTGGGGGAGACAGGATGTGACTCAGCACATTCCTGAATACAATACAAAGGTCATCACAGTATAGTACACACATGCCTTAATTATGGCCACCACAAATCCAGCTATGACCTTGGACAGAACTGAAGAGTCTTGTGGTAAGCTAGGGTTGTCACCAACACAGCCTTGACCTTAGAAAATGATAAGTAAGTAATGTGTTTAAGTTAATAGTTTCTTATATTCACTAAGAGACAGACATTTCAACATGCAGAAGTGTCTTGGTACTAAGGGACTAAACCTCTGCACATGTTTATTAAGTAAGAAAATGTCCAGCAAATTAACTATAGGTTACTGCTTTGATAGCTGAACTAACTACCAGCTTTATGGCCCTATAATTATGCAGATTCCCAGCTTTCACCAAAACAATTCCTTTACCGCGGCAGGGTGTTAGTATTGCACTGATGCTAGACATGCCAAATAGCTAACTGGAACAATTGCTCAAGTTAATTGCTTGGCTTTCTTTGAAGTAGCATTATGTTTTTGAATGCCCTATTATCTATGACGAGAAGCCGCCTCACTAAAATTTTGTATACATATCTTATGGAAATTAGGATTTTCAATCGTGAAAATGGTGCCATTTATATTCTGCTCAGTTCATAAGCAGAGTCATAGGTTTTAAGTGGTTATACAGTGGAGGGTGTGACCACCAACTAACTAGCTCTAATTGTCTTGAAATGATAGGTGGCTATCTCACACCTGGCTGGCCATCTGTATATACATGTGCATGAAGTAACATCTAATGTTGCAAGATCTTGGTAATTATCTCCTGGTGTGCTAATGACTGCATGATATTGATGGGCCCAGGGTAAAAGATATTTCATTGTAGTATACTCATTAAGTTTACATACATACAGGTAGACTGGTGAGTTGTGGTGACTGTTCAGTGCCTTGACAATTTACCTGACTGCTGTATTAGGGTACCTTGATCTTGCTGCTACACTACTAAAGATGCGTGATCGTGAAAACTATTTGCTGTATTATGGTAGCACAAACATTATACAACTTATCCACCCTTATACAATTTCTTTTCATGCAGAGGGCAGATACTGGTATTCAAACAAAGGACACATGCAGATGTAGTATATCCTATAATTAATTCACGTGCATGTAATTCATGGAGGTGAGTATTATCACAAACTCACCAAGTATCTTCTCAGCTACTTTAATTTGTGTTATATTGCATTAAAATTTCTATTTTCTATTCAAACAAAGCTCACAACATAATTATGCTCATTGACTCATTCAACCTGAAGCGTTTTGCTTCCTCATAGCCTACAGGGCTAGCTATGTAGATTTGCAAGTATTAAAGAGTTTGCTGAGAAAGATGATGACAATACATTTGTGTGTACTCACACTAGCTATGTTTGTATTCCAATCCCAGGGTCACAGCTAGTTAGGAAGGTTAAAATCCCCCTTTGAAATTTGACGTGGGCTTACAGCAAGAGTACCAGTTAGTTTGACAACCAAATGTAGGGAATAGAGCAGAGCAGTATAGCTACAGTGTAATAGGAAACTTATTTACTCACAAAGTGACAAAGTTATGAAATGTTAATAGAAATTGAGATAGTCTAATAGAGCAGTCAGATGCATGCATTCTGACAGGTGTCAAACTACTCTAATAGAACATTCATAACGGAATACAATTTTAATGGGCAGCTTATAAAAGACTAGCTAGTTTGAAACAGTTGGTAGTTAGATCTTGAGTTTTTTTAATTGGAGAATTAGGATACATAATTCGGATCACTATACATTGAATTCCCTTACCAGTTATGATACTTTTAAAACTGATTAACTCAATTAATATAATTATGTTTATTAGCATCTACGGTACAGCATACAGTATAATTTTGATGTAAAAAAAAATCTGTCAGCTGCTGAGGACTGTCTCTGTTGTTATATTGTAGGACCACAGAGTCTACATGTGCCTTAATCAAGCAGACTTCTATACATGCACACATGTATGTTAGCTCTGAACAGTACATGGTCTGGCACTACACTTAATTCCTTTGAGCTTCTTCACTTGACACAAGAATTCATGTACCTTCCATGACACTTTAAACTGCAATAACCCATGGCCACTAGCTATATACTAAATTCAGAAACCACCTTGGAAAAAATCCCTCTATCAAACAGTATAATTAACTCCAGAGTAAAGCTTAGCTACTTATAGCTATGCAGAGATTTTTATACATGTGTCCATAATTATTATAGCTTTTGATTTCTCACACTTTGGAGATTATTGTGCTTATACATAGCTAGGTGTGGACAGACGTGCATAGTTAAACAAACATACATCATGCAGCTACATAACTACACATATTCATGATAAGGTTGGCCTGGGTGTCTTGCTTCTTAAATTTGTTTTTATAGCCTAGTATATGTACACATGTAAATGCATCACAGGCAGTAAGCTAGCTACGTAGCTACATTATAGCCTACATATATGAATAGCAAGTGAAACATTTGACTCAACTTAGTCATTTTTTTGGTAGCTACATGATGGTAACGTGTAATTGATTTACGTAATTATCTGACCCAATTCAGTAGTAAAATTTAATAAACATGGCATCAGGTGCACCTATAGTCTCATCAGGTGTAGCTAGCTAGTCTGGCATGGCCATGCAGTCACATTCGTGGCTGGGCCTGGAGGTGCTGCAGGATACCTGGTTCTTTTTATTTTGGAGTCACTATGCTGATCATAAAAACAGGTCTGTCAGGTCAACTGATGACTGATGAAAGTGGTAACTGCTGCTGGATTGGCCATGCATTACCATAGATTATATATACTACATACTGTAGTATATATAATCAAATAGTACTAGTCTAAAGACTCTAAACACCTAATTAAAATTAATTTATTTGCCTTTGTTGTTTTTTTAATATTTTTATTTATATATTTTTTCTATTGATCCAGCACCCCTTGCCACTACCCCTAACACTAGATGTTGAAGTGCTAGCCAATGGTTTTTGCCTTTGTTGTGCTATCCTCCAAGGACCTGTGAGGAGACCACTAGACAATCATACATTCTTCCTACTTCATCCACCAACATATCCCAGCAGAGTTTTTATTTCAGATCAATTCGTGATTGGAATGCTTTACCACCCAGATTAATTGATCATGATAACGTTGACTAAAATCCAGCAAATTTATAAGTCCTAACGTCTGTACGCATGTAATCATTGTAACTATGTTTGTAATTGCTATTTTTTTCATTTTCCTGAGCTAACCAGCACTGTGTGCTGCCTGCTCAGTAAATAAATAAAAAGACTGAGGCCTATATCTTGACATCACACCTACCTGAAATGGACTGGAGTTGATGTTTACATTCATACTTCTCACTAGCAATTGATGTTTTTCTACAACATTAACACAGCTACAGTTTATACCGTACATTTTAATCGTTTGGAACTGACATTGTTTCTGCCCGGTGATGATCAGTAGGAGTTCCAGCAAGGATATAAAGGGTAGCTACTTGTAAGACAATCAACATCCTGATTAATCCAATTTACGCTTTAGGCCATACTAATTAATTTACCCTCTAGTAGTGACCCAGCAGGTCAAAAATGTAAATCATTTCAGCTGCAACTGATTGCTTTGTTAGAGTTCATAATATGACTGCTTTATTAAAGTATTTCGATCTTGACAGTCCATTTCCTTCCCTTTGCTGCTATACCTGTTACCACTTGCACAATATTAAAGAGCCAAAAGCCATATTAGCACTCTTTTTAAGAGATCACGTGATTTACATTTATTTTTGGGTTTGCCAAAGCATTTGTCATGGCCTTACAGAAGTCTAGCAAAGCAATTAGCTATAGGTTGCTTTTCTTGGCTGCAAATTTAATGTAGAGAGTGACTTAAGTATTTCAAAGTACCCCATGTGGAACCAAATGGACATTAGCTATTTTATTTAGTACAAATACAATTACAAGGATCATAGAAAAAAGTAGGGAAACAAGCAGATATAATATCGACATTTAATCCCTTCAGTATATATTATACCTATGACTAAATTAGGGATTAACCGTCCACTAGTATATCTGCAGGTGTAGGTGACCTCCCTTGTTTACCTTATTTCTATGATCCCTAATCGTACTTAAACTTCCTAATTTTTCCTTGTACTTGTTTGTTTATATTTTTTGTACCCACGTGTACCGCATCAAAAGAAAGAATGCATGGCTGCTGAGTTATTGTTTTCATCTGAATGTGTGCCCCGTCAATTAATGACTCAAAACTACACTTCACTTTCAACTATGATCAGCCTGTTACACAGCCTTACAAACAAAGGACAACTCTGCAATCAATCCAGTCACTACAGAAAATATGGATGATTCCCATTTACAAATGTAGAAAATCCATCATGCTACTGTGAATCAACACCTTGGGCTGTCAGCAAATAGAATGGGACACAAAGTATATCCATGATGCGTGCATTGTACGTACTGTGGTATGCCAAAAGGCACTTGAAGCAGTGAAAAAAATCAAGGAAGGTATTGTGAAGTTGGTTTTGAGCAATATATTTGGTCAGAAAAACCCAATATACAGTACTACCGTACTGTATGATGACAATATTTTACAAATTATTCTCTCTTCTCTCTCTCTCTCTCTCTCTCTCTCTATATATATATATAACTGCATTTTTGTAACCCAACTGAACTTTTTATCGCACATACACACCCAAATAGGTAGTTGCTCAAGAGCATGAGAGACAGACAATCACAAGTTGCAAATGTGGCAAAACAGATAGCTTAAATTTGTGCTCTAATCCACATTTCTCAAATCAGGTCACTTATATTACCATAAAAGTGATTGTCATATAAAATTGTGTAGAGAGCACACTCGTACAGTATCATCTAAGCATCAGTCTTGGGTCTTGTTTCAATCCACTTTTTGATGTTAGGTTGAGATCCCACCTCATCAACAAGTTTCTTCAGTTCAGGATAGTCAGCCAAGTTAACACCAAATTTTTTTGAAATCCCATCAATAAGGTTGAATGCATGAATATCCACCCAAGAGAGTTTCTAAATCAAAACAATGAGTTTGCATATTAAGACAAAATACTGCAGCAAAATTGCTTACCCCACCAGATCCAATGAAGTGTCCATCCTTTACATGTTTCTGAAGCACTGGAAACATTTGAGGTACAGTCTTCTCTTTAAACTCAGCTGCCAGTTTCACCTGTATTCGTCATGTAATCAATGCTCTATAAGGATCAAATACAAGCATGCTAACCTTTTCTTCATTTGATGCAAAGAACGTTGTAGTAAGATGAGAAGCAAGGTCAACCAAATAGTCTGAAGATCCTCCCAGTAGAGCATTACCAACCTCATCCTTGCCAGCCATCCCTGTGCTTAACAACAAATTTTTATGATAGGTGTGAGTAGAGCACTGTAACCTCACCAAACTTGTCTCCAAGATACCTCAAGATGTTAATACTCCCACCTACCTTGGTAGTGCCATCCACCACAAGAAATGGACACTGTCCAAACGGTGCTTCTACACAAAGTGAGAAGTATCAGTAAAGAGTACATTATAAACTAACAATGGAGAGCATAGTTATACTGAATAACAAGCTTTATACATGCTACAAAATGTACTATACTAGAATCTTATCAGGGTCTGTTTTACTCAGTATTTCTTTCTAACAATTAATTTTCACAGAACTATGTTATTCTGCTAAAAAAATTCGTTATTCTAATTATAACTCTTATAAAAACACTTCCATTTTTTAAAGAAGCTATAGTGTGTTTGAGCAATTGTTACTAGAATGTCCAACAAAATCATCAGCTGGCGAGAAGTCAAAGTTCAGTGGAGAAAGCTAAACCGCATGTAGATTGGATGATCGCATTACCACTGGACCTGAGATCATTTCTCCATTCAACAGCTTCAGTGTTAATATTTGACTACCTGTATCTACAGGCTTTATTAGTCTCTTGGGGATCAAATTCACTGTTTTGACATATTTGATGCACCGTTTTAAGTTCTACATTTTTGCGTTTAAAACAAAGCACTGTGACATAAATTGCCTGACTGTTAGTGAAGCTTCAAAGGCTAAACCACATAACATCACTGTTGACCCATGTTTACCTGTGAAACTGAGCCATTTGTTTACTTAGGACAGCTATGAAATACCCAATCACCTATACATCACTAGGTAGTTCACAAGTTTGCCGTTGTGTAATAACTATTACAGTTCATGTAGGCTTGTCCTAGCCCTACAGGCTGCAGATGAATTGTTTTGATCAGTTGTGATGTGATGGTTGGGTTTAAAAGTTTAGGAGTGAGACTAAAATTAATGCAAACATAACTACATAATAAAAGATATGAAGTATAAGCAGCAGAAAAGGTATATGTTTGGTACGTGCTTTGCATGTGTGGAAACAAAATGTAAGCTATGTATTAAGAGAGATTGATCTCAAACACATCATTTAGCCAAGGTCATTCTGAGATACACAATATTATGACAAATATACATTAAATCTGCCATACACATCTGTACAACAACAATTCATTCTCCGGCCTAGATGGAATGCCCTTGCTACCACTCCCAGCACTGGCTATCAAGTGCTGGACAGCTAGTAGCCATTTATCTACCAGCTGCAGCATCTACTATCGACCAGAGGAAAATAATGACTTTTCCTGTAAATACGTACTTGTAATGAACCAGTGGAAGCAGCCATGTTAAGGTAGTGAACAGGAGTATGGGCAAAGACAATGTTCCTGTTACTGATTTTGAGTGTTTCAACCAGTCAGTCACGTATGTATTGTGTATATTAATCACCTGAAACTTGGTGGTCATGTACTTTAAATTACATACCATCCATGGACAAATGGTTGATAATGCATGTGTGGTAGTGTTGCTGGTTGATAACACGTGTTTTGCATGGTTTCAATCTAGTTCACGGAATGTTTAAACAAACCAGTCTATGAAAACTGCACCACTGCCATTGGGTAGCCCAAGCACCACTAAAGATGGTGAAAACTGGAAGTTTGTTGGACACTCCTATGGTGAGTTATGACTCAAGGGACAAAACTTGGTCATTATCGGTTGCTTACAATACCAGTGTCTGTTAATGAGGAAATTAGGCCCTCAAAATAGGCCAGATCAATGTAAGTTATTGTCTCTACAATGCATGCACCACAAGCATGCATACATAATCAGAACAAGCGTTGACCACAACCCCCCCCCCCCCCCCCCTCCTTTAAAGTTTTGTTTATTTATTAAGATTTTCTCCCCAACCACCCCACACACACACAAAAGCAAAGCCTTTGGCTGTCACAGTTGGTTACACCTACCCAGTGAACCAGCACCAGGACACCTGTGTGCTACTCAGGTGCTAGGAGTCAAAACCTCCTGGGGCATGAGTAACCCACAGGAGGTTGTACATGTCTCACAGGTGAAGGTGTGGGCACCCAAGGTCCTGGACCTTCACCTGCTATATACGAGATGTGGAAAGCTGTCCCCAGTTTACACCAGGTACCCATTGATGTTGCAACTTCCCCAGTTGGCATCAGGCCACCGGGTCCCCATTTTAACAGCTGGAGTATTATTATTATTATTATGTAATGGGCTGAGATGCCTAGGCAATGAATATTGCTAGGCTAGACCACACCTAGGCCTTTGTGTGTGCCCATATCTTGATTTCTTCCAATAATCAACAAAATGCTCTTTGAATGTCAAATGTGAGCAAACTTTCTTGCTCATGGAAACAACGCACACACACAAACTTTTCTGCCAACATGTGAGCTAAACTTCTTGTTATAAAGAACGGTATGAAGCACATCAGCTAAAATTTATGTCTAAGTAAAGAGTAAAAATCATAACTCAAAAATTAATTAGGCACACCCCTTCAGAACATTCAACGTGCTTAGCGAAAGCAAGCAGAAGTGAAACGTACCACTTTTGTATTTTGAAGCCCATTCTTCTTTTCCAAAGCTAATGTCCTTGTATTTCACGCCAGCTTAGGCGAAGAGAAGACGAACATTCTCAGCTCGTGCTCTTAAATCAAAATAGTACAACTTGTAGGAGGTCATGTTTCCTTTAGACTATTAAAACACTTCGTCATTGAGATGGCCTCGATCTGAATCAGGGCGCTTATTATAAGTGCCAAAAATAGCCTTGGCAACGCCATAGATTCATTAGCGCCTTATGCCGGTAATTCGAGGGCGTGGTCATGGCTTCATACAGGTTGTATTATTATGATGTAAGAGGAAGAGCTGAGAATATTCGTCTACTATTTGCCCAAGCTGGTGTAAAATACGAAGATATACGGTTTGGAAAAGAAGAATGGACTGCAAAATACAAAAGCGGTATGCCCCATCCATCACATACATACTCGCCATACCCACACCTAGCTACTATAAGTGTACTGATATTTATTATTATTATGACTGCAAAACCTCGCAAGCAAGTATAAAGGTACAAAAAGTTAATCAAAAATTAAAATCACAAAGCCACAGCACAATTTACTAGGCTACAATCAAACGAAAATGTCACAAGGGCGTTTAACTGTTTCATTAAGGCAATTTGTTCCATTTTGTAATGGTATAGCTAGCTGGAAAGAAACTGAACTTGTATGTATCAATCTGTGTAAAGCAAACAGTAAGTTTGAAATCATGACCTCCAATAATTCCAACCATAATATCAAGAGTTAATAATAGTAGGGTCTTGATAATATTATAACCTAAATATTTTGGGGGCAAAATTTAGAGGTTGAGCGATGTCACCTAATTTAAATTATTTTAATTGTGTGTGTGTTTTGTATCCATCCTTACCATGCCTACTTTGACTGGTCTTTGTGGTTGCATGTGACCGAGGAATCGTGCGTATAATTTAACACTTCATCTCATTTGATGATTTCCAAAAAAAAATTTTTTTCACAGATTTGCAAACAACCCCAAGATTACTGTATATGAAGGTCTAAATATTTCAAGAATAAAATGTTCACAGGTAACCCCCAAAACCTTGAAATCAGCAAAAAAAATTTCTCCCTCAAAGTACAGTATTTAGTAGGTAAGTCTATTACGGTGTCAGATGCATCATTTGTAGTCTAAGCGTGTCTCTACGATTGTGAAGACAGTCTCATCTTAGGGTATTAATCATCTCAGTAGCACTGCTTGTATACCGGTAATCACCAGTTACAAATCTCCGTTGCTGCTTGTCATGCAGATTCTAGTTTGTCAATGTTGTGTTTAGTGTGGGGAGCCCAGGAACAAACGGTGTACTATAAATTGGGCGAGTATAAATCAAATAGACATCAGATTTTATTTAATATTTGCATGTAGACAAGTTCCTCTTTAAGAAAGCTAAAGCATTGTGCTTTTTTACATACAGAGTTGATATGTTTGTGGAAATTAACTATCAATGACAATTCCCAAATATCTAGCTTCAACTAGCTTGCTAGCTTCTGACTATGTCTGTCTGGCTACTTGACACTAGCTAGTTGGTGCGTGAATCTATTTAAATGCACTGCAGTTCATTGGACTCCTTTGAATAATTATAATTAATACAGCATGATGATTTGCATCACTTTCACGTATTTGAATTTTTCATGATTGTGCCTTAATTATTACTAATGTTGATACTGGCTGAATGCAGAGGAAATAGGCTGTGTGGCTCCTCAGGTATTGACGTTGCATGCATTTGAGTGGTGTACCACACTGTATGGGCTGGGGCTAATCACGTAATATATACTAATACATCATTAGCAATGACTTTACAATTTGTCTGAATTACAAGGAATATGTTAGTCTGTGAAGTATTCAATTTCCATGAAAGGTATAAATTTTATTTAGTCATTATCATAATACCATACCTTTGGTGTAATCACCCTAATAGAGCATGCAGTTTACACAATCACAGATTCAGTATGTGTCTACCTCTTACTGACTGCTTATCTCACATTTTTCTTTATTCAATTAGAAGCATCATTTGGGCGGTGTCCATTTCTTGTAGTGGATGGCACTACCAAGATTAGTGGGAGTGCTAACATCATAAGGTATCTTGGAGAAAAGTTTGGTAAGGTTTTGGTAACTTTGCAAATGTGAGCTGCAACACATACTTCATACACGCACATATAGCATGCATAGGATTGAAGGTGTTTCTGCAGCTGTAAATTCCATGCCACCATGTGACAAACTAAGATGATTGTGTTAAGCTTGGTCATAAGAGTTTCAATGCAATGTTCATACATAGGGATGGCTGGCAAAGATGAGATTGGTAATGCTCTGCTGGGAGGAACATCAGACTATTTAGATGATCTTATTGCACATCTTACAACATTGTTCTTTGCATCAGATGAAGAAAAGGTTTGCATGTATATATTGCTATCCTTAGAGCATCATGTGTATTACATATGGATACAGGTGAAACTGGCAGCTGAGTTTAAAGAGAAAACTGTACCGCAAATGTTTCCAGTACTTCAAAAACATGTAAAGGATGGACACTTCATTGGATCAAATGGAGTAAGTAATTTTGCTTGGCATAAATATCACTACCTTTTGTATTATATTCCCAAAGCTAGCTATAGCCAACTGGTGTAACGGAATGAATAAAGATATTGTATGCATGTGTTTGTAATATTTCTATGAAAATTATTCATGATCACTCCTTATTTATTTACATCAAAGTTAACTCATAGATTTGTCTTTGCTTTAATATTGTGTCACACTTTTTAAAAGTCAATCAAATTACATGTTGTACTGTATGAAAATGTGCAAAAAAAAAAACTGTCATGAAAAGGGAATAGCGTAAACATATGCAGTCTGCTCTACTACACTGGCTATTTTGGGTGTACGACACAGAACTACACAGTATCATGTGTCTTGATGTATTATTATACTTCTTGTTTAGAAACTCTCTTGGTTGGATATTCATGCATTCAATCTTATTAATGATATTTCGAAAAGATTTTGTGTTAACTTGGCTGACTATCCTGAACTGAAGAAACTTGTTGATGAGGTGGGATCTCTACCTAACATCAAAAAGTGGATTGAAACAAGACCCAAGACTGATGCTTAGATGACACTGGACTCTACATATGTGAATATGGAACTTCTGCACATGTGGATGGTTATGCAATTTGTAAATGCAGGTTAAAATTAGGAAAACTGGTGTAACAAATGCTGTGAAAGCAGGTTTGGCAATATCCCCTTCATGTAGCATAGGCCGGTATTTTGGGTTTTATCAATGTTGTGACATGACATCACCTCCAGAGTTGCTACTATTCTTACCATTCCCCTCCCCTCCCCTCCCTTCCCTCCCTCCCTAATCTTTCCATTAACTTTTTAGGTTAGATAATATGACATGGTGGTGTTCTCTGTTACAGGATTAGCTGGAATTATCCAGAGCCTGAAATAACTTGTCCATGTTATTAGCCTAATAAGTAAGCATATTCTATAATATGTTGGCTCACACTTCCAGATTTTCTGAACACCACTGATATTCCCTTAATATCCTAATTCCCTTGAGCATCCATCCCCCCCCCCCCCAATTCTTTGATTGCTCAATACTATGATTTGTAACAAAATATCAAGGTACTCTAATAGAGCATGCAGTTAACCACTCTGTCACATCATGTATCTTTAAAAATTGTATCACAGTGAAATACTGTTTTTCAGATCTAAGTGGTCCCTCCCCTATACATGGTATGTTGAAACTCACATGCTTCAAACTCCACTGTGTAAGTAGAATTCTAGGAAAACAAGGAACTGATAAAGGTCATCATGTCAATGGATTTACAGCAGTAGTTGCAAGTGGGTAAGTAGAATTCGAGGAAGACGGGAACGGAAAGCGGGAACTGAAACGACCCATGGAAAATGCCTGATAAAGGTCATCATGCAATATACAAGTTGAATATAGGCTATATTTACAGCCCAATGTTTCTTTGCAGCATTGTTTGGATCCTTTCACTAAAATGATTGAAACACTCTAGTAGAGCAGTCACCTGCATTAAAATACTCTAATAGAGCAGTCAACAACGTACTATCCCATAGGGATCTGCATTAAATAAAAGCCTGGTAATTGATAGACTAACTGTCATAGATACAGACTAGCCAAGTCATCAACATTGAAAGTTAACTACTTCCTTGAAGCATGAAATTTAACCATAATAGCATGAATAGGTTTACAAAGGATTCTACTGAATTAACTGACGGTGCCTGCAGGGAGTTGTACCTGCAACCTCAGGAAAAAGTCACATGATGGGTATGTGGTAGCTGCAGTATTTGTAGGTGTATGGCTTCAATAAGGAGACTAAGGACATAAGGCATGTGAATAATAACTTGAAAAGCATACCAGTGCTGCTGGCATATACTCCCATCATAATTATGAATTCTTATCTGGAAGCAGAAGGTGCAGCTTTTGAAGCACATAATGGGTACTGTCAGTTTTCATTAATTTAATGTTTAATAGTTAAATATTTTAAAATGTAAAGAAGTAGTTAACTTTCAATATTGATGGTCTATATACCTAATCTATGACAGCTATAGTCCATTAATTCACAGGCCATCAATGTGAATCTGTGGTGGAATAGTTAACCAAACATTCTTGACTGCTCTATATAGAGTATTTTAATGAAGGTGACTGCTCTATTGAAGTGTTTCGATCATTTTAGCAAAAGGATCCAAACAACTCTGCAATGAAACACTGTGCTGCAAATATAACCTATACCCAACGTGCATATTGCATGATGACCTTTATCAGGCATTTTCTGTGGGTCATTCCCACTTTCCGTTCCCATTTTCCTCGAATTCTACTTACCTGTTGCAAGTTAGCTGTGCTATATAAAGCATTGTCCAAGTGAGTTAAATTCAACCAAAGTTTGTTGATATTCCTGCTTAATTGCTTATGATCTTAGCAGATTCGAGGTGATGAGTAGAGTTCAAGAAATACATGTAACCTTCAATCACGTCACTGAATTGTTTCTTTCATTGGCTATAAAAAGATACAATTAACAGAGGCTGCTTGGGCACAGTGACGTACCCACATTCTAGCAAGCAAACAGACAAGTACAAAAAGATGTATTCAAAATAAATACTCTAGACAAAGCCTCAAGGGTATTTTTCATTTCTGAATGAAAAATACTTTCCAATTCACTTTCGTATAATGATGCTGCTGTGTGATAGTATAATAACTAAGTTTGCAAGATCCTGTTACTTTAATCCCCTTCAACTAGATTTATAATCCCACATTGTGTATATGAGTATAGTTCATAATTTTAACACTGATAGGTCAGTCTATGCAAGCAAAGAAGGAACAATAACATAATAAGGCTTGTCCCTATAATGCTACAGGTTTAACTACAATACAAAATAGCCAACCTACTATCTACCTTATCACTATTATTACTGACCATACAACCAAAACTCTGATCAGCAGATAAAACTAATACCATCCATGTATCCAGTTTGCATGTGGCACCTGAGGAGGTGCTATCCCTAATCAGCAAAATCATATGGAGTAATGTGTGGAATACTGCACAACCCTTCATAGAAATGTTATAGGATTTTGACTTTGTAAAATACAATGCAATAAATTAACTACAATCAGCTTGCCATATAACTAAATCACCACTGACACATACGTGCTGCATACAGTTATACATAATAAGCTTTCACCAAACATATATACGCCCACTAGTATTATGTGCCTTAAGTCTTGGTAATAGTGATAAGTAGATTTTCTATCATAATTAACAAGTCTGTAAGTTTTACTCCACTCTGTATAGTTTAGTGTTGTAGCTATATACGTACCCAACAAGAATAATTATTTATCTGTTATCTTATTATAATTTGCATAAACAGTGCTATAATTTTTTGCAACACATGTTATGTCTGTAGCATGAGGTATAGCCTAGAGCAACCAGTTGTTAGTAATCACTCTTTGGTCGTTCCTCAACCCATTTCTTGATTCTTGGCTGAGAGGCAACTTCTGCATGAAGCTTCTTTAATCCTGGGTAGGCATCTACTGTGATCCCAAAATAATTGTTGACATCTTCCACCAACAAGTATGTTAAGATATCAATCCATGTGAGCTGTGTATACATATAAACAAGAATTTATTACTCTGAAAGTCTTTGTGTGCAAATATAATTAAAATACACACTGTCAACTACTTGGTGTACAATTTACATTCCTGACATTTTGAATGCAGGAATTGTGGAGTTATAATTAGATGACAAGATTTTAATTATAAAATAATTATATGCACATATTTAATTTTTAAAGACTGAGCAAAACAATCAGTTTTTAGTGTGTAGTTAACATTAAACCACACCTCTATGTTTAGCCTTTTAGAAGCTAGCCCCATGAAAGTTAGCCACCTTGTATATAGCTCATGCAGAAACAGGAAGAAATAACAATTTTCACACATATGTAGTTGGTCCCTTCTCTAAACTAGCTGGCTAGAACTCACATACTACTCAGCTGTTTCCAAGACATATACGGGAGCACAGGTCTGCTATTATTTACAAAAAGTACTATAAACTACAAATACATAACTTGATTGTTTTGACATATGGCACATATTAAGCATTATTACATAACGAAGCACTATTATCATTATTATGTAGATGTTTAACAAGGGGATCTGGTATGCTAGAATTGTGTTCAACACTATTTCCAGCCTGCTGTGCCAATTTTGCTAGCATAGCAAATGATGTTTGTCATGTAAAATAATGGCCAATAATATCTACACTGCCTTAACATCATTAATATTTGATTAGCATCAATATCATTGTAACAATTTCTTGGCAACCACTCACAATTTTTTTAACACAGGCTTTTAAAAAGCTTTTGCTAGGGTGTTATGGAAATTAGGATTAAAGTCGTATCAGGTTGTACCTTTGAACCAAATACGTATCCTTTTGGAGATCCATTAGCTTGAATGTGCTTCTCTAGTGTTTGCAAAACATTGGGAACTGTTTCATTCTTCAACTTGGCTGATTTCTCCTCCTACAGACATACAAGTGAAACTGAACTGAAATTTTCTGATGTACATAGATAAGTACATATTGCTGCAGAACTAGACTGTGATACATACATACATACATACACTTCTACATCATCAAGCTGCTTAATAAATTTCACAAGTGATCCAATCTGGGTCATACCCAGATATTCTATAGAGTGGACCATACCTGGTTGACCTGGACAAAATGTGACCCGGTTGAAACAGACGACCCAACCCAGTTTCAACCCTGGGGACGGTAGACAAGTATAAGTATACGCAGTTTCCCACTATTGTAATTAAGTTTTTTGAAACACTACACATCTTTCTCTTTATACAGAGTTCAGGGGTCGGGAATTCTACCACAAGGAGTCATGGTCGACCTATGTTCCTGCTATGTAAAGAAGACCATTTCATCTTTGGCGCCATGTTGTAAGACGGTTTCAGAATATCATTTTAATACACAAATGCAACGTGATAATTGTCCCCCCTTTGGTAATCAGTGATTATTAATAGTGTTCATGTTCCTACATATTATCATCAATATTGGCAGTACAGAACACACAAAGCTCATTAAAAAATAGCACCTCTACAGCTAAATACGTAACTGCAGCATAATGGTTATACAAGAGAATGTTCTTAACCTATAACTAGATTTGTCCTGTTATAACAAGCCATTATAGAAATATCCTGCTCAGTAGGTTTAGTGGTAGAACACACACTCAATTGAGCAATGTGGATTTCACACTGGCACAGCATTCTGTGCAAGTTTCTATTCTACAAGAGCTTGTACTGAGGTATTGTTACAATGTATTCTCTATGCATGAAGCATCCCAACAAGGATTAACAGCACTGATGTGACTATGCTGGTACAAAGCACACACACATAGCTAATCTAACCATGCTATTTGAGGGAGTTATAGGTTATAAGGTTTCAGGGTGCCTGTTATCTGCTTGACCCCACCTTAATGTGTAATAAATGATAAAATAATTATGTTTTTCTTACCTTTTTAACTTGATCAGGTTCATAAAAAAAAGTTTGAATAATGTTAAGATTAAGGTCAGTGATGTAATCTGAATATCCTGCCAACTGTGCATTCTCCAATTCATTATTACCAGCCATACCTGCAGAATATTAGTACCTTTAATTTGATCATATGTCACAGTCATGTAACATACTCAATAAAAAGGTTTAAAAACTAAAAAAGTATAAGAAATTTTTTCGTGGAATATGTTATGCTAGTCATAGAATATCTTTAGTTGGCTTAGCATCAAACTTTTGTCAGTAACTGCTATATACTGTACATGTAACATATTATACAGGCAATTTCAGGTTGCTTGCGAATGTGATCATGTGAATGTCACTTGCAATGTTTAAGAGAGCTTAGTATTATAATCAAAAACAGCCAAGCTGTAAAAAAAGGTGCGGCCCCCAAAAAGGCCATGGTGAAAAAAGATGTGAAATCCAAGGTGGCGGCCAAGAAATGGCTGTGATGGTAGGTTAATGGTTACATTTTAATAACAACAATTCAGGTGAATTTGGTGCCAAGATCAAGCGGCACAAAATTCACCTGAATTGTCGTTATTAAAATGTAACCATTAACCTACCATCACAGCCATTTCTTGGCCGCCACCTTGGATTTCACATCTTTTTTCACCATGGCCTTTTTGGGGGCCGCACCTTTTTTTACAGCTTGGCTGTTTTTGATTAGATATCACTTCTTTTTGTATTTGTATACTGCAAAGCCGGCCTATGGCTGGCTTTGGGGCTTCTTTAACCCATGTGTTTTTTTATTTACCACAGGAAGAAGAAAAGAACTTAAAGAAGAATTTTAGCACTTCAATTATTTTTGATTTTATTAGTAATTATACAAATTATATACATATATTTATTACATGCCCATTATGCCACACAGGATATTTTTTTGCAGCTGATCTCTCTACTGGGTGACTTGAAATGTAGCTGAACTATATACAGGATGGTTTCTTTGTAGCTGAACTCTCTACAAGGTAACCTCTTCTAGCTGGTCTCTCTACAGGGTATTTTGTTTCTAGCTGAACTCTCTACAGGTGATTTGTTTGCAGCTAAACTCTCTACATGGTGGTGTCTTTGTAGCCGAACTCTCTACATGATGGTTTCTTTGTAGCTGAACTCTCTATAAGGTGACTTCGTCTAGCTGAACTCTCTACAGGGTGATTTTTTTGTAGCTGAACTCTCTGCAGGGTGATTTGTTTGCAGCTGAACTGTCTACATGATGGTTTCTTTGTAGCTGAACTCTCTACAAGGTGACTTCGTCCAGCTGATCTCTCTACGGGGTGATTTGTTTCTAGCTGAACTCTCTACAGGTGATTTGTTTGCAGCTAAACTCTCTACATGGTGGTTTCTTTATAGTTGAACTCCCTACATGATGGTTTCTTTGTAGCTGAACTCTCTACAAGGTAACTTCTTCTCTACAGGATGATTTGTTGTAGTTGAATTCTCTACAAGGTGGTTTGTATGAGGCTGAACTCTCTACATGGCGGTTTCTTTGTAGCTGAACTCTCTACAGAGTGATTTGTTTGCAGCTGAACTCTCTACATGATGGTTTCTTTGTAACTGAACACTCTACAAGGTGACTTCTTCTAGCTGATCTCTATACAGGGTGATTTGTTTGTAGTTGAATTCTGTACAGTTGGTTTCTTTGTAGCTGAACTCTGTACATGATGGTTTCTTTGTAGCTGAACTCTTTACAAGGTGACTTCTTATAGCTGAACTCTCTACGGGGTAATTTCTTTGTAGCTGAACTCTCTATATGATGGTTTCTTTGTAACTGAACTCTCTACAAGGTAACTTCTTCTAGCTGATCTTTCTACTGGGTGATTTGTTTGCAGCTGAACTCTCTACATGGTAGTTTCTTTGTTGCTGAACTCTCTACAAGGTGAATTCTTCTACCTGATCTCTCTACAGGGTAATTTGTTTGTAACTGAACTCTGTACAAGTGCATTTTTTTGGGTGATCTCACTGCAGGTTGATTTGTTTGCAGCTGAACTCACTAAAGGGTGATTTGCTTGTAGCTGAACTCCTTACATTGTGTCTAGTTTCTAGCTGATCTCTCTACAGGGTGATTTGTTTCTAGCTGATCTCTCTACAGGGTGATTTTTTGTAGCTGACCTCTCTTCAGGGTGATTTGTTTCTAGCTGATTGCTCTGCAGGTTGATTTGCTTGTAGATGAACTCTCTACAGGGTAACTTGCTTGTAGCTGAACTCCTTACTTAGTGTCTAGTTTGTAGCTGATCTCTCTACAGAGTGATTTGTTTGTAGCTGAACTCCTTACATTGTGTGTAGTTTCTAGCTGATCTCTCTACAGGGTGATTTGTTTGTAGCTGATCTCTATACAAGTTGATTTGTGTGTAGCTGATCTCTCTGCAGGGTGATTTGTTTGTAGCCGATCTCTCTACAAGGTAATTTGATTGTAGCTGAACTATCTATAAGGTGATTTGTATGTAGCTAATCTCTCTGCAGATTGATTTGTTTTAGTTGAACTCTGATTTGTTTTTAGCTTATCTCTGTACAGGTTGATTTTTGTGTAACTGATCTCTCTACAAGCTGATTTGTTTGTAGCAGATCACTCTGCAGGTTGATTTGTTTCTAGATGATCTCTCTACAGGTTGATTTGTTTGTTGCTGATCGCTCTAAAGGTTGATTTGTTTGTAGCTGAACTCTCTGCAAAATGTTTTGTTTGTAGTTGATCTCTCTACAAGGTGATTTTTTGTAGCTGACCTCTCTTCAGGGTGATTTGTTTCTAGCTGATATCTCTACAGGGTGATTTTTTGTAGCTGACCTCTCTTCAGGGTGATTTGTTTCTAGCTGATCGCTCTACAGGTTGGTTTGTTTGTAGCTGAACTCTCTACACGGTGATTTGCTTGTAGCTGAACTCCTTACATTGTGTCTAGTTTCTAGCTGATCTCTCTACAGGGTGATTTGTTTGTAGCTGAACTGTCTAAAAGGTGATTTGTTTGTAGCTGATCTCTCTGTAGGTTGATTTGTTTTAGCTGAACTCTCTACAGGGTGATTTATTTGTAGCTGAACTCCTTACATTGTGTGTAGTTTCTGGCTGATCTCTCTACAGGGTGATTTGTTTGTAGCTGATCTCTCTACAAGTTGATTTGTGTGTAGCTGATCTCTCTGCAGGTTGATTTGTTTGTAGCCGATCTCTCTATAGGGTAATTTGTTTGTAGCTGAACTCTCTATAAGGTGATTTGTTTGTAGTTGATCTCTCTGCAGGTTGATTTGTTTTAGCTGAACTCTCTACAGGCTGATTTTTTTGTAGCCGATCTCTCTACAGGGTAATTTGTTTGTAGCTGAACTCTCTACAAGTTGATTTGTGTGTAGCTGATCTCTCTGCAGGTTGATTTGTTTGTAGCCGATCTCTCTACAGGGCAATTTGTTTGTAGCTGATCTCTCTACAGGGTGATTTTTTTGTAGCTGACCTCTCTTCAAGGTGATTTGTTTCTAGCTGATCTCTCTACAGGGTGATTTTTTGTAGCTGACCTCTCTTCAGGGTGATTTATTTCTAGCTGATTGCTCTACAGGTTGATTTGTTTGTAGATGAACTCTCTACAGGGTAATTTGCTTGTAGCTGAACTCCTTACTTTTGTAGCTGATCTCTCTACAGGTTGATTTGTTTGTAGCTGATCTCTATACAAGTTGATATGTGTGTAGCTGTTCTCTCTGCAGGGTGATTTGTTTGTAGCCGATCTCTTTACAAGGTAATTTGTTTGTAGCTGAACTATCTATAAGGTGATTTGTACGTAGCTAATCTCTCTGCAGATTGATTTGTTTTAGCTGAACTCTCTACAGGGTGATTTGTTTCTAGCTTATCTCTCTACAGGTTGATTTGTTTGTTGCTGATCGCTCTAAAGGTTGATTTGTTTGTAGCTGAACTCTCTGCAAAGTGTTTTGTTTGTAGTTGATTTCTCTACAAGGTGATTTTTTGTAGCTGACCTCTCTTCAGGGTGATTTGTTTCTAGCTGATATCTCTAAAGGTTGATTTGTTTGTAGCTGAACTCTCTGCAAAGTGTTTTGTTTGTAGTTGATTTCTCTACAAGGTGATTTTTTGTAGCTGATCTCTCTTCAGGGTAATTTGCTTCTAGCTGATCGCTCTACAGGTTGGTTTGTTTATAGCTGAACTCTCTACAGGGTGATTTGCTTGTAGCTGAACTCCTTACATTGTGTCTAGTTTCTAGCTGATCTCTCTACAGGGTGATTTGTTTGTAGCTGATCTCTCTACAAGTTGAATTGTGTGTAACTGATCTCTCTGCAGGTTGATTTGTTTGTAGCCGATCTCTCTACAAGGTAATTTGTTTTTAGCTGAACTGTCTATAAGGTGATTTGTTTGTAGCTGATCTCTCTGCAGGTTGATTTGTTTTAGCTGAACTCTCTACAGGGTGATTTGTTTGTAGCTGAACTCCTTACATTGTGTGTAGTTTCTATCTGATCTCCCTACAGGGTGATTTGTTTGTAGCTGATCTCTCTACAAGTTGATTTGTGTGTAGTTGATCTCTCTGCAGGTTGATTTGTTTGTAGCCGATCTCTCTACAGGTAATCTGTTTGTAGCTGAACTCTCTATAAGGTGATTAGTTTGTAGCTGATCTCTCTGCAGGTTGATTTGTTTTAGCTGAACTCTCTACAGTGTGATTGCTTGTAGCTGAACTCCTTACATTGTGTCTAGTTTCTAGCTGATGTCTCTACAGGGTGATTTTTTGTAGCTGAACTCTCTACAGGGTGATTTGTTTCTAGCTTATCTCTCTAAAGGTAGATTTGTGTTGATTTGTTCATTGCTGATCGCTCTAAAGGTTGATTTGTTGCAGCTGAACACCCTGCAAAGTGTTTTGTTTGTAGCTGATCACTCTAAAGGGTAATTTGTTTGTAGCTGAACTCTCTCCACAGTGACTTGTGTGTAGCTGAATTCTGTGTAACTGAATTCTCTAGAGAGTGACTTAATTGTAGCTGAATTCTCTACACAGTGCATGACCTGAACTTTCTTCAGTGTGACTTGTAATGTTCTGAATCTCTATAGTGATATATTTGCTTAATTCTCCACATGGTGACTGTCTTCTTGCTGAACTGTCTATAAGATTAACTGTTTGCAGCTGAACTCCCTATAGAATAACTTGTGATGTAATAAAATTCTATAATGGAATAAATAAATTAGCCGAATGCTCTATTAGGGTGACTGTTCTATTAGAGTATCTCGATCTCGCATCTGCTACACGGAGTTGGCTTTCGAATCATAACTCAGTGGTTTGTAATCCGATTCTTCTGTACTACTGCAAGGACTTTCTATGAAGATTATTCCAGCTATACACCGATTTTCAGCTCATTGCTCTAAGCGGTTTGCCTAGTAGGCGTGAAAACTAATACTTTTTTATTCATAAAAATCGATCGCGTAATTGTGACACAGGTTGGGTTTTGTGTCATATCTCCGTGGTCTTTATCTCGATTCCTTTCAAACCACCAAAAGGCACTCCTACGATGGTTACTCCATCTACATAGCAATTTTCAGCTCATTCCATGAAGCGGTTTACCCTGTAGGCGTGACAACAAATCGATCTTGTTTTACGTGAATAATCGGTCATAACTCCTGAACCATTCATCGGAGTTGTACCAAATTTGATGCTAGGATTCGCCGTTGGACTCCCTTTCTGTGTGCCAAATTTCAAGGCGATCGGAGTACGCGTTTGCGTGTTATAGCAATTTTTGCAAGTGTGCGAAAAGACGAAGAAGAAAAAAAAAAACGAAGAAAAAAAAACGAAACTTTGGCAGCTCGTATCTCGGAAATGGCTGGAGCGATTTCCTTCAAATTTGGAATGTAGACTCCCTTGGCTGGCGGGCAACTGTGTAGCAAATTTGGTTCCAATCAGATAAGTGATCACCGAGATACAAATGTGTGAAAATGACGTTTTCGTTCTTCCTGTCAATATACTCACGGGTGTGGCGCGCCAGCTTCTTGGGCCGCACGACACACTACCGTGTGTCTTGATAGTCTAACAATTTATAGTGGCAAGTAATTTGGTTGCATTATTGCAAGAAAATTGAAATAGCTCACACGTATGAAAATCATATGTTCAAATTGTTCAATTGCATTCACTGAAATAGACTGTATTATACTTGTTTGTAAGATTATACATGCACATGTGTCATAACACAAGTATGTACCATATGTAGCTGTACTAATTGAGTGATTTCAATATGCAAAATCATTAACATGTACTATAATTCAGTACTTTACTTTTTTTTGTTTGTGTTCATGGTCTATACATTTAGCGTAATGTGTTAAATTGTTATCATCAGTGCAAGCAACTTTGTGAGTGGCTACATTTATATAAGCCAAGCTAAAGGTTGTATATTATATTATATGCAAAGGAGTTACACTGCATCAACTCAACTATAGGTATATAAAATGTTATTGTCCATTAGTACATGTAGCCTGCTTAAGCAATGTATACAACATGTATAGTATTAAATTAGGCAATTTACTTACCATGTTTTTCACCAATGTATCTAGCAATGTTCACATGACCACACAGCGTCATATTACCATCCACTTCCAAGACAGGAACTTGTTGAAAAGGCATGTCTATGAGGTAAACATGTATTATTCACTACGATCTACAGCTATAGTTCATAACACGAGACACCAAGGTGTATTCATATAGTGTGCAGGAAAGGTGAAAACACTTTGAAATGCTTGCAAACTTCTGCAGTTGAAACCTTTCATGGATGTCCTTCATGAGTATAACTAATTGTACAGCCCCAAAAATTTCCCTGTAAATGTTTTAACTATATCACAGAAACTAGAACACGGCTATATAGGATATCATTTCCTAATGCTGATGGCTACATACTATAACTGTAGCTGAAAATCAACAGTTGGTAACTGTTAACATCCACACATAGATGTTTGTGCATGTACAGAACACACACATAAGTGCAGTTTACGCTGTTGGTCGGGGTTCAGTCAATTTGTAAGTAAACATGCATCCATCACCAAATCGAACTATAGACATCAAGAGTTGTCTTTGTCTGCATGGCACCACTCACTCCTTCAAAAAAAGTAAGGGTCTATTGAAATACAGATGAATTAGCTAGAGAGCATATGTAACTGCTGGTTACGTCAGATGATTTGTGTTGCCAAGGCAATTTGTGTGTGAACGTCATTGGCACACATTATTTGGCTAGTGTGAAATTTCAGCACTAGAATTTATGTGGGATCTGTATTTCACCAGCCAGACCCTGCGAAAGGGTGGGCAGAGCCAGACTAGAGTTGCCTATGTTTGAAAGAAAATAGATCACAGACACAAACATAATAGCATTGAATGCAGAAAAGAAAAAAAAATTATATTAAGCTATCATATTACCCAGTTATCTGAAGTCACACAGAGCCCATATGAATTTCTCAATTTAATCAGTAATATATAGTACACATGGGGGTGTCTCTCTCTTATTATTAACTCTTGCTATTACCTTTTTTTTTAAAAAATTATCTATGATGCAACTGAACAGTCCTCTGCATGCTACTGGTATTAAGTCTCCTCATATAAAGTAGCCTGACTAGCTACATATAAAACTACACGCACCTATAGGCTTGAATCACTTACTGATATCTTGATACCATCATAGAAATGGTTTGTGCGCGAAGCTGCCGACCCGAGTGCCGACCAAACCCGGGGCGGCTACAATACATGATCCGAGTACAAGATTGAGGCGGTCAGTCTATATGTATTCACAGCTTAATTACTTGGTTCGTGGTCAGTCAACCCTGATGGCATGCTCCTTACCTGGTTTCATCGCAGGCCACTCTGATCTTTGTATACGTACATCTTCGTAGGGTACACCAAGCTGAGCGAACAATAGGCGAATGATTTCGGCTTTTCCACGAAAATCAAAATAGGTCAGTTTGTAAGCCATCGTCTACCTCTCGACTACCAGCTAGGGATCAGTAATTAGCATAAATAATCTAAACTTTGTACTTCACTAGCCTCGCCCACCACCAATTACCGTATACTCGAGCTAGCCGAGGGGCAAATTTTTCCATGTTGATCAGTGTTGCTAAAAATAAAAGTTTCGCGGATTTGTAAACACTCCCAAACTGTATTAGACTATATGGAGGTCTAAATATATCAAGGATGACATTTTCACTGATAACCCGAAAACCGCGAAAATTTCCCCTCTCGAAATATTTTGGTACAAGACAAGCCAATGTAAATTAATGGGAAATTTATGTACATACAAATCTAGTGTTCTCTACAACTGAAAATCCTAGAAGACACTCTTGGGTCGTGTTTCCAACCACTTCTTGATATTAGGCTGTTCAGCCACAGAAGTGTGTAGCTTGCTGAGACAGGGGAACTGGTCGGCTGAAATCTTGAATTCAAAATACTCAGCAAGGTTGTCAATGAAAAGGTAGATACCAATATCAGCCCAAGTTAGCTGTAGGGTGGTAAAACAAATATCAGATATTCAAACTGAATGCTGACCTTAGCTTCATAGACAACACCATGTTTAGTGAAATTTGGTTGGATGTACTCTTCCAGTGTCTTCAACATGGCAGGTAGTGTCTTCTCACTCAGCTCAGCACCTGCAACTTTCTGTTAATAAGAAACAGTTTATCTGTCTGAATACTTACCATAGGTAGGTGAAATTTCAACCTTTGAGAATCAACTACCAAACCACCCACAGATGCTAGGCTGGTACCAATTACAAAATGTCAGATTGGTTCTATTTTTTGTTAACACCTTGTTGCACAAATCAGCTGATATGTTTACAAATCAAGTGAACCTTTGGCTATATCTTGAAGGAAACGTCTTTTCAAGCTGCGATGCTCACTCTAAACCTTTCTTAATAACTGTACTGTAAACCCAAATGGTCAGTGGCTGGATTGTTGAGAGTAATTTCCAGCTGTAGCATTGTGAAAACGAAATTTTGGACTCAAAAAAAAGTTTTGATGCTGCTGGAGCATACAGCATCAATGCCAAAGTATCCCTCCCAGGTCAAACAGGCCTGGCATGGGTTCAAATACTAGCTACCACACCAAATATCATCAAATTTCAAATTGTTTGCCATCTGGCTGAACTTGACGGCATTGAAAATTTTGTCAAAAATGCCAATATTATCAATGTGTAGCAACTTTTGCAAGCTTAAAATCTGCAAAAATGCTGATCTCGACCAATTTTTACCACATATAAGAAACTTTGCACATCACTCTGCTTTGCCTCTCTGAACTCTTGCTGTACCCATGGTTAGCTACATCCATCCACAGGCTGGCTCTGGCGGCTCCGTTAGCATGGTCAAAGTCCATCAAAAATGCCGATCTTGCCAATTTTCGTCAGGTATAGGAACTTATACAAGTTAAATGTGCTGCTCTTCCTCTCAAAATTCTTTCTGGAGCCTTCAATCGTCTTCATCCGTATAGACATGACATAGTTTCTTCAGTCTCTTGGCAATGTCAGAACACGGCAAATAGGCACCACTGAAATACCGCTTACTGTGTATTTTGTTACACAGAACTCATTATTTCCATGAAAGAATCACAAATAAAACCTATAGAAATCAATAACAAATAATTTAGAACTCAGAATAAAATGGAGTTAGCCATTGCTCTTCACATGAATGGAAATACCGATTGTGGTTTTCAGTAATCATTTGCATTATCAAACATGATCCAATTATGTTGAGCCTTTGTAAGCAAGATAAAGTGCATGTGTGGTGAGGTAGTTGGGTCTGCCACACATATTTCCATCCTTGAAATCCCTGTAAAGATCTAGATACTGTAGCCATATACTCTAATAGAACAGTCATTTATTGTACAAACTAAGCCATACTGCATGAAGGCATTGACAGCAATATTCTAATGTGTGTGTATGTGTGTGTGTGTGTACAGTTTTCTTGTTTTGTTTCAGTTTTCATTTGCTGACTCAACTACACTGCATGTAGCTAATGAATTACTAATGATTCAAAGGTGGTGGCTACTGTTAGCTATGCCTGCAATCATGTTAGCTATGTCAAATTAGATGCTTGGTGGCCAAATTACAGTTAACCTGCTTCGCATGGTTTAGTTAGCTAGCTGCTTGATGACGTTGTGGCAGAATATCCTGATTTTCAGATCACTAGAATTTTCTTGTGCTATAGGTAAGGTATACATGAATAAGATGATTTGAATATTTCTAATTTTATACGAAAACTTTAACTCCATGCTCTTCTTTTGGCATGATGTTTCCTGATTGCAACACTTCACTTGAATGTTCCAGCTCCGCAATTGATAGCTCAGAATAGCTTGCTATATAGTTAACTAAAAGCATGAACTGGTCTGATTAGCCATACCATTACAATGATGACATGCACAGCATGCCTCCATGCCTGACCACCTGACAAGGATACCTCTGCATTATTTTTTGTACTGACGATTGAAAAAAGATAATTAGCCAAGTGCATTATGATTTGAGTTTTATTCTAATAAACAAATCAGGTAGCTATATAGCTACATTCCAAACACTAGAAAGGTTCAACATAATTGACATGTTTGATGAATGCAAAATGATTACTGAAAACCACAATTGGTATTTCTATGAAGTGCAATGGCTAACTCCAATTTGGGTTCTAAATTATTTGCCATTGATATATGTTATTTTTCCATGGAATTAATGAGTTCTGTGTAACAAAATACACGGTAAGTGGTATTTACTAGCTGCCAGACCAGGTGTATGGATGAAGGCGACTAACCAATGGTCTAGCAAGGCTTTTTAGAAGCAAACTAGCACATTATGCTTGCAAAAGTTGCTACATGTTGATAAGATCTGAATTTTGATGAATTTTTGAAAGCCGTCGTGTTCAGCCAGATCAATTTTGAAATTTGATAATATTTGGTGTGGTAGTAGTTGAACCCATGCCAGGCTTGTTTGACCTGGGAGGGATATTTTGGCATCGATGCCGTATGCTCCAGCAGCATTGAAACTTTTTTTGAGTCCAAGATTTTGTTTTCGCGATGATGTGGCTGGAAATCACTCCTGGCAATGTAGCCACTGACCATTTGGGTTTAGAGTACAGTTAGTAAGAAAGGTTGAGAATGAGCATTGCAGCTTGAAAAAGACATTTTCCTTCAAGATATAGCAAAAATTCACATGATTTGTAAACGTATCGGATAATTTGCACAACAAGGTGTTTATGAAAAATCATGCCAATCTGACATTTTCCAACTGAGCCGTACCTAGCCTAGCATTTGTTGGTGGTTTGGTAGTTGATTCTCAAAGGTCAAATTTTCACGTTTCGGACCCTACTATAGTCTGCAACTCTCTTGGATATCTTACAACTTTCCATATTTTGCTGGTTATTCTTCCATATACATCCAACCACCACAATTTTAATATCATCAGGCACAAGCCCAGCCTACTGTGGGTGTGCACCGGGTTTCATGAAGATGATTAAATTATGCTTGCCCATCTACACACCCACATGAGCAAACAAGCTTCAAGCTATACAAAGGAAGCCTTCATTCTATAATTTGGATTCTACTAATGAAAGTTATTTTTACTAACTGCATTATACACTACACTACACACATGTGCACACACACATGTGCACACACACACACACACACACACACACACACACACACACACACACACACACACACATGTGCACACACACACACACACACACACACACATGTGCACACACACACACACATGTGCACACACACACATGTGCACGCACACATGTGCACACGCACACATGTGCACACACACACATGTGCACACACACACATGTGCACACACACACACACATGTGCACACACACACACACATGTGCACACACACACACATGTGCACACACACACATGTGCACACACACACATGTGCACACACACACATGTGCACACACACATGTGCACACACACACATGTGCACACACACACACATGTGCACACACACACATGTGCACACACACACATGTGCACACACACACACACACACACACACACACACACACACACACACATGTGCACACACACACATGTACACACACACACATGTGCACACACACACACACATGTGCACACACACACACATGTGCACACACACACACATGTGCACACACACACACACATGTGCACACACACACACACACACACACGTGCACACACACACACGCACACACACACACACACACACACACACACACACACACACACACACACACACACACACAAAGGTTGCCTTTATTAACAGCTGTTTTTGTTGTGCTTACTTGAAGGGCTCGTAACAGAAAACATTTAATGGAGGCTTGCCTTTGTTCTGTTGGAGTGTTTATCAAGGTGAATATTCTCTTTATGGGATTTGTACCGTAACAAGAATAAGTGAAGCATTTCTACTTTTATTTGGTGGTAGACATGGTCGTATCTATTGCATTCTACATATTATTGTATGACTGTATATACAAGTGATCTTAGCTAGCTTATTTGCTATAACTATCAATTACGTTCTGAAATAGCGAAGTGGCCATTAAGCTTCGTTTTCAACTATGTTCAGCCTGTTACACAGCATGAAGAACACTATGAGAAGGACATCTGCAATCAATCCAGTCACGATGGAAAAGCACAAATGAGAACACAGGTACGTCCATGAAGCATGCATTGCACATACTGTGGTATACCAAAAGGCATCTGTTAGGCTGAAGCAACATTAAACATCAAGCCCGTGGCCTTGGTTGTTATAGAGTTTTGCTTGTCTGAAGGAATCAGTCAGTCAGGCAGGCAGTCAATAGAAAGTTTCACTAAATAATAATGTTGTAGCAACATATTGGAAGCATTTCAAGCACTGAAGGCACTTTTGGGCTTGCAAGGCCACGGCACCACGCAGATATTGTGAGGCTGGTGATAGTTTTGGCTGAAGTCTCATAATCCTAACATAGTACTGTATGATGATCCCCACTCAAATTTTAAAATCCTAGTACGTATTTGTTGTCATTCGTACCTTTTCATATTACCTTTTTCTCTCACTAGTCACTACATGTTCAGTGCTATACCGTTAATCTTTATTTTCTCATTGTGTACCTACTTACATACACCTGTTTAAAAACACCAACAGTTTTGTCTTAATGAGTAAGTGTGACAAGTATTAGAGATACAGGTATAAATACTGACCTGCTTTTCCTTATCAGTTTCCTTCATTACGTTTTCACAATTTTTCCCGATATCCGTAACAAAATCCATTAGGGAACCAATTTCAGCATTTTGCAGGTCATTGTCTCCAGCCAATCCTGCAACAGTACAAAGGCACATACAACAGTATACCATTATTGACAGACCAAAGAAACACTAATCAGGGTCATACATTGCAGAATCCAGTAAGAAACAACATTACATATCAGAATACAACAAGAGGACAATTAATAACACATAAAAATATCGCACACTTACAGACAGACATACCACATATACATACATACAGGTATATAAAATTTTTCCTAAAATCAGGCATAACATAAACAGTGTACACGAGTATGTAGTATTGTTCTGTGCAGTAAACTCATATTTGATTATATAACACAAAAGCATGCCTCGTAAACCTGTTAAGCATATTCTTTAATAGTAACACCTATCATTGACAGAAAACATCAAAGGCAAGTATACCATATTTCTTCATATAATATCTTTCCCTTTAAACCAGTAAGGCCATTGTATTTTAGACTGGGTGATTTTGGATAGGTTCATATGGTGCCCGGTATTTAAACAAATCCAATTACAATTAACAGAGAGAACCTTTAAGCATTGTTTTATTATAAACAAATTTAGACAAACTGTTGTATGCAGTGGCGATTCTAGACCTGACCTACAGGGGGGGCCAAGTAGGGAACAGCATAACTATTGTTGATTGGCTATGGTATAAAGTAGAATTTTCAGGGGGGTCTGGGGGTGCAACCCCCAGAAGCTGCAGGATTTTTGCAATTTAAAGGCTTGATGACAGCCTAAAATTTGTTCTAAAAACATGAAAAATGCTAAAAATAACAATGCCAATCTATACGGCAACTTTTCCCCAAGATTTTTTAAAAGTTATTTTTTAACAGGGAGGGCCATGGCCCCCCCTGGCCCCCCCTTAGAATTGCCTATGGTTGTATGATACATTGCATGTGGATGCATCTTCCAATTTTCATAAATTTTGTGTGATAAAACAAGGAAATAATTAAAGCCACCAACTATAGACCAGCTCCACTAATAGCCTGGTCCCAGGGCTTATATTAGAGACCAGGCATTTATTTTCCCAATGCGCTGGAAGCCCCCTGGCTTATAATCAATACTGGCATTTATTCAAATGTGGCTTTCAAAAATAACAAAAAAATTCACCTAGTTATTACTAGTTGGATGGACACTTCAGTTCACACACTCACTCACCGTGACGTTCAGCAATGAAACGTGCGATGTTGACACTGCCACAAACTTCTACTCCATCCACACTCAATATGGGAATGTGTCCAAATGGTGCCTCTGTGTGACAAATAGCAAGTACAACATCATCAACAACATCAGTTAATTATAGAGACAATGGACATATATGTTAATAGGTTATTTAATGACCAATAAAAAATCCATAAAAATATATAATATTTCGCTTCAGTTTTCTTTCATGCACACACCCCAGTTTATCATCACCCCAGTTTATCATCACCTCACATTATTCACTGTGTCAAAATTTCCTGAGGATTATTATAATGGCTATTCATCACGCTAAAGCTATCCACCACTACAGTACTTATTATACTATAACCTTGTCACAATTTGGGATGAGATAAGCTGTTGACAAATTACTGTGATGAAGAGTACCCCACACAAAGAGGTAATTGAGTGGGTGAAGGAGGTCATCATGTGGCCAGTACGATGTCATTACAACTGAATTGGCATGTTATTACACAAGCTTTATATTTTTTATCGCCCACACCCAATGTACATGCTAGCTATTTACAAGTCAAGATGAAAAACAGTGGGACATTGTGAAGTACCATATTAATGGTTTAGTATTACAGCCAGTCTCATATAAACACTTGGTTCTGGGTGCACAACACAAATAAACTCTGGGTTTTGAATAAACACCGGGTGCAAAAATTCTGTATAGATAATAGCTACTTTGTATTATCTGTGGTGTCCAACATTAACAACAAAGTACCAAGTGCTCATTAGTCTTCCTAATCTGTAGTATATGTTGAGAAATACATTAAGGTGAGTACAACTCAGAGGTATGAAGATTACTTGTTTGCTGGTCTCTTGTGTAGTCACCGGGATAAAAAGATGCTTGAAAGAAATAAAAGTCCAGACTATAATTTGAAACAATACAGTAATTGTATTATGATTATTAAACCATGTGCACCCATTCTTTCTCACTGTCTAATGTACAGCAGCTAATATATTGCTATTTGTTGTAGTTGCTTGTTGCAATCTGTCACATGTGTTGTAATACTGCATGGTGAGTGAACAGCTATCACTACAGTGATACCTGTCCTCCAACCTGTAACTGTTATCTGCCTATTATGGTTGGGTTAGCCTTGCAGCACCCGACCCCCTAGGTCTGGTAAAACTGTGTACAAAAAGTTTGGCGCTGCCAGAATGTTGGCAGTTAAAATCAAATCGCTACATATCAAGTAAGTTGATTATCTAATGTGTACGTTTCAAAGGATTTGCGGTTAACTTTACCACTTGACTTATGTGGGCACACAAACACCTATCATTTATGTTGATTCATTTGCCATCAGGTTGCTTCTGTAAACGGATCTGGTTTGATTAATGTTACAGGTCGGTTGTCAGTTGTACAAAAATTCTGAATGGGACTCATATGAAAACCGACCAAGATAGGTGGAGAGACTTTTTCAAATTCAGTATCTGGTTGGCTGTTTTCCATGTGTGTGTGTAAACACATAAACGTACATCCTTTTGAGCTCAAACTTTTCCAGACCCCTTTAGTGGGGAGGGCGCCGCGAGACTAGTCTTAAGGGTAGTCACTTTGCGAGCACTTTGTACATCCCTTTTTTGTATACCATTTGAGGATAATCACAGTTACCAGTGACCCCATGGGTAGGTTCACTGCAAAAGTACGTACTTGGTTTCATTTCGGCCCACTTATCCTGTCGTATCCGGATGTCTTCGTATGGAACACCCGCTTGAGCAAACACCAGCCTAGCAGGCTCCGCCTTTCCTCGAATATCGAAGTAGGTGAGCTTGTATGTGGACGACATCGTTCTCTACAGCTTTTCTACTCGCTTCTCTCTACGGATCTTGTAACGCGCTTGCGCTTCTTACTGGATAAAACGAATTTATTAGAGGCAATGTAACAGCTATGATCTGCATTATTCTTGTTGCAGGGCACAGTGCTCTGCTTGAGGCTGAAATATTGGTGAGTTATGTTTTGTTATGCATGCTGACAAATATACTTGGCTAATATTTTAGGCGGACAAGTCTGGCAAGTATACACATTTGATTGGAGTGCCCAAAGCGCTGCTACCCGCCAGACCTGGTCACTCTCAGGAGACCATTCTGGACTGCTGGTGGAATGTTGTCAAAAGGTATCAGCACAGTGGGCACACGTACATTGCATGCTTGTGAACCCATCCAATTGACTGATATAGCTTCCAAGTGGCTACAGTAGAACCTCTCGATCTTAACAAACTCCCCGATATGCAAAAAGTGGCATGTCTATAATAGAGATGTTCCACTGTGATCCATTTACTGAGTTACTTTATCAACAAAGGTGCATCACTTTACTATGATCTGTGAACAGCGGTCAAAGCTGATTTTCAATGAAAAAAAAAATTTTCACTACATTCTTGTGCCCTACTTACTCACGCAACTTTGACTGTGCTGGGAAAAAAGGCTGACCATTTGTTGTCCAGTCCATCATGTAACATCAGCCTTGTTTGTCTTTCACTTTGACCACAGTCACAGATCATAGTACAGTGGTTATTGGCCTTGTCTCAGTTATGGTTTTTTCTCATCTGTAGTCACGTGGATCCTATAAATGTCCAACTTAAGTCTTGTTACAATACATTAAATATGCTTTACCTAAGTTGTGTCATTTTGCATATCACCTTATATTCCTCATTGTATTATTAACTAACTGATCACTGGCATGAATGTATGCATGTGAGTTGTTTAGATATTTGGTAATTTTGTTTTGTTTTCTTTACAGCCGCAACCAGTTTAGTAATGTTTACCTGGTCACCAATGCTGATAAGTGAGTGAGCACGCATGTAGATAGATTTTTCTTTGTTGTTGCTATGGTACAGCACATGTGACCTCCATGTACGTGCTGTACAAGGAAATTAACGTGACAACTTTTGTTTTCTTAAAAAATACTAAACCATTTAACATTTATGTATACAGGTATATGTATGTATGTCTATCCTTACCATTATTGTTGCTTACCAGTAGTACCTCTCAAATAGAACATTCATTTTTGATGAATGTGCTATTGATGTCATGATGTGGTTGTTAGTACTAGAGCTTGTATGTGGCATGAAGTTGTGCTATATTGTACTTCTAACAGATATAAGTATTTTGAACGTTGGGCCACTGCCAATGAGTTTCCTGTTAATAACTTGATCAATGATGGTACCACTACCCTTGAAAACAGGTACAATGTGTGTGTTGTTGGTGTGTGTAGTGTAGTGTAGTGCTTTGTGTATGTATAATTCGGGATCAATCACATATAAACGTGTCGTTACAACATCAAACAATCACGTGATTCTATATCATGCCTAATACAATTATGTGCATGTGCAAGGCTAATAGTCTGTTCACACTACAGTGTGTCTGTGTCTTTGTCTATGTGTCAGAGGATACTTTTGTGTGCTTGAATAAGATAGGATTGTTTAAATTTAATTAAATTTATGATATTGTCACAAATCTCATGATCCTGTGTGTCTAGATACCATTTAAACTACGAACATGTACACACAGTAAAATTTGTTGTCCTAATTGATATGTCATATCTACAATATAATAAGGGCATATACATTAGGGCAAACCCAAAGCATTTGAGTACTGTAGTATTAATGGTTACAAGTACCCAACTATTTGATCAATGTCTGTGTGACATGTTTTTTACTGGACCATAAGCAGTTTGCAATTTTACACACACACACACACACGCACACACACACAGAGGCATGCATACACACATTGTGTTGAAGTACCCTTGCAAATATGTATATGGTCCTGACATGTTTGCTGTCTATACAGTTTGGGTGCTGTTGCTGATATCGAGCTAGCTATCAGGAGTAAGGGAATAGATGATGACATTATGGTGGTGTGTGTTCTATTGAGTGTTTGTTTAGTGACAGTGGAGCCTCTGTTAAAGGACCCTCCGTGTAAAGAATACTGTCTCTATAAATGACAGTTTCTGAAGATAGACCTCTATCAATACAATCCTTATAACAGTAAAATTTTGTCAAAATTGTTTGGTCTCAAAGTGTCCATTATATAGAGTGGTTCCACTGTATGTGTATGTGTGTGTTCTGTGGTGTGTGTAGTATAAGTGACTAACTGTATTATATATACTTGTATACACATGATTTGTATACTGTATGTATTTCATTTTTGTACAATTTTGAGCAAGCAGTTTCATGGACGTGTGCATCAATTTGAGGATTTTTATAGCTTATGACAAAGTGCACAGGTTACTATTTCAAGGATGATTAATTTTGTGGACAACCAAGCCACTATAATATAGTGTCATTTACTCTACGTGTTTGTATCTGTGTGTGTGTTTTTCATGTGTTGTACACATTGTGCTCCACAGTTATCAGGGGACATGTTGTGCAGTCATAATTTTGATCTTGGTCAAGTACATGACTTCTTCAGGAAGAAAGTGTGACTCGTAATATACGCACGTAGTTGTCTTTTACTGTTCACTACAAATACACAGAAAGGAGAACTGGCCATTTATTATGAGTTAGAACCAGGAGAGAGTGTAGAGAAAAGAGGAATAATTGAAATGGATCACATGACCAGCAAGTGAGGCCTTGTGTTGAGTCCATTCATGAATAGTGTAACAGTCCCCATATTAGAGTAATCCTGCGGGAGTTTGTATACAAGCACATGAACCATATGGTATACAGACCTTTAGCTTCTGTAGTTAACATGTATATACCATTTAAACTGTTATGTTTATGTAATTACTAACTTGGCATACAATCATGTGTTTTATTTATGTATAGAATTATTCGATTCTTGGAGAAGCCCAAACCACATGAGACCACTTCAAAGTGTGCCAGTGTGGTAAAGCAGCCACATGGGAGCTACTGTATATAATATTGTCTTGTACAGGTGTTCTACTGTTTCAGAAAGGAGATTCTACCGATGATATCCCAGTACAGTAAAAGCAATACTAGTAGACAGACCAGAGTATTGGGCCAATTCATGGTAACTGCCTTTTACCATTTGTACCATATGTAATTGTATGTGTTTTACAGAGTTGGTTGGTTTCACAGTCTCCAGTTTATGCTATGAAACTACCCACTCCTTTCCAGCTGATTGGTCAAATTGTATGTGTCTGTTGTGTGTTTATCTGTACACGGTTTTGTTTAACGATATTGTTTGAAGTGTTGCATAATAAAATGAGGTATTTACATGGACAACAGGAATATTATGCTTTTGGTGAATTATCAATAGCAATAGCCATTTAAGACCGGATTGCTCACATTGTATTTTGAGTGTGTGTGTGTGTGCGTGCATGCATGCGTGCGTGCGTGTGACTGAGTTCAAGAGATGTTCTCAACTACTCTAATAGAACATACATGATTGAAATACTCTAATTGAGCAGTCATGATCTCTCGAGTAATAAATGTGTATTTTGTACTCTAGATATTGGCTGAAACTTTTAAATATTATAGTTTGTACATATATAACTCTCCTCCTTAGGGTCTAGCAGAATATGAGAAGTGGATTAAGGTGTTCTCAGACCGGACCACAAAGAGCAAAGGTGATTATGAGGAAATAACATGTAGGAGCTATGCAAGGTATTGTGTGTATTGGAGTAGTTCATTACTTCAACTGTCATTTGAAATTAATTGATTTTACGTATTATGATTGATACAGTTTATACATGTTTTTACGATGATCACTTTGTATTGCAATTATTTGCACTAGTGTACAGCATCTTCCTGAAATACTCTTTTAAACTGTTTTCAGTCCTACTGTGATACTGTGAACAGTACTGTAGTTGCCATGTTTACAAAGCTATTTATCGTCAAACATTTGAAAGGACATTCATTTACATTACCATCCCACATGTCAAAATCAAAATTCATTTGTGATCATGTGTTGTGATTAGGGCTGCAATGAATGTCAAACTTAGTATCCGGATATTTGGATGTCTTAACGAACGAATACCAAACTATTTGATAACATTTAGATTAAGGTAAAAAATGCTGCTAGAATTCAGGAACTTTTTGCCACATACTTACCACTTTGTTCCTAAAATATATGTAAAATTAATAGTAGTTGACTTTATAATCAGTTTTACATACCAGAACAGGCTATCTTGTAGAAATATAGCTGGTAACCAAAGTCATTTCCACTGTACACACTTGTAATATACTAGTAACCGAATATCCGAATGGTAAATTTAGTATTTGGATAAAATCTTGACAAACGAAAATTGTTGCAGTCCTAGTTGTGATTATACAATTGTGTTCACCCAACCCAGAGACGTGTATTTATTATTAATTTAGGATAGGACTAATGGGAAATCCTTCTGATGGCTTTAATGGGAAAACAATTTCATTGACAATATCAAACTTCTGGGCTGATGCTACTCTTACTGAGAGCACTAAATTGGTAAGTAAAATGTCCAAGTCTCCAATTGTTGTCTATTTGTGTTCAGTAGCTGTGTCTTGTTGACATAATTGTATGTTGTTTTTACTTTTTAATAATCCAATTTCATTTCAAAACAGTGCATTCAACATTAATTTTGGTGTGTGTGCTAATAATACTTCACAGATTTTTTTTAAATACACCAATAATTTTTTTTTTTGTTAATCTTCCAATATTTTTTATCTCCTAGTATTTGAATGTTCAGTAAATGCACATGTTTTGTGATTTTAATTTCCATAACCATGATAACATTTTCATGCTGGTATTGAATATTACATACAGCCATATGTTGTGTGGTATTACATATTATTATGTGGTAAGAGAAATCCCACTAACTAATTTGGCACATGACAGTTTGGAATTGAGTTACACCACATACTGTGTCTTTAGTGTATTGCTTAAAATTGTAGTCATACAATGGAACCTCGACGCTCCCTGTAAAGGACACTGTACTCCTATAAAGGACAGTTTCTGAGGTCCCTATAGACCTTTACCAACACAATTTTACCTCTGAAAGAGGACAACCTCCTTATAACAGTAAAATTTCATCTAAATCAGTTAGTCCCGAAGTGTCCGTTAAATAGAGGTTCCACAATGTGCATGTGTATGCACGTATATAAGTTCATATTGTTTTCTATAGAAACTTATTCCACATCCACTGTATGATCCAACTGATTTTGGTAGCTTGTCTGATCTTGATGGGATCACAAGGAAGGAAGGGTACGCATGATGACATTAATGATTTATTAAAATCTTACAGCATTGTGAATGAGTTGTGTTTTTATTCTCAAGTAACCCTTCGAATTAGGAGATCTCCCCAATGGTATCCATCTTCCACTATGTATACATACATGTACAATTTCTTTTATTAGTGCTTTAAACTGACTATACAACTAGAGTATTTACTGGCTTGTGTTATTAGACACAATATGCACAGATGTATTGCTACATAATTGTGGTGATCACTTCATAATATGAGAGGTTGTGTGTGATAGCATGGTTATACGTAGTAAGACGTAGATGAAAAATTACTTATTTTGGTTGTGTGTGTTACAGCAAGCAAACATATTTACAATAGTGATCGAATTTTGTTAAATTCACTAAATTTTTGGTGACATTTATTGTCTTTTGTGTCTAAGATACTTGGGTGGACTCCGATTACTACAAGCTACTTGTAAGAAGTTTTATCAGTACTGTGTGGAACATGGGTAAGTGTAGATGTGTGGATGTTGGAATGTAATTGAATAGTACACAATACTACACATACATATATTATACTATCAAATATTACAGTAGAGAATCAGTTATTTGAACCTTGATTAACTGAACATTTAATAAGTGTATGTTTTATTAGAGTAATTGAACAATACTCTGAATGGATCTTTACAAGCAGCCTAGCTTCCTGTCACATTATTTCAGATATTGACTCTTCACTGTAATGATATACAATACTGTTCATTGTATTAAATTTCTTTTAGAATTGCATTGCCAAAAAAGAACTTTACATTAAAGTACGAAACCAATGTTCCTAGGCAAGTGGTATGTTCAATTCTATATCTGTTTGTAACTATGAAATTCTGTAGTGGTTTGCTTGTCACATGTACCTACATAACTTGCTATGTATTATGTTAACTGTTAAATTTGGTGTTGTGTTTTCTTTAATAGGGTCTGGCTGGGAGCAGGTTAGTATCCAACGTTATACAGAATTTAAATGCAGTATATGTAATATGTATAACAACAAATTTTGGCAATAGATTAATTGATGAATATTTGCCAAACTGCCAATTTAAAATTTGTCATTATTGTATACCTTGTGTCCAAGCTTTTGATAGCAGTTGTGTGGCTTCATGGTTACTTACAAACTTAAACACACTTTGCTGATAACTTAGCATGCAAGCAAGTAGATATGATACATGATGACAGAAGCTACCTGCTGTAAGACTAGACTAGAACTCGTATTCTACTAGTATAGGTGTGGCTTCGTGTAAGCTTGCAGACAGCAGCAGATATGGATTTGTGCACACCATTGATAAATGGGAAAGGCTCCAATAAGGTTTGTGTTATGGGTAGTAGATTAAGTCAGGTATCCGAATATGCCAAACGTTTTGTTATATGTTGATTGCAAGGATAGAGAACTATTGACTGCATTTCCAAACAGTCTAGAGAGTGATATCAATATTCCATGCTGTATTGTCATGTTCATTTATTCACCAGTGCCATAGTGACAGCTGTGTTACGTTGTTTGATGAAGTACTATCATCTCTCTGATAGTGTGAGTGTTCTATGTGTTAATGGTTGTTCTCATGTGCTGTAGAAATAACCTGTTCTTGTTTCCACCACGGAAGCAGTATTCCACAGAATACAGAATAGTGTAATGGCAGAAAGCGAAATTATATTCAAATTCTCTATGGTGTGTATACTCTACTCAACTTGTTAAGAAAAATGCAACAAGAATTAGGGGTCCACCAATAAAAAACGAAAATACGGTAGTTTATGAAGGAAATCCCTACTTGGTATTGTAGCAAAGTGGGAAAATCCCTAAAATGGCATGTTAAGTTGGATTATATTGCTAAACAAACCATTCCTACCTGTTTGTAGGACATGCCCAAGCAAATACAACCCAAATTTGTACTAGATGTTGAGAAAAGTGAACTATGCATCCAGGCTGGTCTACAAGATCGTGTGGTACAGGTCAGTGATCTTTCACAACTGCCATACAGTATGTAAAAAGCTAGATGGTTTACAGGTCTATGAAGGATTAGTATGCATGGACTTCAGTGAGAATGTAATGAAACAAGGATATGGTAAGTTATACCTATACATAGTCATGCATATTGGGCAGAACTTACATACAACATATACATGCAGGGTACATGTATGATAGTGCACACTTTGTCCCATTCGTATAAGCCTGGATACTACATAAAAACTCCCTCTTGAAGTTGACCTCTAGTTGATCTATATTGAATTTATTTTTAACCCAATCACTTTCACAACTGCCATATGGCATAATCTCCTGTAACTCCTGTTCTGTAACTTCTGTATAACGTTTTTCAGTAGCCCCTGTGCTTATCCTGTAATGGACATGCCCGATCTCTTGTGCACTAATATGGGTAAGATGACATCATCGCATACTTTTTGATGGTGGATAATAAGCACTGTAAATGATTCTTCGCAGTGATAATGGGGTAAGATGACATCATCGCATACTTTTTGATGGTGGATAATAAGCACTGTAAATGATTCTTCGCAGTGATAATGATACTACTAATGAAGAGAAACAGTAAATAGAAGGATTATATAGGTTGGAATGGCATGTTGCTTTTTTTGTACATCTCGAATCAGTGGCCTCACGCATATGTGCCCATGCGCACTTGCTCAAATGCCTGAAAACCAGACTTAGAGATAATCGCTTCAACTACAACAGGTTAGTGATGTCTATTTGTGTTATAATAAGCAGTGCTGATATTTATGTGTGGTTTTATGGAGGCTGATTTTTGCACTTTAGCGTTATATGGTGTTATGGTTATTGTTGTGTAAACAATAACTAGACAATCGAACTTCTTGTTCTATAGTGATATATAGGATTATATTGTATTGTTTATAAGTGATAGCAATTTAGAAGCAGTTTAACAATGAGAGAGGGTTAAGCACCTCTCAATGTTGTAATAATTATTTTCCATACCAATATAATAGTACATAGGTAAATAAATAGTATATTAAAAATTTAAAAATGAAGTAGGAATCCAAGCGATAAAAGTAGTGAAACAAGAGATGAATAATGGTAGCTATTACAGCATGGCTCCCTACTTTGGCATTGAACACAAAATAATTGCTATACCATGCCAAAGTAGGGATTTCCCACCGAGCTATGCTACCATCATTCATCTCTTGTTTTACTACTTTTTATTGCTTGGATCCCTACTCCATCTTTAAATTTATAATTTTTAATATACTAGTTTGTTTAGTTTTTTTGTTAAACCATACAGCTAGCTATAAACATATGACTGTTCTATTAGGGTGACTGCTGTATTAGAGTATCTCGAGTCAGCTAGCCTGCAAAGATGTACGCTTGAAAAGGGACATGGTTTCGATAGATTATTAGAGCATGCCAAATCAGCCTACCGACTTGAAGGTGTGTGGTCACTAGCTATTCCGTTATAAATACAGCTAGCGTAAAAGGGGTGTGGTTATCGTGGTTTCAATCGATAATGCGTAGAGTAAAGAATGGGCATGATCTTGTGACCTATCTAGTACCGTACCCCTTAAATAATCATGTGGCGTCTATTATGCTGCTTAAAGAAAGTGTTGATACTGAAAATTAACGCCTTGATATGGTTTCGTTGGATGAAGAAGAAGACAAGCAGCCTGATTGAAGATAAAAGAAAAGACAAGGTGCAGAGGGTACATACTCGTCAGAACCCCAAAAGGCATACCCCACTGGTGAGTTTGTTATTGTGGCGTAAAATGGTGGCCGTGCACTGCTTCATTTGGCCTGTGGTCAGTCAGTTAGGCAGTCAGTCTAAAATTCGAGCTTTGGCGATTTTAAAAAATTCTATATCCGGCCACCTGTAAGTATTTTGTTATATATTATGTATTATATTATTCTGTAAAGGTGATTTTAATCTCGTAAGATGTCTCTAGGATGATTTTCAAAGGTTTTTGGTAACATGCGAAATTTTCACCCTTACCGTACCGTTTGATAACAATACATCATCAGCGATGATTCAGTGTCTATTAAATCAATTAACTGCTTTATATTATGCTTGCAATTTGCAGTATGCATTGTATTGCTTACTTGGTTGCAGGGAACTACAGCTACTTGAATGTAGACATTCCACCATTGTGGCTAGCTTATCTTGGAGACCCAAGTGACTCTGGTAAGTATGTAAATATACATATACATTTCCTGCTAAGTATTTAATATGTTGAACATCATTTTATTGTGTTTTTGATATGCCAGTGATTGTTGTATTATAATGGTTTCAATGACTGCAAACATGGTTTTACTGAGGCAGCTTTGACTAGAGTTTTTGGGCCACTTGACTGTACTTATGTGGAAATTGTGAGTTAAAGACTTAGATCCTATATACTATATTTTACAGGTAAAATTCACAGTGATGTCAAGGTTAGATGGGATAGAGGTCAGTGACAGAGTATTACTATTATGTGTATATATGCTGTTAATAATTAGTTATAACTTATAATAAAATTTAGTATGTACATATGTATGTATGTGGTTAGGTGTCTGTCTATTATGGCAGAATAATCATACTGTATGGTAGGGACCACAAAGGTTTGAGTGTGGCCAATGAAAAAACATCACCCAGCTTAACTTTTCCCTCAATAATGAGGCAGTATAGGTTAAACCCGAACAAGCCTTCAGATCAACCCAAAAAGCTTTCAACAAGTTGCTATGGAATTTTATTATACAGAATTTTCTAGTGACTGACTGACTAACTAACTGATGCCTTCAGACAAGTGCAACTCGCTAACGATTAAGGATACGGGTTTGAATTTTTCACTGTTCGACATTGCTTCAGCCGGACACGTGCCTTTTGGCATACCGCAGTACGTACAATGCATTCTTCATGGACTTACCAGTGTCCTCCTTTGTGTCTCTTTCATCTTTAGTGTCAGCGAGAGGTGTCGATTTAGCGGTAGCTCGTGATGGTTTCCCTTTGCAACAGAAATCGCTCGTATTTTTCATAGTGGCTACTTTGATTGCAAAGATGCTTTTCAAACAGTTCTTGATTCATAATGCTGTGTAATGGGTTAAACATAGCTGACAACAAAGCATAATGAATACTTTACTTTTCAGATGACAATTGATAGCTGGGGTAATTGGCACCATTTCTTTCTTTTGATCAAGGGGGTGTCATGTAGGTATATACATGCTGTAGGTAGATCTGTGACCATAGTCAAAGTCTTGACCTGCCAAAATTTTGCTTTAACCTGTGACTAAGTGCCTTTTTCAATCTTCTACCAGTGACTTAGTGATTACTTTTCGATTGTAGGTTGGAAATTTTTACCCTTGACCGTTGACTTGCCACTAATTTGCTGGCCTTGACCTTGATTTAGACTTTGACTGCGGCTGCAGATCTACCTACAGTGAGTGCCTATGTGTCACCCTCCTTGTTTTGATACGGTATGCGTGGATTCACCAGTCATGATAATTTTATTTTACATAAAAGGTTAACAAACAAGTACACAAAAGATTTTGGAATTTTCAACTAGAGTAAGGACCATAGCACATCGATAAAAGGTACTGAAACAAGCTGGAGTAGTGCATGATATTAAATCACATTAAAACAATAAGAAGTGTTATATCCCTACTGTGCTCAAGATACCATAATGGAAATGCACAGTAGGGATATAAAAGTACTTCTTATTGTTTTACTATGATTTAATATCATGCACTACTCCAGCTTGTTTCAGTACTTTTTATCAATGTGCTATGGTCCCTACTCTAGTTGAAAATTCCAAATTTTTTTGTGTACTTGTTCTTATAGGAGTACAATAACTAGAAATGATACCAGGATAAGTTTTAGGAATGAAGTTAACATGGTAATACCTTTGAACATAATAGTCTAAACCAAAACAACCAAGCTGTAAAAAAAGAGTGCGGCTCCCAAAAGGCCAGGGTGAAAAAAAGATGTGAAATCCAAGGTGGCAGCCAAGAAATGGCTGTGATGGTAGGTTAATGGCAAAAATTTCAATAACTACAATTCAGGTGAATTTGCGTTGCCTCGGCACCAAATTCACCTGAATTATTGTTATTAAAATTTTTGCCATTAACCTACCATCACAGCCATTTCTTGGCTGCCATCTTGGCTTTTTTCACTCTGGCCTTTTTTGGGGCCACACTCTTTTTTTATAGCTTGGCTGTTTTGGTTTAGATATCACTGTTTTTTGTTTTGCAAGCCACAAAGCCAGCCATAAACTGGCTTTGGTGCTTCCTTTTAACTTGCTTTTTTTCTTCACTGCAGGAATTGTGGAACAAAAGAAGCAATTGTGTGTATACCTTTTTGTCTGATTAAATATTTGTATATTTAACACTGAATGATTATCACATAGGTAATAAGATGACTTCTTACATAACTGAACTGTAGCTGAAACTCTCATCTCATTGTTTGTAGTTGAACTCCTTTCAGGGTGACTTGTTTCTAGCTGAACTCTCTACATGGTGGTTTGTTTCCAGTGCATATTTCTACAGGGTGATTTATTTGTAGCTGATCTCTCTATAGGGTAACTTGTTTCTAGCTGATTTCTCTACAAGGTGACTTGTTTCTAGCTGAACTCTCTGCTGGATGACTTGTTCCTAACCAATCTCTTTACATGGTGATTTGTTTCCAACACGTATTTTTTCTACTGGGTAATTTGTTTGTAGCTGATCTCTATACGGGTTACTTGTTTCTAGCTGATCTCTTTTCAGGGTGACTGCTCTATTAGGATGACTGCTCTATTAGAGTATCTTGATCTTGCACTTGCTACACCAAATTGGATTTCGTGTTATAACTCTGTGGCTTTAAGTCTGATTCTTCTACACCATTGAAGAGCCTTTCTAAAATAATTACTTCATCTGTACTACAGCAATTTTCAAAGCATTAATCCAAGCGGTTTTTTTGGTAGGCGTGGCAAGTAGTCGTTTTTTATTAGCTAATCTTGATTGCGTGATTGTTACACACTGTTGGTCTTTTTGTTGTATCTTCTTGGTTTTTAGCTCGATTTCTTTCAAACCACAAAAGGTTTGAGGTTCAATAGTTTAATATTCATGCACCAATTTTCAGCTTCTTCCCATTAGCAGTTTACCCTGTAGACGTGACAACATATTGGTGTTATTTTTCGTGAATAATTGCTAATAACTCTTTGCCTGTTTATCGTATTCCAGCTAAACTTGGTACTAAGATGTGCCATTATACCCCCCTTCTATGTGCCAAATTTCAAGACATTTGGATATGCATGTCATTCGCTTTTTATGGCAGTTTTTGTAAGTGTGCGAAAAGACAAAAAAAAAATAAAATAGAACAAAGAAACTAAGCCAATTTTTGAAGTCGCATATCTTGGGAATGCTTGAAGTGATGTCGCTCCAATTTAGCGTGTGGAGTACTGGCGTTGGCGGGCGTGTCCACAGCAAAAATCGTTTTGTTTCGTAAAAGCAGCACAGAGCTATGGAGGTACGAAAATCTCGTTTTCTTTCTTCCTGTCAATATACTCATGGTGTTGTGCACTGGCTTCTACCTTGTGTCCTGATATAAAAAGTGAACTCTTGACATAACCCATTTGCAAGACATTCTAACAAAACAGTCGCTTTAATATAGCAGTCAACCTTTAGACCATTAGTCTAATATATTCATTTTTATGTAAAACTCTCTTGACAATTTGCTGACTATTTTTATTGTGGGAATAATACGTGAAGAAAAATTTTCAGAAGGAGTGAATGGAGCATAATAGAAAAGTATGTTATGGTGCTCAAATTAAACTGACACTTATCTAGTGTACCCTTCTCCTACACTAAGTTGGCTTTAATTTTTGACATCTATTCGTCTTGCATCAATTTTGTAGTCTGCATTGCATAAACCTAAGAGTGTGAATGTGTAAATGTAGTAGTTGGTTTATCAACTCTACTGTGTTTTGTAGGTGATAGTGATGTGATACAAGCAATGAAAGAGTTCGCTTCATTGACTGTTAGTGCAAAGTATGTATACATACATACATGACTACAATATATGTATGGCAGCTGTTACAAGCATCGCAATTCTGATTGTTTGCATGTATTGTCATGTAATAGTTTTATTTCAAAGAAAGTGATTTCTTATAATTTAGAATGTGGCAGGATACAGTTTCACAACCAAAAGATGACAATGCAGACATGGCTTTGACTAGTGATCACATTGTATTATTCACCCACTATTAATTGTCCGCCTACCACAATGTAAACTTTATGTACTTATACAACTTTATCACAGCTTGTTTACTGTAGTGATTACAGCTGCTAGCATATGTATTGGGTTGCTTATCTGGGTAAGTAGAATTCTAGGAAAGTAGGAACTGACCAACGTATTATAATGTAGCTGAACTCTCTACGGAGTGACTTGTTTGTAACCGAACTCTCTCGAGTGACAGTAATGTGTAACTGAACTTTTCTACAGGATGACTTATGCCATAGCTGAACTCTCTATAGGGTGATTTCTTTGTACCTGAACTCTACAGGGTGACTTTCCTTGTAGTTGAACTCTAGATCTCTACAGGATAACTTGAAATGTACCTGAACTCTCTACAGGGTGACTTGTATTATACATGTCCACTAGTATATCTGCAGGTGTAGGTGACCTCCTTTGTTTCCCTACTTTTTTTTTCTATGATCCCTAATCAAACTTAAAATTCTTACTTTTCCTTATACTTGTTTATTTACTTTTTTGTAACATTATTATGACTGGTGAACCAGCACATACCGCATCAAAAGAAAGGATGGCACCCAGAGGTGATATCAGTCCTTTTTCTTACCAGTTGTTTAACAGATTGATCATGGTAAATATTCCAATCTACTTGGCTGCAACTTGATATCAGTCCTTGTTCTTACCAGTCATGTTAAAAATCTTGTTTGATTGATCCTACTTTACTTGGCAGCGCCCTTTTTTTACAGCCCTAGAGCTGTTTTTGTTTTAGGATTATAATTACTAACTTGCTGCATATATCGTATATGACCGTATAGAAGCCCGGGCGTTTATTTCCTATAAATCATTTTTGACCCGGCGTTTAAACGAGACCGGCGTTAATTTGGACCCGGGCATTTATTTCTTACTAGCCACTCGTTGAGAATGACAGGTGCCAGTACAAGTACCTACGAAATACGAAATCCATAGCCCATCACGTACATAAACCCATTTAGACTCCTCTGCTGGGTGAAACATTGGAAGTCGGGCGGAAAGATGACAATGACCACGATAAATATGCTATGGCCATCACCAGAAGAGAAGGCATAGTCGAACAAGACAAGACATCATAAGACTGGTGACGAGACATCACTGTATAGTTAGCAGCTGACACGAGTTTAGAACCCCTTTCAGTGCATATCATTAGCACCCCGGCGTTTAAATGAGCCCCGGCGTTTATTATGACAGTTCCCTAGCTGTACCCGGCGTATATTTGAGCCCCTGCGTGTATTTGAGCCCTGCTTTAATACGGTCTACGGTATGTATTTAGTTGTACTTTGCTTGCTTTTTTATTGTTTATGTGTACGAATTCTAACTTGACACTTCTAAGACTACAAGCTAAAGAATTTATAATTGTATGAGGAAGTAGCATCTAAACATGCACATATTTGGATTACCATGATCGATTCAATCATAGGACTTTTAATCTATTGTACACTTTACAATTGGTTTCAAGGAAATAATCACCCTTTCAATGCTATTGCTATTGTTTGTATTATCTCAGTATCCATATCCATTGAATCAACTACTGGCAAGGCAGTAGCTGGTCCAATCCTTCAAAATCTGGGCTGCTCTTTTAGAACATCTCAGAGTAGTGTGAATGCTCTATTAGAGTATTTCAATATACTAATAGAAGGAGCTGTAAAGAAGCATTTTGGCATAAAATCCAACTCATATATTGAGTTAGTAGCTATCTCAGTTGTTGTTTCTGTTCCTGTCTTGTTCCCACTTGCTGCTTGCTCCTGCTTTACTGGCCAGTGTTGATAAGGAAAATGTTTGTTGAGCATTTTCTGACTTAATTCCTTGCCAATGTGGTATATTAACTACTAACCACAGTGGTATACTATACTGTGGTGCAAGTCCACATTTGAAGTACAATGTATATTTGTATCAGGGATGCTTTAGAGAAGAACGATTATGCACAATTGGCTGATCTTATGAAACAAAACTTTAGTACAAGAAGGTACAGTGCATAAGTGTATGTGTATCATACGTGTGCCATTAAAGCAATGTATTTGCAGAAAGATTTACGGTGATAAGGCTCTAGGAAGAGACAATCTAAGGATGATAGAAATAGCTCACAAGGTACAGTAAGTACTAGGGCTGAAATGATCATGATTTTTTAGTATTCAAGTACTCTCTAGAATTAACAATCAAGTACTCACGAATACTAGTTGCATGTAGTCATACCCATTTGACATGTTTTGTACCAACCTTAAATGGTTTACAGCTTTTCAAGTAACAACAATGATACACACACTGTATTAAAGTACTGATGTTAGTCTCTCTGACAAAATAATTATGCCAATCAAACTCTACAGCCTTTATTGCATCACTCCCTGATGGCAAATACATCATGTGAGCTGGGTCACGTGATCTTAATGAGTACTCGAGTACCAATTTTGCTATCCGAGTACCAAAATCCTTAACAAGTACTCGTCCAGTATTAGTATTTGTTTCAGCCCTAGTAAGTACATATGTACACATAAAGCTGCGATGTTTTCAATACAGACATAGGGAGGGATTTATAAATCACTTGCTTTGAAATTAGAGTTACACCAATAATCAGTATCTGGCCGATAGGCTACTAGCCATGTAGTATAATGATGTGGGGGAGGCTAGACATAAGTTATTTGGCATTTTAATTAAGTCATGTGTTGATGGTTTAGTGGTGACTACAAGCCATGCCCATAATAAACTGTCAGGGTTTAGGCCATGCCCAACAGTAAACTGAGGTTTAAGGTTTCTATGTAGCACCAGCCATTTGTCTCAACCATATAGCAGTAGTAAAATGTACTTAAAACCTTGTCAACATGAGTAGCTTTTGCTTGTGGTATACATATAACTTTACATTTTAGTCTAGAATGAGCTGTAAATCAATGCTTATGTCACTAATGTGAGTCATTTAATGATGAGGTTGAGAGATAGTGTTATTAGTGTATATCGGATCAGTTATCAGTATCGGCTGCTTAATATCGGTTATCGGAATAATCGGCTAATTTGGTTATCAGTGCAACACTATTTGAAATTATAGAAGTGCATGGCACTAAATATTAACTTTGGCAGCACAAAAATGCAGGAGAGTAAGTATAGGAGCAGCACAGTATATTTGTGGCAATGTGAAACTTTGCAAGGGACGTATATGTGCTCTTCCTCACCAAGAATACAAAGCAGTTCAGTCAATTAGAACAGTAGGAAAGACTTCTTTGAAGGCAATACAATGGCATGCAAATGTGGGGTCCTTTGAAATGAATGTACCATCTTCAATGGGACAGCTTCCTCATAGACCTTTACTGTTAGGAATACATCTACCCGTCTTCAGCAAATTGCTATGCTGTATGTCCAGTTGTAGTATCAAACATGCTTTTAGCACTGCACAAATCCTACCATGTGGAATATCTGTAATTGCCTCTTGTGCTTGCAAAGGTTTACCTGATTAAACATCTGTCTAGTAGCCAGTTTGCAGTTGAAAAATTGGGTGTGAACTCTATGACCATTGTGGATTTTTTAGCGGTGTGCTTACATATGTAAGAAAATTGCTTGCCTTTCAGTCACAATATTAATACAGATGCTATTCTCTCTCATTAAGTACTGTATACAAAGCAGGTGAATATTGAATGAAAAAAAGTTAGCAGAGGTTTCAATATTGTAATTAATGTCATGTTGTATAATTACGTTGTATAGTATGGGTCTGCAGTAAAGTTTCCAGGTAGTGGTGGAGCCGTAATTGGATTGTGTTTGAATGAGCAAAAGAAAGTTAGTCGATAACAAATTAACAATGGTATATATGTATGTACTTGGATATGTATAACTTTTAGTTGGAGATGATGCAAGAATTTCAAACAAATGGATTTGTAGTTTGTGATATCAATCCTTTCATTCCTCACAATTGATCAAATAGTCCAACAGTCAAATTGCCACTGTGATGGAACCTATAATTTTTAGTTGATTGTACTATTACAGCTGTGTCACAACGTATTTTTAATTTTTTTTTCCACAGCATATTTTTTCATTGTGAATTGTTACAGTAAATGTAAATCAAAACTCAATCATTGATTTAATTACAAACTGGTCTTTGCATAAGGTAATTTATACATTTTCAGTTGAAAGGGACAGTATGTCAAGCCATACAAGTGTTAATTTTACATCCTGTAAAATGTGTTCATGGTGTAATAACTTGTTGCGTTTTATTGCATCATGCCACAAAATGGTGTACTTGTGATTTTCTAATAGGATAATTGTAAACAAAGTGATGGTAATAGTATAAATTTATGCTATAAGGTATCTCCCCTGCAGTTTACATCGTTGTTTGGTAGTGAAAAGAACTGCTCTATAAAGTGTCACCCTTAGGGATTGCAGAGGCACTTCTTGCACTGCTGTTAATTTATAATGGGTGGAACATGCAATTTATTTTAACAATTGGTGGATTAATTGTAAAATACTATCCTGCAAGCAGCCCAAGAGAAACTAGGATACTAAAAGCCTAGCTATGACTACCTTTCTATATAGTTGCTATTGTGTGAGAAACCATTACTTAGCTAAAGGTTTTAAATGTGTCCTGTTCAATGATAAATTCCAGATTCTGGAAACCTATAAACTTTCAGTATAGTGTGTATAGTCCAAAGAGGTTTTATGAAACTCCCCTGGGTATGCCCCTGATTGGAGAAGCATTAATAAAACTTGCAGGGCTTCTCTCCAGACATTTGGGTAAAGTGCTTGAAACACTTCCCAAGCACTTGCAAGCACAAATTCAATATAGCAAATGCTTAAATTGCAAAATGAAGCGCTATAGCTAAAAGTGCCTGATTTAAATGCAGTTGGTTCCATTAATTAGCTACAGCATTACAACATACTTCATCACTTCAAAGTAGTATGAACAACAATATTGCTGAAAAAGCAGCAGATGGCATATAGCAGTTGTTAGTGTGAATTTACAAGCACACACTGAATCTTGATGGGAATGACTTATGAACAATTAGTGTTACAATAATAGGGAAGCTTTACAAATATTCCATCACAAAGGAAGTTAAGGCCACACCAAGTCAAACCTTAGTTTCTGGTCACCCGCCCGCATGGAAAACTGGAACCCCAGTTTATGAGGACTATTATTAATATTACAAGCGCTTAAGTGTACGTGACCAAGGACAATGATTTTTAAACACTGCAAAAGATCGAGATACTCTAATAGAGCAGTCAGGGATTCTAATAGAGCAGTCACACTACCCCTAACTCTAATACTAGAATAGACAGATACTACTATAACGTTTTTGACTTGTCCTTGATTAGCTATATAGCTAGCTATTAGTAATGCTTCTGTTGCCAGTAAGTAACTTCAGTACAGTATGTATGTAGCATTGATCACTAGCCTAATGATCAGATATAGCTACCATAGCTTTAAACTTTCCTAACAATTCAGATGTAGTTCTCTAATGATTAGTCTAGTAACTCTTCTAGTGGATCTAAACTTGGACTTCCTTATCACTGATCACTGATATACTGACTAGAAATCCGGTAACGTTTAGTGAGCTCAAACTTCAACTTTTCCATGGTTACATAATTGCAAGTATGGTCCTAAATTAGCAAGTGCATGACATCCCTTAGTTAAAACATTAACTTAGCTTTCCCACATGATCACTGAAAAACACTAGCCTGGAGCACTCAACAACTCAACTCAAAACTTTGACAGCTACTTTACTCAAGGTTTACTGTATAGAAGGCTGGAAACGCATGCATATATAGTTGGCTAAGACTTCACATTTGAAAGAGTTTCTGATGATGTGTTAATATAGCTTTGGATTATTATTAGCTAGCTAATAAATAATAATTTCCTGACATAGCTAATGAAACATTTCATTTGTAAAGCAAAAGTAGCTACATGAGCAGACCTTTCCTTAGTGTTAGCTACACATTGTTGTGCTCAGCAGTGTAGCAAGCCATCAACAATTTTCCTGGTGCATTTTGCAGAAGCATAATTAACTACTTATGCTATAAGAATGTTGGTTAAGCTTGGTTGTAAACTCAATATGAAATGGGTAAATTGAGCAAAATTAATAACATTATAGTATTACTGGTGTATATGTAAGAGTCTATGATAGTCCTGAAGTCCTGATCATCCGCCCGCCCGCATCCTTTTGTTGGTTAGGGAGTGACCAGAAACTAAGGTATGACTTGGAGTGGCCTAAATCTTAACAATAAAAATGTATACCAGTATATAAGAGGAATTTCATATTTGAGTTGGGATCTTAATAAGCAAGGGAGGTCATCATCTACACCTGCAGTTATACTGGTGGACATTTAATCCTTTATTTATTTTATTAAATGATTTTCAACACACAGCAATTACAACAGTTTATTGCATCAAGACACACGATAGTGTGTCGTGCGGCCCAAGAAGCCGGCGCGCCACACCGTGAGTATATTAACAGGAAGAAAGAAAACGCAATTTTCACACCTATGTAGTTCTGTGATACCTTATCCGATTGGAACCAAATTTGCTAGAGACGTGCCGCCCAGTTAGGGGAGTCTACATACCAAATTTGAAGAAAATCGCTCCAGCCATTTCCGAGATACGAGCGAACAAAATTTCGTTTTAATTTCTTCGTTCTTTTCTTCTTCTTCATCTTCTTCATTTCGCACACTTCGCAAAATTCGCCATAAAACACGAATGCGTGCTCGGATTGGGCTGAAATTTGGCACACTTAAAGGGCTCATTAAGACGGATCTCCGTACCAACTTTGGTAGGAATCCGATGAACATTCACGGAGTTATGACCGATTATTTGCGTAAAATAAGGTCGAAGGTCTGTCACGCCTACAGGGTAAACCCCTTGGAGGAATCAGTTGAAAATTGATATGTAGATGGAACAACCATCGTAGGAGTGCCTTTTTGTAGTTTGAAAGGAATCGAGATAAAGACCATGGAGATATGACACAAAACCCAACCTATGTCAAAATTACGCGATCGATTTTTATGAATAAAAAAATTATTAGTTTTCGTGTCTACCAGACAAACCGCTTAGAGCAACGAGCTGAAAATCTGTATGTAGCTGGAATAATCATCATAGAAAGTTCTTGCAGTAGTACAGAATAATCGGATTACAAATCACTGAGTTATGATTCGAAAGGCAACTACGTGCAGCAAATGCGAGATAGAGATACTCTAATAGAACAGTCACCCTAATAAAGCATTCAGTTGTATGTATAATTTACTCAGTTATATTACATTGCAAGTTATTCTGTAGGGAATTCAGCTACAAACAAGTCACCCTGTAGTCAGATCAGCTAGAAGAAGGTACCTAATAGAGAGTTCATCTACAAAGAAGCCATCATGTAGAGAGTTCAGCTCAAATAAATCACCCTGTAGAGAATTCAGCTACAAACAAATTGCCCTGTAGAGAGATCAGCTAGAAGAAGTTACCTTGTAGAGAGTTCAGTTACAAAGAAACAATCATGCAAAGAGTTTAGCTGCAAACAAATCACCCAGTAGAAAGTTCCGCTATGAACAGATCACACTGTAAAGAGTTCAGTTAGAAACAAGTCATCCTGTAGATAGATCAGCTAGAAGAAGTCACTTTGTAGAGAGTTCGGCTACAAAGAAACCACCATGTAAGAGAGTTCAGTTGCAAACAAACCACTCTGTACAGACTTCAGCTACGAACAGATCACCCTGTAGAGAGATCAGCTAGAAACAAGTCATCCTGTAGAGAGTTCAGCTAGAAGAAGTTACATTGTAGAGAGTTCAGCTACAAAGAAACCACCATGTAAGAGAGTTCAGCTGCAAACAAATCACCTGTAGAGAGTTCAGCTAGGAACAAGTCACCCTGTACAGAGATCAGCTAGAAACAAGTCACCTGTAGAGAGTTCAGCTAGAAGAAGTTACATTGTAGAGAGTTCAGCTACAAAGAAACTACCATGTAAAGAGTTCAGCTGCAAACAAATCGCCCAGTAGAGAATTCAGCTACAAACAAATCACCCTGTAGAAAGAAGAAGTTACCTTGTAGAGAGTTCAACTACAAACAAATCACCATGTAGAGAGTTCAGCTAGAAACAAGTCACCCTGTAGAGAGATCAACTAGAAACAAGTCACCTGTAGAGAGTTCAGCTAGAAGAAGTTACATTGTAGAGAGTTCAGCTACAAAGAAACTACCATGTACAGAGTTCAGCAGCAAACAAATCACGCTGTAGAGAATTCAGCTACAAACAAATCACCCTGTAGAAAGATCAGCTAGAAGAAGTTACCTTGTAGAGAGTTCAGCTACAAACAAATCACCCTGTAGAGGGTTCAGCTACAAACAAGTCATCCTGTAGAGAGTTCAGCTAGAAGAAGTTACATTGTAGAGAGTTCAGCTACAAAGAAACTACCATGTACAGAGTTTAGCTGCAAACAAATTGCCCTGTAGAGAATTCAGCTACAGACAAATCACCTTCTAGAAAGATCAGCTAGAAGAAGTTACCTTGTAGAGAGTTCAGCTACAAACAAATCACCCTGTAGAGAGTTCAGCTAGAAACAAGTCACCCTGTAGAGAGATCAGCTAGAAACAAGTCACCATGTAGAGAGTTCAGCTAGAAGAAGTTACATTGTAGAGAGTTCAGCTACAAAGAAACTACCATGTACAGAGTTCAGCTGCAAACAAATTGCCCTGTAGAGAGATCAGCTAGAAGAAGTTACATTGTAGAGAGTTCAGCTACAAAGAAACTACCATGTAGAGAGTTCAGCTGCAAACAAATTGCCCTGTAGAGAGTTCAGCTAGAAACAAGTCACCTTGTAGAGAGTTCAGCTAGAAGAAGTTACATTGTAGAGAGTTCAGCTACAAAGAAACTACCATGTAGAGAGTTCAGCTGCAAACAAATTGCCCTGTAGAGAATTCAGCTAGAAACAAATCACCCTGTAGAAAGATCAGCTAGAAGAAGTTACCTTGTAGAGAATTCAGCTAGAAACAAATCACCCTGTAGAGAGTTCAGCTAGAAACAAGTTACACTGTAGAGAGATCAGCTAGAAACAAGTCACCCTGTAGAGAGTTCTGCTAGAAGAAGTTACATTGTAGAGAGTTCAGCTACAAAGAAACTACCATGTACAAAGTTCAGCTGCAAACAACTTGCCCTGTACAGATTCAGCTACAAACAAATCACCCTGTAGAAAGATCAGCTAGAAGAAGTTACCTTGTAGAGAATTCAGCTAGAAACAAATCACCCTGTAGAGAGTTCAGCTAGAAACAAGTCACCATGTAGAGAGTTCAGCTAGAAGAAGTTACATTGTAGAGAGTTCAGCTACAAAGAAACTACCATGTACAGAGTTCAGCTGCAAACAAATTGCCCTGTAGAGAGATCAGCTAGAAGAAGTTACATTGTAGAGAGTTCAGCTACAAAGAGACTACCATGTAGAGAAGAGAGTTCAGCTGCAAACAAATTGCCCTGTAGAGAATTCAGCTAGAAACAAATCACCCTGTAGAGAGTTCAGCTAGAAACAAGTCACCCTGTAGAGAGTTCAGCTAGAAGAAGTTACATTGTAGAGAGTTCAGCTACAAAGAAACTACCATGTACAGAGTTCAGCTGCAAACAAATTGCCCTGTAGAGAGATCAGCTAGAAGAAGTTACATTGTAGAGAGTTCAGCTCCAAAGAAACTACCATGTAGAGAGTTCAGCTGCAAACAAATTGCCCTGTAGAGAATTCAGCTACAAGCAAATCACCCTGTAGAAAGATCAGCTAGAAGAAGTTACCCTGTAGAGAATTCAGCTAGAAACAAATCATCCTGTAGAGAGTTCAGCTAGAAACAAGTTACACTGTAGAGAGATCAGCTAGAAACAAGTCACCCTGTAGAGAGTTCAGCTAGAAGAAGTTACATTGTAGAGAGTTCAGCTACAAAGAAACTACCATGTACAGAGTTCAGCTGCAAACAAATTGCCCTGTACAGAATTCAGCTACAAACAAATCACCCTGTAGAATGATCAGCTAGAAGAAGTTACCTTGTAGAGAGTTCAGCTAGAAACAAATCACCCTGTAGAGAGTTCAGCTAGAAACAAATCACCATGTAGAGAGTTCAGCTAGAAGAAGTTACATTGTAGAGAGTTCAGCTAGAAGAAGTTACATTGTAGAGAGTTCAGCTACAAAGAAACTACCATGTACAGAGTTCAGCTGCAAACAAATTGCCCTGTACAGAATTCAGCTACAAACAAATCACCCTGTAGAAAGATCAGCTAGAAGAAGTTACCTTGTAGAGAATTCAGCTACAATCAAATCACCCTGTAGAGAGTTCAGCTACAAACAAGTCACCCTGTAGAGAGATCAGCTAGAAACAAGCCACCCGTAGAGAGTTCAGCTAGAAGAAGTTACATTGTAGAGAGTTCAGCAGTTTAGCTGCAAACAAATCACCCTGTAGAGAATTCAGCTACAAACAAGTCATCCGGTAGAGAGATCAGCTAGAAGGATCACCTTGCAGAGAGGTCAGCTACAAAGAAATCACCCTGCTTCATCTTTTCTTCTTCCTGTAGTAAAGAAAAAATGACAGGTTAAAATCCCTAAAGCCGGCCTATTGGGGTATACAAATACAAAAAGAAGTGAAATCTAATCCAAAACAGCCAAGCTGTAAAAAAAGAGTGTGGCCCTGAGAAAGGCTATGGTGAAAAAAGATGTGAAATCCAAGGTGGCGGCCAAGAAAAGGCTGTGATGGTAGGTTAATGGTAAAAATTTTAATAACAACAATTCAGGTGAATTTGGTGCCGCTTGGTCTTGGCACAAAATTCACCTGAATTGTCGTTATTAAAATTTTTACCATTAACCTACCATCACAGCCTTTTCTTGGCCGCCACCTTGGATTTCACATCTTTTTCACCATAGCCTTTCTCAGGGCCGCACTCTTTTTTTACAGCTTGGCTGTTTTGGATTAGATATTATTTTACAGGTTACACATTCCGGCTAAGTGTATTAAAGATCCCACCAGTAGCTATCCTGTACTGGTACATGGCCAAGCTAATTAAGTATAGTATTAAAAAAAATTGATTACTTGGCTAAACTACAAGTAGCTAATCAAAATTTGGCACACTTGGTGATTTGTTACATCTAGAGTACGTACACGGATTATTAGATAGAAAATTTTGCTCAAAGTGGTCATAAAAATAATTCTGAAGTTTATTGTTGATTGTGGCAGGGTGTAACAGTTAAGGCCACTCCAAATAAATTCTCTGTTTCCCGTCCTGGATTCAGGCATATTTGTATGCGGGCGGGCGGTCCATTTCCATTATTTCATAAGATTGGCAGCTTTTCAAACCATTTCTTGTCCGGCACAACCATATAAAAGAATGCTTAGCTCGTTCCTTCCTTAAGTTTGTGCCAACTTGATAGCACTGCTGACACGTGAGCTTACACTGTTCTACTGAGCCTGTCAGAATGCAAGAATAACCGGAAAACAATGGAAGAATACGGAATAATGGAGCTAACAGTAACCAGATGAGGGCGGTGGAAGGGAAACAGAGAATTTATTTGGAGTGGCCTAGGCGTAATTTGCTTTTTTTTCGTAAAATAACAAAATTTGTACGAAAATTTTTATACAAAATCGAACTACTCTAATAGAGCAGTCATTTACGTAAATCATACGAAAATATTTTTATCACGAAAAAAATTTGCACGAAAATAAAGCGAATTACGGTAATTGGTAATGCATTCCAGAGGCGTGGTAATCTATAAAAATTGCGACTGTGATTATCTGATTTTCTTATATGCTGTGTTTTGTTGCTAGTTGCTTGACGGGTGGATCTGATTGTGAAGTGTAGCTACATGGTCTTTAATATTGAAAGAGCTGGTAGGAAATTTCAAGCTGGTAATAAAAACATAATATTGTTAATGTCAATGATGTATACATAAAGGGAAGTAACTTTAATTTCATTAGATATATTCTGTATAGTCACCAGTCATATTATACAGAGTATAACCATGACTGAAGCATAGGGATATAACTGCAGGTGTAGAGGTATAGATGACCTCCTATATAAATTGCTTTTTATTTCTATGATCCCTACTTAAATATAAAATTTCTAAATTTTTACCTATGTTTGTTTACCTTAAAAAAAAAAACAATGACTGGTGAACAAACGCGTATTACGTCAAAGGACAGAATGGTACTGGCCAGACATAATAAGTGCCCTGACTATCAATGCCACTGCTCTATTGTCACATTCTTATTGCTTAAGAAGTTTAAAAGATGATCCTCTATTACTATCCTCATCAATTCAATCCAAATCTTTGGATCTATTTAGAAGAAGCTTTCTTGGTATGATCACTGACATATGGCTTCTATTCCTTTAGACACCAGGCTAAGAGGTTCTGAAGAGGGATGGTCTGCTGTTTTGAAACTGTTACAGAGACATCTTTGTGTTTAATTCTACGTATGTTGTATGTATGTTCTTTAGATGATATCGTATAAAACGCTGTTGTCACTTCACTTTGTTTTCAGCTTCTGTTTAAGTATATAATATGTTGAAAGTGGTATAGATCTTATAGCTGTTTGTGTTCCATATAATATAGGCACATTCCTAAAGCTGTATGCTATCAAGCCACCATTGCATGCACTGCATGGTTCTACTGAGATTGTTTTCAGAGTATGATGACTACTTTTAATAACCTCCTTGCAGGTTCCTATAGTGAGAATTATAGCAAGTATACCTGCCTGCATATAAATTGTCTGACCTCTACATCTCATTACAAAGCCATGCACTGTTTAAAAGCCTATAAAGGAGGAAGTTATATATACAGACTTACATTGCATTACTAAGTGACCATTTAATTTCCAGGGGTGTTGTATCTCCAGATTTATTGTGTGATTGTGCATGTCTACATCCTTTAGGTGTGTGCACTTTTGTACCCAGTACATATGTTGATGCTCTGTTTTATCTTATAATTCTTACCAGTGTGTATAACCATGAGTTGATGTATAATTTGGCTTGATTTATAATCATTCAGTCTAATTTATTCTTGTGTCATCATTAAAATGATTGGAATTAGCATTGCAATGTTCAAGCATGTCAGCAACCCTAGACCCTAAGTCTAGGTCTTGGTACTACATACCTTGAAAAATGTTTTGAAGGTTGTAAAAGTTGTCTTGTTCAAGCACAAACTATCACCAATTAAACTCTTATAGAAGTGTGCATGGCTTGTGCAATAGCATAGAGTTTTATAGACCACATGCAATGCTGCTATAATTGCTCTCAAACTTTTATACACATAGCTATTATGTTATTCTCTCACTTTTACCGCCTAATTGTTTGACTAAGTGCTGAATCAGAGTTTACTCTACATCCGAGCACAATGGTATTGTGGAGGGTTAAGGAGTAATAGAAGGTTGTTTGGTATGTTTACAGGAGGTTCTGAGGCCTGTTAAATCAAATAAATCTTTATTTGCAAACATTTCTTCCAGCGCGGAAGAGACAACTGCAGCCACTACAATACTAGCTGTTGTACCATGGCACTTTTGAATCATTTACATTGTGTATGGTTTTCATCCCTTGAAAAATATATAACAACAAATTTCTAGTTAAAATAATTGTGTATGAGTCAGATGGAATTACACCATATATATGCTAATGCAGACATGCATAATTGTTTTACATCGGTACATAATGTACATAATAAATATAATATAGCTACAAATAAATATGATATAGCTAAAGTATAAGTATTATTATTGTACAAAAGAAACACTTATATACGTAGAATCTATCACAGATCCTTTCTAGATTTCAGGTTAAGAATTTAGAATAACATTTTTTCAGCGATTTGTATTCTTGTTCATTAATCTTGTTGCCTTGAATGTATAATTTGCTAGGTCTAAAACTACCATTTAAAGATTTTGCTATCTTCATAATACCATCTGTTTCGAGAAGATTATCCTCCAGGTGAATTTCTTGTAATCTAGGATTCTGTGATGTAAAGTGTTCTATGTGATCTGCTGCTTCTTCGGTGATATCATTGCAGTTGAAGTTTAGTTTAGTAAGCATAAATGTATGGGGCAAAGCAACTGTAATTTTTCTAATTCCCTCATCTTGAAGATTATTCTTATTGAGATTGAGCACCTGTAACCCTGCATTATGTGCAATAATGTTGGCTATATCACTTGCTGCTTCTTTAGTGGAATTATTATTTCCTAATCCTAAATGCCTTAAATTTTTGATGCCACATAAGCTTTTGACTACTTTTATGATGCCTGTATATTGTAGATTATTCCCATCAAGTTTCAACACTTGTAGGCTTATATTGTGTGACAGAACAGTTGCTATATCATCTGCTGCTGCTGTAGTGGCGTTATTATCCTTTAATTCCAATTGCTGTAATTTGTAAGTATTTCTCAAGCTTTCAAGTATTTTCTTCATTCCTGTTTGTTTTAAATTATTTCCATTTAGATTAAGCACTTTTAGATTCCTGTTTTGCAATAAAACAAGTGCTATATCATCAGCTGCTTCCTTAGTGGCATGGTTATTGCCTAACCCTAGGTGTTGTAACTTAAAGGTACGATCTAAAGCTTTGGCTATATTTATAACACCCACAGCTTGTAGATTATTTCCAGTAAGGTCAAGTACTTGTAGATTTGTGTTGTGTTTTAAATAAGCTGCTATATCATATGCTGCTTCTTTAGTAGCATAATTATTTGGAATTTTTAAGCAAGTAAAATTTGAAGTAATATGCATGCGCAATATTTGTGTAAGCTTTACAATTCCTTCTGTACGTAAATAATTTTGACTTATGCTAAGTTCTTGAATGTTTTTATTATGTAAAAGAACATCTGCTAACCTGTCTGCCGCTGCTTCTTTTATGTTGTTGTTGTTAAGTTTCAGTTTCCTCAGTGTCAAAATGTTTTGTAAAGCTTGTGTTAATTTTATACTGCCGGTTGTTTGCAAGTTATTGTCACTGATGTCAAGCACTTGCAGATTACTATTGTGTAAGAGAATATTTACTACGTCATCTGCTGCTTCTTCAGTAATATTATTGTTACTGATGTGCAGTGTACAAAGTGATGAAGTATATTGTAAACCTTTTGCTATTTTAATGACACCAAAAGTATTGAAGTTATTTCCATTAAGGCTAAGCACTTGTATATTAGTATTGCGAGATAAAATAGTGGCAATATCACCTGCTGCTTCTTTAGTAGCATCATTGTCATGAAGGTATAGTTCTGTAAGCTTTGAAATGTTTTGTAATCCTTGTGCTATTTTTGTAACACCTGTAGCTTGAAGATGATTTTCACTAAGGTCAAGCACACGAATGTTACTATTATGTGACAGAATATCTGCTATATCACTTGCTGCTTTCTTAGAGACATTGTTGCCTCCTAGTCTCAGGGTGAGTAAAGAATGAGTATATTGCAATGCTCTGGCTAATTTTGCAATTCCAGTTGCAAACAGAGAATTCCCATTAAGATTTAGCACTGTCAAGTTAGTATTGCATAACAGTACAGCTGCTATATCACCTGCAGCATCTTCAGTAATATTGTTGTTACCAAACTCCAACTCACAAAGTGATGAAATATTCTGTAATTTTTTCGCTGCCATAATAATGCCTTTGTTCTGTAAATTGTTTTTGTTAAGATTTAGCACTTTTAGGATTGAATTATGTGACAAAACAGCTGTTATGTCATCTGCTGCTTCAAGATTTGCATTGTTGTCTTCAAGGCTTAGTGTATGCAAACAATGAATATTCTGTAAACTTTTTGTTATTGTTTTAACACCTAGTACTTGCAGATCATTTCTGCTAAAGTTAAGAGCTTTTAGATTAGTATTTTGGAGCAGAACGGCTGCTATATCATCTGCTGCTTCTTTAGTAATATCATTATGACTCAAATCTAGTTTAGTAAGTGTTGAAATTGTATGCAATGACTTTGCTATAATTATAATTCCTTTCGATTGTAAATTGTTTCCGCTTAGGTTGAGCTCTTGTAGATTAGTATTATGTGACAGAACGGCTGCTATGTTGACTGCTGACTCCGTAGTAGCATTGTTACTGCTTAGTAGTAATTTCTGTAAAGTATTAGTATTTTTTAAAGCTTCAGCAATTTTAACAACACCAGCTACTTGCAATTTGTTTCCATTGAGGTCAAGAACTTGTAGTTTAGTGTTGTGCATTATAATAGCTTCAATATCATCTGCCTCTTCTTTGGTAATGTTATTATCACTTAGATACAATTCAGTAAGTGTTGAAATGTTTTGTAATCCCTCTGCTATATTTTTAACACCACTTGCTTCTAGATTATTACTATTTAGGTTAAGTACTTTTAAAGTTACATTGCTTGATACAATAGCTGCTATATACTGAGCTGACTCCTTTGTAGCATTGTTACTTGCTAATCCCAATTGCTGCAAAGTATTAACATTTTCTAAACCCTTGGATATTATTTTGATACCTTCTTTTTGTAAGTTATTTCCATTAAGATTCAATACTTGTAAGTTTCTATTATAAGATGTAACACGTGTTATGGTTTTGCTACTTGCAATGTTTTGTAAACCAGTGGCTATTTTTACCATTGCTGTTGCTTGTAGATTGTTTCTACTAAGGTCAAGCACTCGTAAATTAATATTGTTTGATATCACTGCTGCTATATCATCTGTGGTTTTGTAAGTAATGTTGTTGTTACTGACACACAATTCCTCAAGTGTTGATATTTTACGTAAAACATTAGCAATTTTTCTAATACCTTTTTCTCCTAAATAATTTGCATCAAGTTTGAGCACTTGTAGATTAGGTTTGTGAGACAAAATATCTGCGGTATCATCTGCTGCCTCTTCTGTTATATTGTTGTCACTAATGCATAGAGAAGTTAATAATGAAAGATTACCTATGTCTCTTACTAGTCTTTTTATACCAGCTGCTTGTAGATTATTCCCATTCAGTTCAAGTACTTTTAGATTCTTTTGATTGTTTGATAGAACAACTGCAAGATTGTTTGCTGCTTCTTTAGTGGCCTTGTTATAACTTAGTTGTAGCTGTTGCAGAGTAAAAGTATGCTTCAAACCTTCTGCTACTTTTATAACACCAGTTGCTTGCAGGTTATTTCCACTAAGGTCAAGTACTTGTAGATTAGTGTTGTGTAATAGAACATCTGCTATATCATCTGCTGCCTCCTTAGAGGCATTGTTTTCTCTTAATATTAAGTGTTGTAAAGTATAAATATTTTTTAACCCCTTTACTATCTTTTTGATACCCACAGCTTGCAGGTTATTTCCACCAATATTGAGTGCTTTTAGTTGATTATTGTGTAATAGAACAGCTGCTATATCATCTGCTGTTTCTTTAGTAGCATTAACACTTTCCATTTGTAGTATTTGTAAAGTACAACAGTTCTCTAATCCCTTTGTTATTGACAAAACACCGTCTGCTTGCAAATTGTTTCCAGACAGATTGAGCTCCCGTAATTTAGCATTTTGCAGCAAAAAAGTTCCTATATCATTAGCTGCTTCTTTAATAATATTGTTGTTGTTGATTCTTAAACATGTCAAATTTGAAACTCTACTTAATTTTCTCATAATTTTTGAAATGCCACTGGTGTCAATGTAATTTTGACTAAGCCCAAGCTCCTGCAGGTTCGTGTTATGTGATAAAATAGCTGCTATACTTTCTGCTGCTTCATCAGTAATATTGTTGTTACTAAGATGTAACTGTTTTAATACATAAACATTTTGTAAAGCTCTTGTTATTTTTATAGTACCCTGTGCTTCCAAATTATTTCCATTAAGATTGAGTACTTGTAGATTAGTATTTTGTGATATAACAGCTGCTATATCATTTGCTGCTATTTTAGTGGCGTCGTTATTTTCTAGTTTGATGGTATGCAAAGTGTACGTACTAAGCAAGGATTTAGCTATTTTACGAACACCTATTGCCTGTAGATAATTATTATCTAAGTCAAGTACTTGTAAGCTTGTATTCTGCAAGAGAACTGCTGCTATTTCATCCACTGCTTCTTTGGTAATATTGTTGTTACTAAGATATAGTTCCGTAAGTGTTGAAATATTTTGCAATGCTTTAGCTATTGTTATGACTCCTTCTGTCTGTATACCACTTCCATTTAAATTCAATACTTGCAGTTTTTTGTTGACTGATAGAGTAGCTGCTATATGATCTGCTATTTCTCGGCTAGCATTGTTATTGCCTAATGCTAACTTTTGCAAATTGTGGCTATTTTGTAAGCTCGTGGTTACCTTAATGATACCAGTTGTTTGTAAATTGTTACTGTCAAGGTTAAGCACTTGTAAAGTAGTATTGTTGGATAGAATATCTGCTATATCATCTGCAGCATCTTCAGTGATACTGTTGTGACTGAGCTGCAGTTCAATAAGAGATGAGATGTTTAGTAAACCTTTAGTTATTATTGTAATCCCTGTTGCTTTTAAATTATTTTCATTAAGATTGAACACTTCCAAATTACTGTTGTGTGATAGAATATCTGCTAGAGATTTTGCTACTGCCTCAGTGGCTTGGTTACCACTTAATCCTATTTGTTGCAAAGTATATACATCTTGTAATCCTTCAATTATTTCAGTAACACCTGTATTTTTCAAATGATTTCCATTTAGGTCAAGTACTTGCAAATGCTTATTTTGTAACAAGACAGCCTTTATGTCATCTATTGCTTCTTCATTAATATTGTTATTGCTAACACAAAGCTTACATAGTGTTAAAAGTTGCTGTAAAACAGCAAAAATTTTGGTGATTCCTTTTGAGGTCAGAATGTTACAATTAAGGTCAAGTACACGTAAGTTGTTATTACATGATGTGATGGCCGCTATGTCACCTGCTGCTTCTTCAGTAATATTGTTATTACTAAGATATAATTCAGTAAGTGTTGATATTTTCTGCAAAGGTTGTGCAATTCGAATAACACCTGTTGCTTTTAGGTCATTACTACTAAGATCAAGTACTTTTATATTTACATTATTCATAAGAACAGCTGCTATATCAATTGCCACTTCTTCATCAATGTTGTTGTCACTAAGATGTACTTCAGTAAGAGTTGAAATATTTTGCAATGCCTTCACTATCAGTGTAATACCTTTCACATTTAGATTATTTCTGTTAAGGTTGAGCACTTGTAATTTAGTTCTGCTCGATAAAACTTCTGCTAGATCATTTGATGCTACTTCAGTTAAATTGTTGGATTCTAATCTCAGCTTGTGTAAATTAGAACTGTTAAGCAATACTCCTGATAATTTTGTAATACTGTTATCTTCAAGGTTAGCACCACAAACATTTAGCTCTTCAAGTTGTGTATTCTTATGTAAAACAGTAACTACATCATCCACAGTCTCATCACAAATGTTATTATAACTAAGCCACAATGACTTTATAGTTGACAAACTGAACATTGCTTTTAACACCATTTTAAATGTATCTGTAGTCTGAAACATGTTGCACAAGCGTAATGCTTCTAAATCAAGATTTTGTCTCTTAATTTCTTGAAGACATTCAGCACCAATATTTGTAATGCTGTAGTTGTCCATTCCAAACGTTTTAAGAGTCTTTACTGCCGAAGCTATTGATGTAACATCCATGCCCATATCATCTTCACCAATACAATATAATGATTGGAGTTGATGGTCGTGAAACAAAAAAATCAAATTTTTATGTATTCTTGCTTTAGTGTCACTTACCAGCGCACAGAGTTTATTTTCCATAGAACTGAATGAATAGTTAACAGACTTCATTAAATGCAACTGATATCGTGATACATTATATCCACATAGACTATTATTTATCACTGCTAAAAAATGCAGTTTAGCTCGATAAAACAATCTTTCATTGGTAAGCAAATCGTATATGTTTTCACCTTTGACAGCTGTCATTTCAATTATTGATATGTCCAGCTCTTTTTTGAGGAATGCTTTAAAAGTACTGACTACAACTTCATTTGGTAGTACACAGTTGATAACACACACCTCTGTTAAGCTTGGCATTTTACATAAATCAGCAATAGTTCCATGTTTGTTTAAATCAGATAGTTGACACGCTATCATGAACAGTCTGAATGCAATTGTGTGATCTATTGTCCTGATTATCATATTCCAATCAGCATTGTAAAAAAAATAAGCTTTTATGTTTCCACATGATACAACAAAATGGACTTCATTTTTACTCCCACATACGACTAATTTCTTCTTTACCATCTCTATCAGCTCGTTGTAAACAGTACGACTATTTTTACCATAAATTGTCAACTCTTTGATCTTCCAGTTAAGCAAAATTTCTGCAAGACTAAACGTAACTGAAGAAGTGAGGTTGTCAGTGGAAATAATTACCTTAGTTGCTACAGTCTTTATAATATTCTGGTGTTCACAAGCAACTTCACAATCAAGGTTACTTATATTACTATGGAGGAAATCTAACTCATTCCAAGTTTTTTTGGTCATAGTCAGATTGTTCAAAATTATGTGAAAAGTATCAAAACAAAATTGACTGTTATAAAATTTCCATGTGGTGATTGATGGTTCCAGCTGTAGTGCCTGCATTATTTGTTTATTAGTAGCATTGTACACTACTAGTGTATCTTTTGTAAGCAGAACCACTGAAGTACATTGACAAACAGATGTCAGCATTTCTATGCTTTTATTAGTGATAATGCAGCTGGTATGCAAGAATAATTCCTGTACCTTACAATCATTCTTTGACAGTATGGTACATAGGAATTCAAGTTTCAAGCAGCTACTCACTATGCAAAGAACTAACAGCGATCTTCTTCCAAGACCAATGATTAATTGTTCATATTCTACATCATTTAGTTCACAACCACTGAGATAAATAGCCGTAAGCATTGAATTAAATGACATGTCATTGACAATATCATCATATCTTACATTGTAAGCAAACAATGCATTTCCTTCAATAAGTTTTATTTTCAGTTGTCTACAGAAAATGTTGAACATTATACAGGTAAAGCACTGAACTATGTTGGCACTAATACTGATATCATCATGAAAACACAGATCATTCCTCCATGAAATTATTGATTCCACACTATTGGAACAAAGCAATCTAAGCGTTACAAGGAGGTTGAGCAGTTCCAAGTTCGACAGTTCACTCTTCAGTGAAATTGTGTTTATTATTCCTTGTACCTTTGTGTTGCTAACTATCAATCGTATACCAGTCAGGTTGGTGGTCAGTATCAATCTACCAATTTCATCTGCAAATCGATCAGGTAAGGAGGGATCATATATAAACAGTAAACCAATATTATCATTATTTTTTGACAACAAATTCCTAGCTGCACTGGTAAAATTTGTGGTAATGCGTGTATCAAGAATATGAATATGCTTTGGCCTCTGCAAAGAAAATAAATCATTTTCATCAGATAAGGTACACTGTAGTAGATATATAGATTCAACTTGTACATTAGAAAGTAGCTCAATTATATGATGTTGCTCTTCTTTGTATGCAAACAGGAATGATCCAATGCGAATTACTTTTAAAGGGGCTGGTTCACTACTATGACAAATTATATTTTCAATATATGCAAGTAAATCAGTGATTTTTTTACTGTTGAGCATATCATTCTCTGTAATAATAAATTCTGATGTGTGCCATGATTTAAGTAAATCAAAAATATCATTTAAAGACGAAAAGAAGAACTGATTGTAGGAAAAGTCAACACTATCTATATGAACTATAAGCATAGTTCTCTGGTTTGAAAAACTTTGTGATAATATGTTGAGGCCACTCATTCCTATTTTGCACCCTGATAAATTAAGCTTTTTCCATGTTTTATTGATTGATCTAATGAGGAAAAATCCAAGTGTGTTAAGATCGTCTAGAGATAAAGGTTGATCACTGATATCTATTACTAGATCCTGAAATAAACTTCTGAATAATGAAACGTTGGTTTTATTTTTTGTTTCCAAAAGACATTGATACAAATGCAAATGTTTAATCTTGTTGTTTAAAAGTTTCTCATTTATGCTGCAAGTTCCAAACAGTTTTGTAGAAAGTAAAAACTAATCTCCAGAAAGAAAATATTAAATGCAACACTATTTCCACCAGTTATGCCAGCATACATGATCCAAGTATTGTAATAACGAACTGTCCAAAATGTGTCTTGGAGGAATTTAATTTGTTTTTCTTTGGTAATGTAGAAATATGATAAGCTGTCATGTACTCCTGGATTGAAAAATGTAGAAAATGGTATGTAACACAAGCTTTACCATCAAACCTTCTAACAGAGTTTAATAATCCCAGACCATTCCAATATTTGCTATCTTTGGTCAAGTTTGGACATATTTTCTTTAGCTCATCTAATGTGAATACCAATTGATCATATTTAAGAGCATCAAATGCAAATTGTGCCAACTCCTTATATACTTGGCTATGTTCATCAGGCAACTTGGATAAACTATCAATACCCCTAATAGAAATACCACTTTTTTGCAGAGATCGTTTAATAGTAATTTCAATAGACCTTTCATACATTTCTGTTTGAGTTGTGGGCAAGTCATTAATGTCACTCTCAGTCAAGCATAACAGTATAGTCATGTTCAAAGGAATGTAACAGAGTGCATTAATAGTTGGATTAGACTGCAAGTAATGTTGAATTTCTGCAACTCGCTCTTTTGAGTTTGACAGTGCAGTTTCAATATGTAACCAGTCGATCTTTTTCAGTAAAACTTGCAATTTCTACCATACAATCTGCGCTGTCATGAAAATGCAGTGAAGCAGTAGCACGAGAGGTAATTATTAGCAAACATTTTGATAACACCTGGTGATTAATTATATCAGCAACAAAGGAAGCTGTCCTGTCTTGTTCAGACAATTCATCATAGCTATCTAGAAGTATAGCAATGTCTTTGTTATTGTTAATGACATATTCTGCAATTTTGGTAGCTTTTTCAGTGTTTTTGCACAAATGATGTACGAAGTCATCAACTGATTTTATTTGATCTGAAGGAGAAAAGTCACATAAAAATACTAGGAACAGCAGCTTTTTTGAACACAATATTTTGGATTGAGCCCATTGATATGCAACCTCCTTAGACAAAACTGTTTTTCCTATTTCTGGTGCACCCTCGATTAGAATTTTGTTTGGATGGACAGATGTAGGCTCGCTAAGTGTTGTAAACAGGTCAGATAAATTTTTAGTCAAATTTTTATTTAATTCACATTTACTGCTACTTCTGTCATCATCAAGTAAAGATCTAGATGTAATTTCGAGCAAATGAGGTACAATCTTTTTCCTGTCTTTGCTAATTTAGGTACAATCTTTCCTCTATTTGTTGACTTCGTTTTTTAATGCTCATGTGATAACCTAGTGAAGTGTAGTGTTTTGGTTGTACAGGTGGCCAACCTTCTTCTGAAACATTAAATCTGTTTTCTATATATTGATCGCGTTGGTTACTGGCAACAGGTTTTACTGTCTCTTCCACTGTACCTACATACATTTATTATACAGGCCACATCAACTTGAATTAATGTTTCTCAGGCGAAAGATAGACAAAATAAAAATTAAAAATTTCTAAACTTAGATTAAAGTTAAAATATGCTACTCACAGTACATATATATAACCATGCAAAAGAATAATACATACTTTAATGCAGTATTATATAAACACCCAAAAAGTAAATAGCTTCATGCGCCAAGTTATTTTACAACAAAAACTAAGTCATTTCTTCCAAATTTGCTCCGCGCTTTACTGATACGGAAGGCCAGCAATACATCGATGCCACTCACATGACCAAACATGTGATCTTAAAAGTTAACACAAACATTGTTCCAAGAAATTAAATGGGTCGGTCGGGCCCGAGAAACATGAAATTAAGTTGAAGTGGCCACATTATAAACAGTACATAGTAGTATTCCTTCAATTGCATCAAGACACACATGCAGTGAAGTATGGTGTGGCCCAAGAAGCCAGTGAGATGAATTAGTGCACTAACAGAACTCTGAACTGAATTATTATCTAGTGATTTCATACATAGTGTAGGAAATGTAAGTCACAAACATTTGGTATCACTGCAATAATATAGTGACATCATTCATACTTGATCAGTGACTTAATTCAGACTATGAAGTAACACTAGGATCTGTAGGCAAGGATTGCTGCAGGCAAGAATTGCTGCTATGCTAGCTACAAAGCATTTACTGCATAAATTAATTAAAAGTCACCCATCTAGTGCTTGGAAAGTTGTGTTATCCAGCTGAGTGTTTGGTGATTGGCCATACTATAGTTTAACAATTTCTATTACTAATAAAGACATTTGCTACCTCAGTTATGCAGTTTTTCTGGCTTGTTTACACACTGTTTTCCATCACAAGATAGCATATTTCACAAAGCTTACCACCCATCAAACAAACATGGTCATAGGGTCTGAAGGCAGAGCTAACATACTTATAATTTTATGTATTTTTGATGGCACACAACATATGTGGGAAAACCATCAATTTATGCACAATCAAGACATACGGTAGTGTGTCATGTGACCCAAGAAGCCAGCACGCCACACTGTGACCATATATGATGTTCTATACCATATGCATATTTTTATGGTGTGCCTTTTGTTTCACAATTTTTATACATGCTGAGGATACAAAAGACAAAAATCGACTCAATTTATACTTCTTGCGAACAAAAATCAGCTTGATTTTTATGCTGTGGCACAAAAATCGACCCGATTTTTATCACACAAAAATCGACCAGTTTTTATCACCCAAAAATCGACCCAATTTTTATCACCCAAAAATCGACCTGATTTTTATCACACAAAAATTGACCTGATTTTTATGATTTGTATATCACACAAAAAATGACTTGATTTTTACAACACAAAAATCGACTTAATTTTTATAACACAAAAATCACACAGTGACATGACACTACACTGGTTTTCTTTGCTCTAGTAACAGTGTTCATGAGGCAATTCCATGCACACATGTGTAGCTACGTGTTAGTGAATGTACAGGGCAAATATGGCATCTAGTGTAACTATAAACTGAGGTAATGGTGCGAATAAAGAATAGGCTGCTGTAACAATGACAATTCAACAACTGGTAGTTGTATCAGATGCCATATTTGTCCTGTTCACTCACTATCACGTACGCATACGTGAAATCGCTTTACGAACATTGTTGCAAGGACAAAAAATGTCTACTGCTGATTGCATGAATCTTTAAAAATTGGGTGACGCATGCGTGTATGCGCACACAAGAATTAAAGTTTTTTTGTTTCACGGAACAAGTTGCTTACAGAGGTTTTCAGGTTGGTTGTCTGCGTATGGCAACGAATAACTGTAAATTCGTACTGTAATTCTACAGGAATTCATTGCACATGCACGGACAACCAACCTGAAAACCTCTGTACATAGGGAATCTTAGTCCCTGACATCAGCAACCTGTCAAAATGTTTTTAAATCTTATGTGCACACACACGCATATTTCATGCAATTTTTAAAGATTCGTGCAATTAGCATAAAGATTCGTGCAATTAGCAGTAACCAGACCTCACTGTTTCAAGTGCGCTTTATTAAATACTCAGAGCATGTGCAACAGTATGATTTGCACCACCACGTGCCGAGTTCATGAAAATAATAATTCTTTGTGTGATAAAAATTGAGTCGATTTTTGTGTGATAAAAATCGAGTCGATTTTTGTGTGATAAAAATTGCCGATTTTTGTTCTCAAGAAGTAAAAATTGAGTAGATTTTTGTCTTTTGGATCCACAGCATGTATGAAAATTGTGAAACAAAAGGTGCACCATAAGCTATGCAGTAGATTAAAGTTTTAATTAGTTTTAAAAATTGTACAAGTTTTAATCAATGCAAGAACACCTTGGCTGTAAAGCAGGTGCATATCAAGACACACGGTAGTGTGTCATGCGGCCCAGGAAGCCGGCGCGCCACACCATGAGTATATTTATAGGAAGAAAGTAAACACGATTTTCACACCTTTGTAGCTCCGTGATTCCTTATCCGATTGAAACCAAAGTTGCTACAGAAGTGCCGGCTAGGTAGGGGAGTCCACATTCCAATTTGAAGAAAATCGCTCCAGCCATTTCCGAGATACGAGTGGCCAAAATTTGGTTTTTTTTTCTTAAAGTAACTACAGTAATATAACTAGTTACATTGTAATAATTTGTAATAGGGATTAACCATCCAAAATTGCAACAAGTTTGATAGTTACATTCTTTGGCCTGCTGAGAAAAATTCATTAGATAAAAAATTGTACAATTATAAAAAAAAAATGTTTGTTCAACTCAACAACTGCTCTACATCTTCCTGTAGTAAAGAAAAAACACAGGTAAAGAGAATACCCAAAGCTGGCCTATAGCTTTGGAGTATATACAAATACAAAAAAGGTAATATCTAATCCAAAACAGCCAAGCTGTAAAAAAGGGTGTAAAACAGGGACAGAAGTATTCACTCATTACTGCCAGAAAATGAGGAGTGGAGTGTAATTGAGAATTTGCAAGATGATTTGAAGCCATTTGTGATGATAAAAGTTGCAGACAATGATGATTATTGTTGAAATGCAATATTTACAAAGTAGATATGATTTGTATGATACCTGAGAATAGCGACATTTTTGGATCCAAGTTTCTGCCAAATTGCTCCAGCTTTAGAACACAGATGTATCTATGAAAACACTAAAGCAGAATCAGATGATGAAATAGATGGCAAACCAGCAGAACCAAAATACAGAAATGCCCAGAAAGAATTGGATTTTTCAGATGACCAATATCATACAGTATGGTATAGTATTGTATATTAGGGATCATGGAGATTTGTACTTTCTCACAAAAAAATTGACCAGAAACCAGCCTCACAATACCTTCATGGTGCCTTGGCAGTATTGGTTAGGTATAACCCAAAAACACCTTCACTGTAAAAAAGGTGCGTCCAATAAACTACAAGTACCCGGAACCCAATGTAAAAAAAACAGCTCAGCTGAAGAGAAAAAATAACTGGTAACTTAGAGCTGATATCTGGAGCGGCCAAGAATACAACTAACTACAATTACTAAAGTTTTAATCAATGCAAGAACACCTTGGCTGTAAAGCAGGTGCATATCAAGACACACGGTAGTGTGTCATGCGGCCCAGGAAGCCGGCGCGCCACACCATGAGTATATTTATAGGAAGAAAGTAAACGCGATTTTCACACCTTTGTAGCTCCGTGATTCCTTATCCGATTGAAACCAAAGTTGCTACAGAAGTGCCGGCTAGGTAGGGGAGTCCACATTCCAATTTGAAGAAAATCGCTCCAGCCATTTCCGAGATACGAGCGGCCAAAATTTGGGTTTTTTTTCTTCGTTGTTTTCTTCTTCTTCTTCTACTTCTTCTTTTTGCACACTTTGCAAAATCCGCCATAAAACAGGGATGCGTGCTCCAATTGGGCTGGAATTTGGCACACTTAAAGGGCTCATTGAGGCGAATCTCAGTACCAAGTTTGGTAGGAATCCGATGAACATTCACGGAGTTATGACCAATTATTTGCGTAAAATAAGGTCGAAGGTCTGTCACGCCCACAGGGTAAACCGCTTGAAGGAATGAGCTGGAAATTGCTATGTAGATGGAGTAACTATCGTAGGAGTACCTTTTTGTGGTTTGAAAGGAATCCAGTTAAAGGCCATCGAGATATAACACAAAACCCAACCTGTGTCACAATTATGCGATCGATTTTTATGAATAAAAAACTATTAGTTTTCACGCCTACCAGGCAAACCGCTTAGAGCAGCGTTCTGAAAATCGGTGTGTAGCTAGAATAATTATCATTGAAAGTCTTTGCAGTAGTACAGAAGAATCGGATTACAAACCACTGAGTTAAGATACCACGTGTAGCATATGCGAGATCGAGAAACTCTAATAGAACAGTCACCCTAATAGAGCATTCAGCTACGTTTATAACTTACTCCATTGTAGAATTATATTACATTGCAAGTTATTCTGTAGGGAGTTCGGCTACAAACAGTTAATCTTATAGACAATTCAGCTACAAGCAAGTCACTCTGTAGAGAATTCAGCTACAAGCAAGTCACCCTGTAGAGAATTCAGCTACAAATATGTTGCTGTAGAGATTCAGAACATTATAAGTCACACTGAAGAGAATTCAGCTATAAACAAGTCACCTTGTAGAGAGTTCAGCTACAACAAGTCACTCAGTAGAGAATTCAGCTACAAACAAGTCACTGCGTAAAGAGCTCAGATACAAAAAATCTACCCAGTAGAGAGTTCATCTAGATCAGCTACAAACAAGTTACTTTAAGCAATGTTCAGCTACAAGTAAGTCACTCTGTAGAGAGTTCAGCTACAAACAAGTCACTCTGTAGTACAAACAAGTCACCGTGTAGCTGGAGAGTTCAGCAACCAATCAAAAAACCACTCTGTAAAGAGTTCAGCTATACCATAGATACTATGGCTATACAAACATGTTATAACTCTATAGAGAAAGTTATAACTCTATATTGAGATCAGCTAGAAACAATTAGTCATCCAGTAGAGAGATCAGTTACAAGACATCACCTTATAGAGAGTTTAGTTACAAAGAAACCACCATGTAGAGAGTTCAGCTGCAAACATATCACCCTGTAGAGAGTGCAGCTATGAACAGATCACCCTGTAGAGAGTTCAGCTAGAAAAGTCATCCTGTAGAGAGATCAGCTAGAAGGATCACCTTGTAGAGAGTTCAGCTGCAAAGAAATCACCCTACAGATAGTTCAGCTACAAACAAATCACCCTATAGAGAGATCAGCTAGAAGAAGTTACCTTGTACATACAAAGAAACCATCATATAAAGAGTTCAGCTGCAAACAAATCACCCTGTAGAAAGTTCAGCTACGGATCACCCTGTAGAGAGATCAGCTAGAAGAAATCACCTTGTAGAGAGTTCAGCTACAAAGAAACCACCATGTAGAGAGTTCAGCTACAAACAAATCATCTGTAGAGAGTTCAGCCAGAAACAAGTTCACCCTGTAGAGAGATCAGCTAGAAACAAGTCACCCTGCAGAGAGAGCAGCTACAAAGAAACCATCCTGTAAAGAGTTCAATTGCAAACAGAAAACCCTATAGAGAGTTCAGATAGAAACAAGTCACCGTGTAGAGAGATCAGCTAGAAACAAGTCACCATATAGAGAGATCAGCTAGAAGAAGTTACCTTGCACATACAAAGAAACCATCATATAAAGAGTTCAGCTGCAAACAAATTACCCTGTAGAAAGTTCAGCTACGGATCACCCTGTAGAGAGATCTGCTAGAAGAAATCACATTGTAGAGAGTTCAGCTACAAAGAAAGCACCATGTAGAGAGTTCAGCTGCAAACAAATCATCTGTAGAGAGTTCAGCCAGAAACAAGTTCACCCTGTAGAGAGGTCAGCTAGAAACAAGTCACCCTGTAGAGAGAGCAGCTACAAAGAAACCATCCTGTAGAGAGTTCAATTACAAACAGATAACCCTATAGAGAGTTCAGCTAGAAACAAGTCACCGTGTAGAGATATCAGCTAAAAACAAGTTATTCAGAGATCAGCTAGAAACAAGTCATCCTGTAGAGAGATCAGCTAGAAACAAGTCACCCTGTAGAGAGATCAGCTACAAAGAAACCATCCTGTAGAGAGTTCAATTACAAACAGATAACCCTATAGAGAGTTCAGCTAGAAACAAGTCACCGTGTAGAGAGATCAGTTAGAAACAAGTCATTCAGAGATCAGCTAGAAACAAGTCACCCTGGAGAGAGATCAGCTAGAAACAAGTCATCCAGAGATCAGCTAGAAACAAGTCATCCTGTAGAGAGATCAGCTAGAAACAAGTCACCCTGTAGAGAGATCAGCTACAAAGAAACCATCTTGTAGAGAGTTCAATTACAAACAGATAACCCTATAGAGAGTTCAGCTAGAAACAAGTCACCGTGTAGAGAGATCAGCTAGAAACAAGTTATCCAGTGATCAGCTAGAAATAAGTCACCCTGTAGAGAGATCAGCTGGAAACAAGTCACCCTGTAGAGAGATTAGCTACAAAGAAACCATCCTGTAGAGAGTTCAATTACAAACAGATAACCCTATACACTGCCTGAAGGTTCTTAGTTTACTAATTTGTTAAGCTGCTTTACTGTAGTTGTACGCAGTTATGCTGATAGTAAAATGTCAGTAACTTTAAGTATATGGAACATAATTGTATTACTAAGTTTAAACTCTCAATAAAACATCAGTGAATAGGTTTACTGAAAAACTACTAAAATAACAAACAATTAAGTGTTCCATATACTGGGGACATACCTACCACTCTAGTAAACTAAGAAACTTTAAGAGAGTTCAACTAGAAACAAGTCACTGTGTAGAGAGATCAGCTAGAAACAAGTCACCCAGGAATCAGCTAGAAACACATCACCCTGTAGAGAGATCAGCTAGAAACAAGTCACCCTGTAGAGAGATCAGCTACAAAGAAACTATCCTGTAGAGAGTTCAGCTACAATCAAGTTACACTATAGAGAGATCAGCTAGAAACAAATCATCTTGTAGAGAGTTTAGTTGCAAACAAATCACCCTGTAGAGAATTCAGTTACCCGTAGAGAGTTCAAATTGAACAAGTCACCTTGTAGAGAGTTCAGCTACAAAGAAATCACCATGTAGAGAGTTCAGCTACAAACAAATCACCCTGTAGAGAGTTCAGCTAGAAACAAATCATCCTGTAGAGAGTTCAGCTAGAAACAAATCACCCTGAAAAGAGTTCAGCTACAAACAATGAGAGTTTCAGCTACAGTTCAGTTATGTAAGAAGTCACCTTATTAACTACAGTATGTGATAATCATCATTCAATGTTAAATATACAAATATTTCATCAGACAAAAGCTATACACACAATTACTTCCTTTCTTCCACAATTCCTTACAAGTTAAAAAGAAGCATCAAAGCCATATGGCCAGCTTTGTGATTTGCAATGCAAAAAGAAGTGATATCTAAACCAAAACAGCCAAGCTGTAAAAAAAGAGTGCGGCCCCCAAGGTAAAAAAAGATGTGAAATCCAAGGTGGCGGCCAAGAAATGGCTGTGATGGTAGGTTAATGGCAAAAAATTTAATTACAACAATTCAGGCGAATTTGGTGCCGAATCCTAGTGGAAGAGGCAAAGTGGCGACCAAGAAATGGCTGTGATGGTAGGTTAATGGCAAAAAATTTAATTACGACAATTCAGGTGAATTTGGTGCCGAATCGTAGTGGAAGAGGCAAATTCACCTGAATTGTCGTAATTAAAATTTTTGCCATTAACCTACCATCACAGCCATTTCTTGGCTGCCACCTTGGATTTCACATCTTTTTTCACCTTGGGGGCCACACTCTTTTTTTACAGCTTGGCTGTTTTGGTTTAGATATAATTATACATGAAAGTAAAACTAACTGGCAACTGAAACAGCTAATATCTGAAGCGGCCAAGAATGAGTGTTCATATACAACAAATACTAAATTTTAACATTGAACTTTTATCATTCAGCTGTGTTCTATATTCATTCTTGCTGCATCCTCAAGTAACTTCTTTTAATTCTTTAATTGGCTGGTAATTTGGCCACCTTTTTTAATAGTCAGTATATAGTACAAAAGAGGCGGCCAAATTATCAGCCAATTATATAAAATTAAAAGAAATTACTTGAGGATGCAGCAAGAGTGAATATAGAACACAGCTGAATGATAAAGGTTCAATGTTAAAATTTAGTATTTGTTGTATATGAACATTCATTCTTGGCCTTCAGATATCAGCTGTTTCAGTTTCCAGTTAGTTTTACTTTCATGTATGATTGTATATGCACCTGCTTTACATCTAAGGTGTTCTTGCATTGATTAAAACTTTAGTAATTGTAGTTAGTTGTATTCTTGGTTGATCCAGATATCAGCTCTTTAAGTTACCAGTTATTTTTTTCTCTTCAGCTGAGCTGTTTTTACATTGGGATCCGGATACTTGTAGTTTATTGAACGCACCTTTTTTTTACAGTGAAGGTGTTTTTGGGGTGGATATCACTCATTTTTGTTAGTGATAGGCTCTACATTATTGGAAAAAAAGGTAAATGATTTGTAGATGATATTTAAAAATGAGCAATACAAAATACTATCTTGGAGAGTCAAAGATGCACCTGTCATCTTGTCTGAAAGTGTTATAAAAGCCATACACACTAATGATGGTTTCATAACACCGCACATTCAGAAATATGAATTTACAGTGTAGTATGACTGTTCTATTAGAGTAAACCTATATCTTTACTGCATGTGATAATTACTGTGTCTCATATCTAAACACTTCAAACACCTTATTCTCAAAAGTAAACTTGCAAGTGCCTAATTAGTTCACAGTTGCTATATACACAGCTATAAATACAATATTGTCACTATAATCAAGAATCCTTAATAAAAGTACAATACGCATACGGACTCTTGATTGTTATTATCATAATATTATAACCATTTTTTAATACTGTGGTCACAGCTTCAGGATTGGAGCAGCAGAGAAAGGAATAAGAGGACTCAATCATCAAGACTTTGGAAGATGGAGTAGTATTGCCATGGACAATGCCAGTGTTAACCCCTCAAGGATGTTACAGTGCAGTATAGATCGTGTGGAACCAGTGCATAAGATCAGAGCCTCAATCATCACCTTTTGACTGAAATTAAGCAAATTTTTATACTGATAAAACAATTAAAACTAAAAAGTTGCAGTACTTATACTTTCCTCAGGGAGCATGCCCCCAGAATCCCTTGCCTGTTAAGCAGAATAATAGGATTGAGCCTTACTACCACTTTCACCTTTATTCTGGTGTTTTGGATGTATCAGCAACAACATAATACAGTAGCTGTAGATAATGCTAGTTAATGCCCTTAGGAAGAGCTATAGGGAGTGGGCATTTTGCCCTACCATCACAGTAGTTCTCGCAGTTCTTTTCCCAGCATCATCAACCGGCTGTCAATGCATTAGTCTCATCCCCCAGACCCTTCATCAAGCACGCTTATCACACAAAAATAACTACAATTCTTGACAGCTTAGAACCATGCATAGATATACTAACCCCAAGTTAGTATATCTATGCCACCAGAATCCAGATTGACAACTATCACATGATGTATTTAGGGGAAATATCATGGAAAGTCCTTAATCACCTTAAGCAGACACATGTAATACATGGTTTTAAATTGAATGTTTAAGAATGTAATTCATTGATGAGGCGTACTTTAATGAGAAACTCGCCCCTTGTGAGAAACTACACCTTTTGAGCAATGCTTGAAGAAGTAAGAGTCTAGAATACTGAGGTACTTGATGATATATGCCGGTCTTGAAGGCTAACAAAATGAGGAGTGAAGTTTGTGTAAAGTGTCACACTGCCACACACTGATTAACCGTGTTTGTGCGATAGGGTTTTTGGACCTGTGTAGAACTGAAAACTTCTAATGTTACTAAGTAGCAACAAATGCTGGTATTACCTCATGGCAGGATTGTTAACAAGGTGCAGTCTACGGACCAACTACCACTTGCCACTTACATCAGCAGAAGTCCAGGAACTTTGGCTGCAGGTTGAAGAAGTAACTAGTGAATTTAAAGTAGACACCGGCCAAAATTTTACCTATAATGCTTTTGAGCATTGCTCAAAAATTAAGCCTATTATGCTCAAAATTATGCTTTCAAAATCAAGATTATGCTCTAGAACTGACTGTTTTATTAGAGTATATCAGCCTTTCCTGACTGCTCAATTAGAGTAAGTGACTGCTCTATTAGAGTATCTCGATCTTATTTCTGCAAAGTGTGAATAACCAACAAAGAAACGGTTTAATAAGTTATATTACATGTTTTTAAATATGAAATGCACTAATAATACTATTGGCAATGAATATTTGCTTTCTTTCAGGTGCGCGTACTGCGCATTTAATTAATTTTTCAAACATCATCCCTATTATGCTGGCATTATGCTTGATGCTTTTGGTCACCTACTATGCTTTAAATTATGCTGGCATAATCGGCCGGTGCCTAATTTATAGTGTGTAATGTTTGTATGTACTCATCATGTTTACACTGCATACTGGTCTAAATGACTAAATTGATGTACAGTGAGACCTGTCTAATCAGGTCTCTGTGTAGTCTTTTAAATCCCCAAATGTGTCGTTTGTGTAAAAAGTGACAGATTTTAGGTGTACTATATATTATATTAAATGCCTGCCTTTCAGTTTTTACAGGTAATGTGGTTATAGCATGCGGTTGACCCACTAGCACTAGCAGTTGGATATGGTCATGGTACATGACATAACTTGGGACCAGGCAGAAACTGAGTGTGATGAATTTCAGGTCAGTTTACATATAGAGGAATTGTACTATCTATTGTGTTCTTTTCGTAGTTCTCAGTTGTCAAGTGTACATGGACTGTAGTAAGGGTGTTGTGAATTTCCAGGTCAGCCTACATACGATTTGTTTATTATCTCAAATATGTTTTCTGAATTTCCAGGGTCAGGCGGACGTACTGTTGTGATGGGACCAAACTTTAACACCCTGGTCAGTTTACATGTGGTGCTTATATAGTGATATTTTCCAGTACCCAGATTTTAGGAATATTGTATTTAGTACCAACTAAGTTGGTTTTTGTAGGCCATCTGGTTGTAGCAGTTGGATGTGGTCTTGTGTGACTTGGAACCATGCAGGAACTCAGATCAAAAAGAGTATTGTAAATTCAGGTCAGTTAACATACAGAGGAATTGTGTTGTTACAATTCTCCCTCATCTGGGCACCTATTTTCCAGACACCTCTATTATCCAGATGCCTCTATTATCTGGATACCTCTATTATCTGGGCACCCCCATTGACTGGACACCCCCATTGTCTGCACAGCCTAAATTAGTCATGTGGCTTCTAGTTTGCTTTAGATGAAAGCTGTTTAGTGGTTTGTTTATTCTGCTAATGATAACTACCACTTGGTTGTTAGGTGATAATGCATTTTTATAGCTAGGAGAGAGACAAAGAATGCTCTGTAGTGACTTCCATTCTGCTTACTAAACTGTACAGCACTAATTGGATAGCAATAACATTACTTGTATTTAAGTTAGTCACTTTAGTACAATTTAGGACATTATTTTATTATTAAATTAACTAGGCCTGGGGCACATACAACCAAGTACAATCACCGACGGGGACAACCTAGGACACTTTTAGACCACATTTTCTGAGGACAACTAGACACACTCGCTACCACCATCCACTTCATTTTATCTACCCAAGCGCAAACACCACAGAATAGGGACCCGCCGATTATGCTCATAATTCTACCTATTATGCTATGCTGCACTGCTCAAAAATTTACCTATTATGCTTAAATTTGTGCTCAACACTTACCTATTATACTCAAATTATGCCCAATTATTTATGCCTCAGTTCTCATGCTCTGCTAATAATTTCCAATTTATGGATAAAAATAAGTGGCTGAAGCACAAACTTAGCTGTCAAAATGCATATCACAGAAAATATCGATATACTCTAATAGAACAGTCAGCTATGTGATTGTTCTATTAGAATTACTGACTGTTCTATTAGAGTATATCGATCTTTCTGTGATAGCTATTTTGATAAGCAAGAATTCGTACTATTACACAAATATTCTACCTATTATGCTAGCATTATGCTCAATGCTTTCAGACACCTATTATGCTCATAATTATGCCAGCATAATCGGCGGGTCCCTACCACAGAATATCAAAATAGCTACTTCCCAAGAAATATCATTAATTGGAACTCATTATCGACCTCATTAATTGAAATGACTGATAAGAAATTATTTCTAGATAACATTTGTAGCTAACTAATCATTTGTAAATAGTTAATTGTACATATGTTCCCCCCTTGTAATTCCTCCCTTCCCCATAATTTTCTCCCCTGGGCATAATCAGTAAACACTGCCTGCCCAGTAATAATAATAAATAAAACCTACCAATAAGGCAGTGCATGTACAACCAGTATTGTGTGTGTGTGTGTGTGTGTGTGTGTGTGTTGGCACACGAATGCGATTATAATCAGATGCTCAAGCTTTATTGGGTATAATCAAGACAACAGCCACATACACTCTAATATAATTATATACGTACATATATAGCAGGCCCTCAGAATTCATACTGACCAACAACACTTGATTAAGTCTAGGATATTAATTTATGTATCTGTACACAATTTGTGTCCTCCTCATGTAATACCAATTGTTTAAATGAGGATGGATCAGGGTGATGGATTAAGACATGGCTGGAGTTGCCAAGGGCAGATCACAGGACAAAAGAAGCCAAGTATTTCCACTATGTGTCACATACAACCATTATCTGACTCATCCGTTGAGTTACATTTTTAAGTATGAGATGGGCCGATAAGTCAAAAATGGTCACATGGTGTCTTGGATACACTGCAAGATGAAATAAAATGTGTAGCAGATTGCTGTGAAAGGTGGCAGTGCCTTCACAGGAATATTCATGGATATGGCACATCAGTGGTGTACGGACACTGAATGGTACATACAGTAATTATTATTATTATTAAGTTTAATATGCAAACCTCCATTAAGGAGTATGACGCATATATCTTACAAAATTATTCAAGAGTTTCTGATCAAGTTCATCACAATACTTGCTTGAGACACTGCATCGCTAAAATCTGTTCTGTAGCTATTTTGATCTTGATATTATATGGCTTGATATGATGGAGTTGGTCTAAATTAGGAAGCTTCTCTTAGAACTATTTTACCATTCTTAATCCGATACAATTTATCCTGCTTGTTGAGCTCACTTAGCCTGGCACGTAGTTGTTTGTTCCGTATTTGCTCTTGTGGGGTTAAGTCAGGTGTTATAAATACTTTAGTGACATGAGTCGGGTGCTCCTTCTTACGCAAGTTCAACCTGTTGTGGAGAATTTTAAACTTTTCCTCTCTTGTTGACAAAGTAACTTTCGTGAGTCTGGGCCTTCCAGTCTGTTTACCAATCCGTGTTACATTACTGATGTGAGCATTAACTCCAATGTATTTATTAAACAAGGATGTGACATTCTGAGTATCTTCATTCTTCCGAATACTGGCTTCCGCTGATGTGGATTCTGGAAGGTTGTGCACAATCAAATTCAGTTTCCGTTTCTCCCGTTCCTTTTCTTCAGATATGATTGCTGCAGTCATTGATGCTATTGATTCAACAGTTACCTCCTTGCTATGGATCACTTGTTCAGATGGCTCAGTGTTCTCTACTACAGTGGTAACAGGCTCTTGTTCACTGTAACTAACTAAATTATTTACTTTCTCTGTCAAGTCCTCAAATCTGTTTAATAAATCCATTTGCACAGAGTTAATGATTGGCACTTACAGCTACAGGAGATAATATTTTATTTATTGTTACTGGGAAGTTAAATACCAACACAGTACAAACAATGCAAACATTATTACAACATGAAAACACAGTCTACCTTTTGTTAATAATCTGCCTGAACGCATGTACTGGCAGCTGGCATGGTGGTACCTGGCACTTGTCTGCACACTTAGAAAACGAAGATCTGGGCACAAACAATTAGTAGACAAGTTAGTAGTAGACCTACAGATGGTCACTTATGGTCGCTAATCTTCTCCCAGCCTTTGGAATCATGGGTGTGGTGCTGGGCGGTATATAGAATTACACGTACGGTAAAGTCATCAGCACAAACAGGCATAATTATTATACGTTTGTGTCTTTGTTCACCAGCGAGTCGAACCCCGGTTAGTGCAAGTTCATAGGCCTTATAGTCTTCCCAAACATTAATTAATTATTTATTTATTTATTCATTCATTCATTATTCACATTGTTAGTAACACTGTGAGACAGACTGAAATAGTTGAAAGCAAAGAGTAATGGCAGCTATTCAATCTCATTTATGACGTAATTTCAAGGGGGTGACACACAGGCACTCACTGTAGGTAGATCTGCGACCGTGGTCAAAGTCTAAGTCAAAGGTCAAAGCCACCAAAATCATGCCAATTCAACAGTCAGAAAAGCTTCCAACCCACAATCGAAAAGTGCTGAAATATCGTCGCTAAGTCACCAGTCAAAGGTCAAAAAAGGCTCTTAGTCACAAGTCAAAGCAAAATTCGGCCAGTCAAAACTTTGACCGCTGTCGCAGATCTACCCACAGCGTGTACCTACGTGACACCCCCTTGTAATTTTAACCACATTTCATATTATTCTTAGTACTTGGTTGTATAATAAATACTCTAAATGTGTTGATGGTCAACCAACAACCTGTGTTGGTATTTCTGATACAGCAGTATGTACCAGACTGCCCGGATAAGAGAGGCCGTGTACTCAGATTTTAAGTGCATTGCATTTAATGCCTGTTTGTCACTCCGTAGTTAAGCCACGAGGATCCACCAGCCTGGCATATAAATTTTTTTGTACATTCTCTTTTTACCTCAGTACCTACTTGTTGGGAGACTGGTCTCTTGTGTCAAGCTCACAGCATTATCAATTTACATACAGAGGAATTGTAGCTATTGTGTGTTCTTTTCGTAGCGCTCAATTATGACGTCAAAGGGTGTCATGAACTTCTACATATTAAGTAATGTGGTACTATCTCATATGATGGTAACAAACTAATACCCAGGTAAGTATACTTGTTGTGCTTATAGTACATGTATTAAGTTTTTCCTCATACCCAGATTTTTGGTGTATTGGTACGTATTAATGGCCCTGTTGGTTTTGCAAGCCATCTGGTCAAAACAGTTCTACTTTTATGCACAAGTGTAACTTAAAATCAGGTATTGGTTGTAAAATGGGATAAACAGTATAATTATTATCTGGTATTAAATGGTGGGAATTGGTACAACTCTAATCCTGATTTTCCTGCTGTATAGCTAAGAAATATTTACCATGTTGTACTTTCTGTTTGATGGCCACTTGTTGTTGTTTGACAGGTTTCCTCGTATTCATGTTTACATACTTAGGCACCGGACGTTTACGTTAATTACCTCTGGTACACCAGATTCACATAGCCTTGAATATAAGTTTTTGTATGTTAAAACGTCTTGTATTTTGTAGCACACAGATTTTAGTTGTATTTTATTTAATGCCTGCCTGTTGGTTTTTACAGACCATCTGTTCAAAGTGATTTATATGTTAGCAGTTGGATATGGTCATGGTGTGTAACTTGGAACAGGCAGATCAAGTGAAGTTCAGGTTAGTTGACATACAGAAGAATTGTTGCCATAAATGACTGAATTTGTGTATTATAATCAAGAAGGAGAAAGTCAGATGCTTCTGTTACCTCAATGATGAGATTCATCTGTCCTGGTACGATCTCAGCATTGTTTATGATCTCAGATGTTCCTGATTATACTGTTGTGGTAGGACCAAACTAATATCCAGGTCATCGATGAGATTCATCTGGCCTGGTAAGATCTTGGCATTATATCTCAGTTGTTTATGATCTCTTGAATTTCCAGGTTGAGGTGTACAGTTGTGATGGGAATAAACTAATTCATAGGTTACTATCCCATTGTATTGTCAGAATTTTATTGGTAATATCACAAACAATTAATGTGATGTCTTTTGTTACGTAACATGTGTATTAAGTGACATGCAGATGAAAGCCACAATGGGAGTGACTGCTTGTCGTTAGGGTGGGTAATGCTATGTAGCTAACAAGCTCACTGGTTTGAGCACTACCAGAAGCTTGACAAATCACAAAAGTTAAGGAAGTTTAATACACCATGTGTGGTGTGGCACAAGAATTGTGCTTGAAACACCTTCTCTATAGTAACTACGTTCTTCACGCTTTCACACCTTGTTTATAAGACATCTGCCAATTATCAATCCTCGCATGAGGCGTGGCACTAAGTGGAGTTTAAATATAAAGCTGAAAAGCTGTCCATCTGTCTGTCCGTCATGCCGATTACCCGCCTGGAACTGTCCATATCAACACATCATGTGCCCAACACAAAGTACCCATCATCTGCCTTACTTCAAGTTTGTTACTGCAAGTTCACGTGTGCTTCCGTTCGTTCTCTACAGTGCGTAGAAGGCCAAGGTGTAGAGAAAACTTGAGCAACATTCTTTTGAAAACCACAGTACATACTGTTCAAGTGGTAGAACACCTGACTAGCATGTAACTGTTTGTTCAGATTTACCTCATTACTGCTGTAGTAAATAGGCAGCTTGCATGATTGGACAGATACTACTGTGCATCTGATAAATGATAATACTGGAACCATGCAGATACCATAGTTTACACTGAGAAACTGCATCTGACCTGGCACAACTATACATGTTTCACTATAATCCTGCTTAGCTACATGCTTTCACTCTATAGGACCATACATTATCTTAGTGGTCAATTACACTGTGGGTTTTTGTATGGCAAGAGGTATATGTGTCACTGCAACATCAGATGGCTTTAAATTATGCCCAAATTCATTTCTCTTTGTGACAGTCCATAAAGTAAACATCGTGTAGAAACTGAAACTGTACCATGTGTACACCATTCCCTTAGCTCACATACAGCTTAACTAATTAGCCTTGTATGCTCATTATTTCACTATGTGTACTGCATAAGGATCATGTACTTTAAAGCACTATTGACATGCATACTACACAGCAAATATAGTACACTACTATTTACTCTTGGTTCCCAATATATTAATTATTGTCGCATTAGTTGTCCTGCCTGTAAAGCAGCGAAAGTTTTGTTTGCTCTTTACAGCACATTGAAGTCACTGGTAGGGAAGATGCACTGAATAATTGAACTACATTTCTGTCAAAACCACAAATATTAAACTGTAGTGTTTTTGCAGCAGGATGGCATAAGGAAACCTCATGCTGTTTAAAAATGTGACATCACCATGTACTACATAAGCAGTGCTGGTGTTTAATGCTTGGTCTGGCATTAAAATGTTTAATGTGAAGATGGTACTGCATGTAGGGCAGGTACCAATGCTAGTAAATCAATAATAAACACTTAAACAGTGGACAGAGAGGCAAACTCTGCCCGGTCCTGGGATTAGAGGTTTGATCGAAGAAAATACGTGTATGGGAAAACCAGAATTAGACAATGTCAGTGCCAGATGGACTGCACAAACATGGCTATGCTGACTGGTATAACATGACGGTAGATGTAACATAAGGTAGAAAAATAAAATGAAATATGCTTATTTTAACGAGGCCTACTTTTTATTGTAGCGAGGTCACAAGAAAACTATGATGACGACTCCTAAAGATTTTTTATCACGTAACGCAATACAAATCTATTGAGAGATGTTGCATAATTCAGCACTAATATTGCAAAACTGACCCTACATGTAAATAACTCACAATAGTGGCCGCACGTCTTTTATACATGTGTGCGCTTTGTAGTTTCTAGGGTGCGCGCCTCACTACCGTGAGTCTTGATTACTATTGAAATGCAAATATACAACTTAATACTCTTTATCCATAGATTATTACTATGCTTTATCACTACATAATACTGTTGACTAATAGCAAAAAAAAAATAATGGTAGCAACTATTTATGCCTGTTAAAATCACAGTATGTTAATAAAAGGTATACAAAACTAGTAAATTGTTACATAAGGACTAGCTGAAATAGCGATGTGTGTAATATAATCTAATGTATCTTTAGTAATATAGTTATCAGTGATCCAAAAGTACCTGAGTTCTGAAGCATTCTTTAGAGAAGAAACAACTCTAATAACACCTACTTCTTGCAGATTATTTCCATTAAGGTTAAGCCCTTGTAATTTATTATTGTGTGATAGAACAGCTGCTATGTCTTCTGCTGTTTCTGCAGTAGCATTGTTATCTTGTAATCCAAGGCACTGCAAAGTGCTTGTATTTTGTAATGCTTTTGCTACTTTTGTAATACCAGTTGCTTGTAGGCTGTTTCCATTAAGGTTAAGTACTTTCAATTTAATATTATGCGATAGAACAACTGCTAAATCGTCTGCTGCTTCTTTGGTAATATTGTTGTTAGTCAAATACAATTCAGTAAGGGTGGTGATGCTTTGCAAAGCTTTTGCTATTTTAATGATACCAACTGATTGTAAATTGTTTTCACCAATGGCAAAGCACTCTAAGATAGGGCTGTGAAGCAAAACAGTGGCTATATCATCTGCTGCTTGCTCACAAATATTATTGTTATTGATACATAGTTTAGTAAGAAGTAAGGTATGCTGTAAAGCTTTTGCTATTTTAACAATACCACTTGTTTGTACAGTATTTCCAATCAGATTGAGTGTTTGTAAATTAGAATTTTGAGACAGAATGGCTGCTATATCATCTGCTGCTTTGCTAGTGCAGTTGTTATTACACATTTCTAATTGTCGCAATGAGTAAATTCTTTTTAGACTTCTTACTACCTTTATAACACCTAAGACTTGCAAGTTGTTTCCGTTTAAATTTAGTACTTGTAGATTAGTACTGTGTGACAGTTTAGCTGCAATATCATCTGCTGCTTCTTCAGTAGCATTATTGTCACTAATATATAGCTCAGTAAGTCTTGAAACATTTAATGCATTCATAACCCTTCTAGTTCCTATTGCTTGTAAGTCATTTCCATCGAGGTTGAGTACTAGAAGGTTAGGGTTGTTTGATAAAATAGTTGCTATGTGACGAGATGCATTGGTAGTGGCTTCATTGCCCCTCAATCCTAATAGTAGTAGGGTGTGAGTTTTCTGTAGTCCCTTGCATATTTTCATAATGCCTGTTGCTTTTAAATGATTTCCATTTAAATTTAGTACTTGCAAGTTTGTATTATTGGACAGAACAGCTTTAATATCATCTGCTGCTTCTTGAGTAATATAGTTGTTGCCAATGTACAGTCTTTTAAGTGTGGAAAGCTTAGTGGATTGCAAAGCTCTTGCTACTTTTATGACACCCATTGCTTGTAAATTGTTTTCCTCAAGACTAAGTACTTGTAGATTAGTATTGTGAGACAGAACAGTTGCAATATGAGGTGCTGCTTCCATAGTTGCATTGTTACAATCCAACCATAACTGCTGTAAAGTATGAGTGTTCAGTAAGCCATTGGTAATTCCAATAATACCTGCTGCTTGTAGATGGTTTCCATTTAGGTTTAGAACTTGTAAATTAGTATTGTAAGATAGAGCAACACCTATATCATTGGCTGCTTCTTCCGTGATGTTATTATTACTGATATTCAGTTCAGTAAGTGTGGAAACAGACTGTAAAGCTTTTGCTACTTTTATTACACTTTTCATTTGGAGATTATTTCCATCTAAACTGAGCTTCTGTAGGTTAGTATGTGATAGAACAGCCATTATATAATCCATTGCTAGTTCATCACAGCTATTATTGCTCAACCCTAAGCTGCACAGAGAAAAATTATTTTGTAAAGCATTACATATCTTTATAATACCATCTGCTTGCAAGTCATTTCCATCTAGATTTAGAACTTGAAGATTGATATTATGTGATAGAGCAGCTGCTACATCATCTGCAGCTTTTTCAGTAACATTATTATCAGCAATATATAACCTTTCAAGATTTGAAATATTTTTCAATGCTTCTGCAACTATTTTGACACCAGAGGTTTGTAATTGATTTCCATTTAAGTTGAGTACTTGTAATTTAACACTGTGAAGTATAACTTGCGCTATATCATTTGAAGCTTCTTTAGTAGCACTATTGTTGCTTAAACCTAATCTCCGCAGTGAAGAAATATTTCTTAAAGCCTTACAAATTCTAATAACACCTTCTGCTTGTAAATTGTTTTCATTGAGATTAAGCACTTCCAAATTAGGATTATGTGATATAACAGCAGCTAGATCATCTGCTGCATCTTTAGTAATATTGTTGTTCTCTATTTCCAGATACTGCAAGGTGTTAGTATTTCGTAAACTTTCTGCTATGTCTGTAGCACCTCTTGAGCACAGACTGTTACTATTTAAGCACAGTACCTGTAATTTATTATTCTGTGATACAACAGTTGCTATATCACTTACAACCTCTTCAGTAATATTGCTGTCATTCATGTATAACTCCCAAAGCATTGAAATCTTTCCCATAGCTTTGGCTACTATTCTTACATCTGTTGCCTCGAAATTGTTTCCGCTAAGATTTAGTACTTGTAACTTAGTATTATGTGACAAAACAGCTGCTACATCATCTACTGCTTCAGCAGAGATATGGTTATTACCAATGTATAACTTCTTAAGAGCTGAAAAGTTACATAAAGGTTTTGCTATCTTTGTGAAACCTGCTGATTCTAGAACATTACTATCAAGATTTAGTGCTTGGAGTTTAGTGTTGTGTGATAATAGTTCTGCTATATCATCTGCTACTTCTCTAGTAGCATTGTTATTGCTAATATCTAGTTCCTTGAGTGTTGAAGTACAGTGTAAAGCTCTAAGCACCTTCGACAAACCCGTTGCTTGTAGATCATTGGCATTTAGATTGAGCACTTGTAAACTAGTGTTATGTAACAGAACAGTTGCTATATCATCCGCTGCTTCTTTAGTAGCCTTGCTATTATTTAACCCTAATTGCTTTAGCTTTTTTGTAAAAGATAATCCTTTAACTATTTTTGCAATGCCTTTCGCTTGAAGACAATTGTCACTAAGGTTGAGCACTTGCAGTTTTGTATTATTTGACAGAACAGCTGATATGTCATCTGCTGCTTCTTCAGAAATATTGTTTTTCCTTAGTTGTAACTGGGTCAAAGTGTTCATTCTCATACTTTGTAAGGCTCTGGCTATTTTAATAGCACCTGTCGAGTGTAAATTGTTTCCATTTAGTTTGAGCACATGTAGTTCAGTATTACTTGACAGAACACCTGCTATATCATCTGCTGCTTCTTTCGTGGCATTGTTGTTGCTAACATACAATTCATTAAGTGTTTTAATTGTTCGAAGAGCTTTAGCTACTGTCCTAATACCTGCTGCTTGTAAATTGTTTCCATCAAGATTCAGCACTTGTAGTTTATCATTTTGTGATATAACAGTTGCTAAATCATTTGCTGCATCTTCAGTAATATTGTTGTTACCAATGTACAGTTTAGTAAGTGTTACAATTTTTCTTAGACCTTTAGTTAATTTTTTAATACCCACTGATTGTAGATTGTTTCTGTCAAGATTTAATACTTGTAGATTTGTGTTGGATGATAAAGCAACTGCAATATCATCTGCTGCTTCCTCAGTAACACCATTGTCATTGATGTACAATTCAGTAAGTGTTGAAATATTGTGCAGCTGTTTTGCAATAGATATAACACCTGAAGTTTGAAGATCATTTCTACCCAAATTGAGTTTTTGCAATTTAGTATTGCATGACAGCACAGCTGCAATTTCATCTGCTGCTCCACTTGTCATATTATCACATAATTCAAAATGCTGGAGATTATTAATGTTTTGTAATGCTTCCGATATTTTTTGAACTCCATACTTTCGTAGAGAATTTCTGTTAAGGTTAAGTTTTCTTAAGCTACTATTGTGATTGATAACAGATGACAGATTATCTGCTGCTTTTTCAGTAATATTATTGTCACTCATACATAATTCAGTAAGAGATGAAGTACCCATGTTTAATGCTATTTTTATAATGCCAACTGTTTCTAAGTTATTTCCGTTAAAATTGAGTACTTCCAATGCATTATTGTGTAACACAACACTTGCTAGATCCTCTGCTGCCTCTTTAGTAGCATTATTGTTACTGATATGTAGTTCTTTAAGTGATGTAGTATTTTTTAATCCTTCAGCTACTGTACTAATTCCTGTTGAACACAGATTATTATCATTTAGACTGAGTACTTGTAGTTTAGTATTACATAAAAGAGCAGCTGCTATATGATCTGCTGCTTCGTCAGAAATATTGTTGCCATTTATATGCATTTCACGAAGTGTTAATATGTTTTGTATAGCTTTAGCTATTTCTATTACACCTGCTGTTTGCAGATAATTTCCATTAAGATTAAGTACTTGCAGTTTGTTTTTGTTTGATAAAGTAACTGCTATATCTTTTGCTGCCTTGCCAGTAGCTCTATTATCACACAATCCCAATTCTTGCAAGTTGGAGGCTCGTTGCAAATTTCTGACTACTTTTGAAACCCCAGTTGCTTGTAGATCATTTCCATTAATGGTGAAAACTTGCAAATTTATGTTATGGGATAAAGTTTTTGCTATACTTTCTGCTGCTGCTACTCCTGTTATGAAGTTGTTGTCTAATGATATTTTTTGTAAACTAAAAGTGTTTCGTAATCCATTGGTTACTTTTTTAATACCAGTAGATTTCAAACTGTTGCCATTAAGACTAACAACTTTCAAGTTAGTGTTGCAAGATAAAACAGCTGCTATATCTTCTGCTGCCTCTTTAGCATTATTGTTCCCCAGTTTCAATTCTATCAAAGTGCATGTATACTTCAGACCATCAGCAATCTTTTTAATACCTGTGGTAAGAAGATTATTTCCATCAAGATTGAGCACTTTTAGATTAGCATTAGATGATAAAACAGCTGCTATATCATCTGCAGCTTCTTCAGTAGCATTATTGCCTCCCAAGTCTAATTGTTGCAATGAATTACAACTTCCCAATGCTCTTGTTATTTGTTTAACATTAGATGCTTGTAAATTACCTCCACTGAGATCAAGAACTTGTAATTTTCTATTGCCTAACAACACTGCTGCTATACCACTACCTATTTCTTCAGTAATTCTACCACAGTGAAGTGTCAACTGAAGTATATTAGAGCTCTCAAGCAACATTTTTGCTAGTTTTGTTGCACCCAAGTTTTGATGACAGCTATCCTGCATAGCACTAGAATGTAACGCTGAGGCTCTATCATCCAACACCTCAGTGCTAATCCTGTTACTGACATCTTCACCTGTCTTAGAAACAATTGTGAAAGCATGCCTAATACAGGAAATGTTACATAGATATAAACCTTCCAATTGAGGATTAACATCTTTTTCCCTAATGTCATTACTTTTAAAGAAGGATATGTTAGACATTGAATATATTGGTGAAGCACCACGTAATTGATCTGACTGAGCAATGAAATACGATGACTTGAACTGATGATCTTGAAACACAAATAATTTTTTTGACTCAGTGATATTTACATCACTAGTTATAGCAGTAGTTTTATGGTCTACAGCACTGAATGAATGATTAACAAGCTTCAGTAAACCTAGTTGGTGCACTGTTACATTATAACAACATATAAAATTGTCCATCACTGCCAAATAATGCAATCGAGCATTAGTAAACAATTGTTCATTGGTCACTAAGTTGCACAGAGGGACACTGTTGATTGGTTTGGTATTAAATATTGATATTTCAATATCTCTTTCCACAAATGTGCTGAAAATTTTACACAGAGTTGATTCTTGCAAAGTACATTGGATAAAGCATATCTGAGATAGATTAGACAGCTTACTCATCAAACCAATAATTTCACGTTCAAGTATGTCAGACAACTGACAATTAATCATAAACAGTCTATTAACCAGGTTGGTTGTTGTTTTAACAATCTTTTCCCATTTTAATTTTTTTAAATAACATACCTTCACATTGCCACAAGATACAGATAGGCAAATTTGACTCTCACTTTTGTGTATGAATAAGATCTTCTTTAGTTTTTCTATTAAAAAATGTAAAAAACTGTCACAGTTGTAAATGATCACTTCTTCTATGTTCCACTTTAAAACAATTTCAGAAATTGTAGAAGTGATTGATGATGTAAGATTCATGGCTGAGAAGTTTAATATTCTTATACTTGATATAGACTTTACTACTTTTAAGTACTCATTTGTAACTTGATACTCCACATTTCTAATAATACAGTGTTTTAAGTCTACCTCAAGCCAATTTATATTTGACGCAGCTAACATACACAGAAACATATAAAAAGTATCCATCTTTAACTTGCATTTGAGAAGTACACATACTGTGACTGATGGTTCTAATTGTAGTGCTAAAGATAATTGTTTACTGGTAGGATTACGTAGTACCATTGTATCATTTGCCACTACCACTGCTGAAGAAATTGGGATAGTAGATAACAAAGAGCATAAAGTTTCTTTTCTGCAAACACATGTGCTATGTAAGAATACTTCCTGCAAAGCAAATATGTACTTGGATAGTGGGGTGTGAAGTATTTCCAATTTCAAACCGCTATAAAGAATGTATATGATCAACAGTGGTGTCCCTTCACCATTTTTGATGATCGATTCATATTCAGTATCATTCAAATCACAATCACTTAGATACACGGCTGTTAATGGCTTATTTATGTCACTTTTTATGTCTTTGGATTTAATTTTATGGGCAATTAAAGTGTTTCCTTCAACCAGTTTTAGGTGAAAATGAATTTTAGAATTTAACAATAGATGTACAAAATTCTGACATATAGCCTCACTTTTATTACCATAAAAATCTAAATCGTTTCTCCATGATGTTACTGATTTTCTATAATTTAAAAATATCGATCTAGTTACCAATCGTATGTCATTTGAAAACTGCAATCTATTAAGCTTTGTAATAAGATTCAGTATTTCCAAGTTGGACAGCTCATCACTCAATGAGACAGTATTTAATATTCCATGTACTTCAGTCTTACTAATCAATAACTTTACACCAGATGAAAAATTAGTTGTTATCAACTTTCCGACTTCATCAGCTCTTTCATCTGATAAGGTGGAATCATAAAGAAACAATGACCCAATTTTACTGTTTGGTAATAAATTAGTAAGTAACCCTATAAAGTCTTCACTTATTTGGGAATCAAGAACATGAATATCGACTAAGTGGTCACATATTGAATAGAAATCTTTAGATATGTCACACCCTATTAGGTAAATGCTTTTAATATAAAGTTTATTAGAATAAAGGTCAGATATAAATGTTTGAGTTGGCTTGCATGCAAACAAAAATGATCCAATAGAAAACCTTTGCAATGATATATTATCATTAGAAAGGATGAACGCATTCTCAATTTCCGCAAACAAATTATTGCTAGTTGTATTGTTGAGTATATCAGTGTCAGTGATAATGATTTCTGATGTGTTCCAACTTTTAATTAATCCAAACAAACTAACTAAAGATTTTAAAGTTAATTGGTTATAAGAAAGATCAATTTTATCAATATGTATAATAGAACGAGTGCCATGTTTAAACAATCCTTCTAATAAAATAATGCATCCATTTATTCCCATGTTACACTTAGACAGATTGAGCATTTTCCATGTTTTATTAAATGACCTAATTAGAAAGAATACAAGTGTGCTAAGATCTCTTGGCAGCAAGGTTTGGTTGCTGAGATCAATTACTTGACCTTTAAACAAGCCTTCTACCTGTGCAATCATACTTTCATTTTTTGTTTCTGCAAGGCACTGAGACACGTGTAAATTTTTAATTTTGTCATTTAAATATTTAGTACTTATTGAGACTTCAAGTAGCTTAGTAGAAATCTTAAACCAGTTATCTGAAAGAAAATGTTTAAATGCAAGACTCTTTCCACCAGTGATACCAGCATACATGATCCAAGTGTTGTAATATCGAACTGTCCAAAATGTGTCTTGAAGAAGTTTTATCTGTTTGTCATCTTCTAATAAAGTAATATAATAAGCAGCCATGTATTCCTGAATTGCAAAATGAATAAAATGGTATGTAATTTTTTCCTTATCATTAAAGCTTTTCACAGAATGTATCAGACCAAGGCCATTCCAGTTACCAGGGGTCATAGTCAACTTTGGACAACTATTTTTCAATTCATCAAATGTAAATACTAATTGATCATGGTCTAGAGCATTAAATGCAAAATGTGCTAATTCATTGAACAACTCTTTGTTGTCTGGAGGTGGGAGCTCAGAGACAATGATTGAGTTTGAAGCACCAGAAACCTTTTTCAAGTGCCTTGCAATTGTTTCCTTTATAAAGCTTTCATATAATTCTGTTTGAGTTTCTGGTAAGTTACTAATGCCTCTCTTAGTCAAACTAAGTAGTATAGTCATATTTAAAGGAATATAGCAAAGCGCATTTATTGTAGGATTAGACTTCAGATAGTTTGTTATCCTTTCACATGAATGTGGCAATTCACTTTTGATGTAGTCAAGACGATCCACCTCAGAAAATCCTACCACTTCTACTCTACAATCCACGTAGTCACGAAGATGCAATGAGGCAGTAGGACGAGAGGTGATCACTAATAAACTCTTAGGCAAAAATTTGCGAAAAACTATATTAGCAATAAAGGAATCATTCCTGTCTTTCTCAGACAGTTCATCATATCCATCCAACACTATAGCAAGATCTTGGCCATTATTCTCATTAACGAGCTTCACAGCACTGTCAGCTATACATTCACTTTCAAAGACATGATGTACAAAGTCTTCAACTGATTTTATACTTGAATTAAAATTACATAAAAATATTAAGAAAAGCAGTTTTTTGGAAGTTAATAGAGTATTCTTTGCCCACTGACAAGCAATTTCTTTAGACAGCATGGTTTTTCCCATGCCTGGAGCACCTTCTATTAGAATCACATTAGGTGTAAATATATTTCCATCAGAACACTGCTTGGGTGTAAATAAGTCAGATATATTTTTTGTGGCATTGTTGTAAGTTTCATTTTTACTGCTGCATTCAATCTTAGATTTAGACGTCACTTTTAACATTTTAGACCCTTCTAATGCCAATTTGGCAGTTATCTGCATATCGGTATAGGCTGTTTTGTAATGGATGAGAGCTAGGGCAGTGTAGTGTTTAGGTTGATATGGTGGCCAGTCGTTTTCAGCTATAAACCTATTGATAATATAGCGATCACGTAAAGTACCTGAAACAAGAAGATATAGCTAAATCATTAACTGTTTAATTTCAAACATCATAATAAAATTGCATTACATCACAACTTATGTGTAAACATCCATTACACATGCCGTCATATAGTAGTATAGCAGGGATCACAGGGGTGTGAGCTTTCCTTCACCAACAAACCAGCTCTACTTTTCCTTCATGACAGCTTGGCACTATTGATCTGGCATAATCAAGCTCAAAATGCTTTCAGAGTGATCCACCCCTTCCAACAAGTTTCCTTAGTTATACAATTAATTTTATAATGCATTTGCAGCATGTACTGCTCAAATGTAAAGTTACTTGTTAATAATAGTATGTAAGGTCTGTATAGAAAGATAGCAAGATAAAATCTTCTAAATTACTGCATTTGCAACTGGGTCTATAGACACACACGTTTGCACATTTTTCGAAGTCTATTTTATTACACTTTTTTTCTCAACATAGCCAAACGAATGGTCATCCAAAGTATCAGCCCTATGTAGAAGCCAAGAGCGTTATAAACTACAGCACTACAAGTGTCAACAACAGGAAGATCAATATGTACAGTAATAGGCACTTGGTTATTGTATGCAGTAATAAGTCACAAATGCCAAGTGAACTAGGAGTGCATCCCTAGCCTTGACACTCTAAACTAGAGGTGTGCCGATATGGGTTTTTGGCATGTACCAATATCCGATATTGATACTACCAAAAGAAGCCGATATATCACCGACAGTCAATCCAACATTTGCATTACAAACAAAAGTCATAGATATTCTACGCAAAAGTGTACATCACCTACTCTACAACAACATGTGGATATGGGCGTTACTATTCAGTGGATTGGACTACTGGACTGGAACACTGGACTGGACTACTGGACTCGAACACTGGACTGTACTACTGGACTGACATATTTTGGTTTTTGCACATTCTATGGTTGGATTTATGGGATCTTGCTAGTAAGCACCCTTAGGGCACCTGCAGCCCACTTCTAAACGCTGAAGACGAACAGTGGACTATGTAAAAACTGTCTCGTACTGAATAATTTCACTATTGTTCATTATGTTGCACTATAGCTAGTCTATACAACACTTATTTCTTACCCTGGTGTGTAGTAATGCTGCAGGCAGTGCAGGGAATGTGACAGAAATAGTTAACCAACAATCAGCTTGCCAGTGGACAATATCCTTCAACATATCCTTAGAGCAAGCTTGAGGAGCAAGCTAGTATTGCATGACCAGACCTCTAGTTCAATGCAGGGGCTTACCAATAAGAGATTTTTTAGCACGGGCACTTATAATCTTTAATTGATTAGCCTCTACACTGAAACAGAAGTCTGGCAGCAAGACTAGCAAGACAAGCTTGTTCCTCAAGCTTGCTCTAAAGATATCTCGATATTGTCTACTGGCAAGTTCATTGCTGGTTAACTATTGCTGCCACATTCCCTGCACTGCCTACAGCATTA